>NC_133666.1:16701056-17005226 GCF_037893015.1 Macrotis lagotis
GGCATATTATACAACCTCAGGACAGCATATGACAAATCATAGCGCAGCAGTACAATCTCAGGCCAGCATATAAAATATCATAGAACAGCATTTTACATAGGCCAGCAGATCATGAGATATTCAGCGAATATAGTATGCGATCTTACTTGATCATATTATACCATATCAGGGCAGAATATGTTACTATTTCAGGGCAGCATATTATGTTAATGTGGGACATGACATTGTACTATCAGGGGGTAACATCTTATGATTTTTAGGGCAGATTATTATTTTGACATAAGACAATATATGATACTATCTCTGATCACCATGTCATGTTATCTTAGAGAAGCATATTATATTAACTTTGGTCAACTTATTAAACTATTGAAGGGCAGAAAATTATGCTATCATTGAGCATTATATTCTATTACTAAAATGAACAGATTATACTAAAATTAGGGAAAGATATATACTATCTCAGGGTAACAGATCATGATATCCTAGAACAGAATTCTATATAATCTCAGGACAACGTATTGCATATCTCAGACAACATGTTATAAAATCTCTCGATAGCAGATTATGTGACCTTGACAATATATCATGCCATATTAGGGCAGCATATTTTACTATTTCAGGGAAGCATATTATAATATGTTAGGAAAGTATATTATGTTAACTTTGGGCATTATACTATCATGAGGCAGTATGTTTTGCTGTTATAGTATGCTATCCTATAGTTATAGTGACTTAATATATTATACAGGCTCAAGGCATGATATTATACCATCTCTTATCATCATATCATGAGATCTCAGGGAAACATATATTATCTTGGGTCAACATATTAGACAATCTAAAGACAGAATATTATGCTATATTAGAAATCTCTGTATTTTTAGTATAAGTTGGCATATTACTCTAAATTAGGGGAGCATAATATAATATCTAAGCACAAAGGATTATGGTATCATCGGGCGGCATATTAAATAAGCTCAGGCCAGTATATTACAAATAATAGGATAGCATACTGTACAATCAAAGGATGAGCTATTACCCATTACTGGATAGCTTGTTATAAAAACTCAGAGCAGAATACTACGTTTCCTGGGACCCTATATTATACTATCTCAGTCCAAAAGATCATGTGAAATTAAGACAGTACATTATGCTGTCTTAGGTGATCATCTGATGCCATATCAAGGCAGCACACTTTATTATTTCAGGGGAGCATATCATACTATTTTGAGAAAGTATTCATATAAACATAGGGCATTATATTAGACTATCATGGGGCAGCATGGCATTATTTTAGGGCAAGTGATTATATTGACTTGTGACAATATATCATATCACAAGACAGGATATCATACTATCTCTGGACAGCAAATTGTGACGTCTCGGGGCAGCATATTATACTGTTAGGATAATATATGGAACTAAGGTCAGAACATGGTGCTATCTTTGAGCACTGTATTAGTCTACTATGTTACTATTGTACTAAATTAGGGTAAAACAATATTATATATCAGGATAACATTACTGTATCAAGGGGCAGCATTTTAAGCAATGTCAGGCAAGCATGTTACATATCATAGAATACTATAATATACAATTGCAGACCAGTAAAATAAAATCTTAGTACTCTTTAATGTACAGTCGTAGGCCAGTAAAATACATATCGTAGGACACCATAATATATAATCTCAGGGCTGTTTATTACATATCATAGCTCAGAATGAGATGGTAATAGAGTATATTATTATGTTATCTTATGTGAACATATTATATCATATCAGGGCAGCATATTCTATTATTTCAGAGGAGCATATTACTCTAGCTTTAAAAGCATACTGTGTAAATTTAGGACGTTATATTAGGCTATCATGGGACCGCATCATGCTTTTTTTAGAGCAATAGATTATATTGACTTAATACATTATATCTTGCTGTCTCAAGACAGCGTATTATACAATCTCTGGCCATACAATACTATGCTATCTTTGAGCACTATCATCTGCTAGTATAAGTTGGTATATTATTCTCAATTAAGGCAGGATAATATAATATCTCAGGATAATATAATATAAAGAACTGTACCATGTAATCTCAGAACTGCATATGACAAGCAGATCATGCAGTATTATGACAGTATATTATGCTATCTTAGGTCATCATATTATACTATACCAGGGCAGCATATTTTACTATTTCAAGGGACCATATTATAGTATTTAAAGAAAGCATATCATATTAACTTAAGACATTATTTTCTACTATCAGGGGGCTATATATTATGCTTTTTAGGGAAGGAGATTATATTGACTGAAGACATAACATGGTATCTCAAGGCAGGATATTATATTGTCTCTGAGCATTATATATATATATGCATATGATAAATACTTATGTATATGCATGCATACTCAATTTAGACAACTCCTTTAATACTATAAATTGCAATCTATATGGGTGGAGGGAGAGCCCATACCCATTTGATCTCAGGTACTCCTGACTCCAAGGCCACTGCTCTATCCACTGCACCACCTAGCTACCCTGAAAGGTACATTTTAATGATAATTTCTGTCATTAAAAAATTTATTTTTACTTTTTTTAAATTTGAAGTTATTTAAACTTAAAGTTGCATTAATGTTTTTAGGATCCCTGATAAAGTTCAACCCCTTCATTTTACAAAAGAGGAACCAATCTCAGGGAAGGGAAGGGGCTTGGCCAAGGTCACATATAGGTACTGAGGTCTACAGAGGGGAGGGACATACCCAAGATCAGCTAAGCCTCCTACTCTAGAGCTGGAAGGGACCTCAAAAATCCCTTAGTCCTGTAGTCCTGTACGTTCCCTCTAGCCATGAAATCCCTTGTCTGGTTAAAAAAGCACACACACACACACACACACACATACACATACATACACACACATACACACATATACACACACATACATACACATACACCCCCCCCAAACAAGTTCTTTTTAATTCCATCATTTCACAATCTTCCATGCAGTAACACAAACACATATCTTTCAGAGATCATACGTTTGTTCCTATTTCTTTATTTTTTCCCTTTTTCCAAGTCCCTAGTCCTTTCAGGATGTCTTATACAGAAGTCAGCACAGTGTATATAGCAGTGGGCCTCAAGTCAAGAAGGTCTGAATTCAAATCCTGTATCAGATACCTACTAGTTGTATGACCCTGGACCAGTCATTTAACTTCTGTCTGCCTCAGTTTTCTCAACTTGAACATGAAGATAACAACAATACTTACATTCTGGTGAGATAATTTCTGCATAGAAGTTAACATGGTGCTGGACATATAATAAAACATATTTATTTCCCCGGACCATCAACCTCACCCCACTCCCCTCTCCCATTTGAAAGGAATTTGTCCCAATTCACCAGAGACAATAAATCTGATAGAATTAGCATGAATGACATAATGAACTGTTCTGATGAGAATAAATGACTAGGGTGTTTGCAATGGTTGCAATGGAAAAATTGGCCAGCAAACAAAACCAGAAATGCCCCTCTTTATACCAAATGGTAATATATTCTATGCTGGAGTATAATCATAATTGGTATTTCAAGTTTGCTAAATATTTTACATACATTTTCTTATTTGGGCTTCATGACAAATGAAGCAGATGCTAAGTTTCATTCTTCTCACTTTACAGAGGAGGAAACTGAGGTCTGCAGAGGGGAGGGACATACCCAAGATCAGCTAAGCCTCCTTCTCTAGAGCTGGAAGGGAGCTCAAAAATCCCTTAGTCCTGTAGCCCAGAAAAGCTAAATGACTTCTTCCAGGTCACACAAAGGATCATAGTACCAGGCCTGGAAGTGACCACAGAAACCAGATTGGATGTCCCCAAAGTCTTAATGCAGTTTTTTTTTGTTTTTTGTATTTTGGGTTTGTTTGTTTTTTTGCAAGGCAATGGGGTTAAGTGGCTTGCCCAAGGCCACAGAGCTAGGTAATTATTAAGTGTCTGAGGCCAGATTTGAACTCAGGTACTCCTGACTCCAGGGCCGCTGCTCTATCCACCGCACCACCCAGCTACCCTGAAAGGTGCATGTTAATGATAATTTCTGTCATTAAAAATCTATTTTTACTTTTTTCATATTTGAAGTTATTTAAACTTAAAATTGCATTAATGTTTTTAGGATCCCTGATAAAGTTCAACCCCTTCGTTTTACAAAAGAGGAAACTGAATCTCAGGGAAGGGAAGGGGCTTGGCCAAGGTCACATATAGGGACATAGATCTAGAAGGGACCTCAGAGACCATCCTAGTTCAATCCCATCATCTGACAGAAGAGGAAACTGAGGCTTAGAGAGTGGGAATATTATCCAGGTCTTTGTGACTCTAACTGCAACTCTCTAATCACTCTTTCCAAGCAAAGGCAACAAAGTAGTTCCAAGTCCAATCTGTACAATATTTTCAAGTCCAAATACCTGCAGGAGAGCTGAATTATTACTTTCCCCCAAAAAGAAACACATCACTCATAGGGGCTGGAAGCCCGCAGGAGGCCAAGCAAGAATTGTATTTCGCATTTGGTCGATGTGGGTGGAAAACAGTAGAAACCTGGAAAAGAATATAGACAGCCCCAATGCAAGTGAAAAACACATGTAGCTGTTTGTCTCCAACGTGTTTTTCATTAGAGATAATATCAAAAGAAATTCAAGGCAAAAAAGGGAAACAAACAACATTCAGAATGATATTAATCCTAAATTGAATTGCAGTCATCTTCATTTTAAACATCCTTGAACAAATGAGGATTCTGGAGGGCCCTGAACAAAGACACGGAAATCAGAGATCATACATTTGAGAACCAGTGGCTTATTATAGCCTACACAAGGTCAGCATAGTGGGGAATGAAACTTCACTATGGAAACAGCAAATAGGCAAAAGCGTAAATGGCATGCGTGGTCCTGCTATTCCCCAGGAGCAGCCTGCAGTCATGTAGGTGACAGAGAAAGCCCAGTCAGGGTGAGATATTTATTTAAAGGGAAACTAGGTTTGAACATGAAGAGGGAGATTGGGGGAAAATGTTGCTTTGTCCTTGGTAGTTCACTGCTGGAAGCATCCTCCCAGGACTGACAACTGGGGTGCAAGAAATGTACTGGGTGTTGCTATTAAGCTCCTGGAATTTATGTCTCCCATTCTAATTAAAGTCTTTTAAAGAATGTCCTAGGAAGGGATTTTTACATGAGAAACCACAAATAAGGGGTAAGTGGAGGTAGCCTATAGAATGGAGGCAAAAATGACATAAAATTTGACTGCAGGATTCAGATATACCTTCAAGATCTACAGATAGATAGATAGATAGATAGATAGATAGATAGATAGATAGATAGATAGATGGATGGATGGGCCTAAACATGTGTAATCCCATTTGTGACACTAAGTCATTTGTCTCCCTCGGTCCAAATTTCCTCCTCTACAAAATGAGAGGGTTGTACTAAATCCCTTCTAAATACAAATCTATGATCCTCTGACTGCCTTAGGTTGATCTCAGTTTCTAGAAACTCACCAAAAAATGGGGAAAGAAAATGATACTCAACATACAATTTGTAATAAATAGGTAATTTAATACACGTACATAAAATATTAATCATAGGAAATAAGGACTGGACCTTTGATTTCATTAATATCAGTAACCTACAAGTGAGGAAGCTGACACTTTTAGGCTTAAAGATTTGCCACTGAGAAGTCAAGTACCAGTGGCCTCACAAAGAAATGTGGTAGATACACGTCTGGGAATTTCACCTGTGTTATGCTAATTTCAAGATGAGTTTTCTATGTATTAGACATATTGCCTCAAGCATACAGGCCATAGAATCAATCTCAGAAAAAGTACAGTGAAAACACAAAATTGGTGTGTACCTCTCTATTAACATCAGGAGAATGAAAAAGATATATAGGAGTCAAACAACCAACTAACCAAAGGCATTAATTAGAAATAAAAGATCATGGAAGAGAATGAACAGAGCAGAAGATATGAGGAAACAGAAAAACTAGAAGACAACATATTATGTGATATTATTACACAATTATTATCAAATCATTCCTGAATATGTTAGAAACTAGGTATTGTGAAAAGTTAAACATCTCACTTTACAGATGAGAAAACTGAATAAACTAAATGGTCTCTTTCAACCAACCTTTCAACCTTGTTACAAATAACTCCCCTTCACTCACAGTCATCTTCTTTGCTCTTTTTCACCTGTCCCGTCTCTGGACTTTTACACTATCCCTCATGCATGAAATACATTGCCCCATCACCTTTTTCTCCAGAATTCCTAGAGAATTTCACTTCTCAACTCAAGTACCACATCCTAGCAGAGAGCCTCATCAACGAAACAAAAGACAAAATAATAGGTTGGGGATGAAAATACACAGAAGAGAAGGATTACCTGGTAGAAAAGAAGTAAAAACAGAACATTCAAAGAAAATGTGCTCAATATTCAAGCAAAACAGATGGTTCTTGAAAACAGGATGTGTGGAGATAGCTAAGGATCATGAGTCTCCCAGAAGAACGTGGCAGGACAAAATTCTTAAAACCTCAATAAAGGAAATAATAGAAGGGAACTTCCCAGAACTTCTGAACATAAAAAATTAAATTCCAATGGAAAGAATTCACAGTTCACCTCTAGGAAAAAAACTTAAGGTTGCAAACTCTAAGACACATAATGGTTAAATTTAACATTCAGTTCAGAAACGAGTGCTACAAATAATCAGGAGAAAGACCTCTTCAAATACAAAGGAAAGGATATTCAAATAATACGAGCATATTCTGCACCACTAGAAAATGTAGGAAGAAATGGAATGATAAATTCCGAAGAGCAATGGAGCTCAGGATATAGCCTAGGGTAACCTAGTCTGCAACTCTGAGCTTAACCATACATGAAAAAGATGGACATTCAGTAATGAAGAAGAGTTCAAAACATTTTTAGGGAAAAAATAACTAAAGATACTTTTGCTTCTGGAACATTGCAAACAACAAAAATGCAGGAGGAATTAATAAAGTCAGCAGGCAAGGACAGTAACACAGAGTGACAATAGAGATGCCAATAAGAGATTTCTTTCGAATATACACAAGGAGACAGGATTGCAGGTCAAAACTTGATAGAGATCACAAGGAAGAGGTAAACAGGGAGAAAAAATTATGAACAGAACCTGCTTATAGCAATATTTTTTTCTTTTTTGTGTGTGGGACACGATTACAACATGAGAAGGTAAATGAAAGGGAGAGGGGAACAGGGAGATAGAGGAATATGCCAGAGTCAAAATAAGGGATAGAAGTGAATGGAAGATGATTTCTATGGACTCAGAAAGAGAAGAGGCTATAGGGAAGTGGGTGAGGAGGAGAAGGAGGGGGAAAGTGTTGGCAAGAGGGGGAAAGGAAAGAAGCTTTACTTTGGTGGTAGGAGGAGATCCTACTAATGAATGCTCTTATGGCTGAAGAAAGATGGTCTGTGAAAGGAAATAGGGACCTTCTACTGGATGGGACCTTCTACTGGCTATGACCTGAGAGATCTGATCTCTTCATCCTACAGTAGAAAAGGGGAGTTGGAAACCCTGGGGCCAACATGGGAGAGTAAAAGAGAATGGAGACAGGGAAGAGATTGGTGAGGCAAATATGGAAGAAAAAAAGGTAAGCAGGGAGGTTACAGACCACTGGTAAAGTGAATAATCAGGAATGGTTGGGGGGAGTGGGGAAGGGGCAACCATGGAGTACTACTCTCTCTGACACCTTTAATCATTGGTATTTTTCAGGGAATAAGATACAATGGAAAAAGGGAATCCATGAGACAAATTCTAAAAGGTAGTGACAGAAAGTGGGAGCCTAGTGTGGATATAGGAAATTTCCATTACTTGAGGGACACAGAGAAAAAAAGCAACCAAATGATTATGGAGTAATAAATCAGAGAATAAGGGTCTAGAGTAGACAGAGAAAGGATGGATAACAAAGAAAATGATAGAACTGCTTTTTGGAAAAGAGTGAGAAAAAGGAAACTTTAAAAACTAATAAGAAAAAAAGTTGAAGGTGAAAAGAGGAAGAAATAACTACTTGACCAAGGGAGGAATTATACAATCAGATCAAAACAGAAGAGAAGAAGAAACTAATAAACAAAACTCCAAAGGAAAAGGGGTAACAAATGGAAAGATCAGGGGTGAAAGAGAGCCAGTGGGAATAGAGACACCAAAAAAAATAAAGAAAGGAAATAAAAGAACAAAATGCTGTGTTTAGATCAGAAGAAGAGAATCATAATTTGAAAAATACCCCAATATTAGAGACAAATGGAGGGAAATATATACCTAACTCTTCTGAGGAGGCAGCCAGGTGTCTCAGTGGATAAAGCACTGAACCTGGCAAGTCCTGAGTTCAAATTTGACCTCATACACTTACTGTGTGATCTTGGGCAAGTCATTCAACCTCTGCTTGTCTTAATCCACTGAAGAAAGAAATGACCAACTACTCCAGTATCTTTACAAAGAAAACCCTATGGACAGTATTGATCTGCTATGGTGCACAGGGTCACAAAGACTTGGACATGACTGAATGACTGAACAATAATAAAAAACCAACAAACTCATAACTTTAAATGTGGACTAAAGATTCTAATAAAACAAAAATAAATCGCTGGATTGGACAAGAAAACAAAAATCCTGTAATCTGTTGCTTACAAGACACGTGCTTTAGAAACAAAGATATGCCAGAAATAAAACTGAGGGGATGGGAAAACATTTTCCATGCATCAAGTGAATCCAAAAAAGCAGGAGTTGAGATCATCTGAATAAGAAAAAAGCAAACATCAGAAAAATAAAAAGGGGGTAAATAAGGAAACCACATTACACTGAAAGGCAATATAGACAACAAACCCAAATCAGTAAATAAACTTCTGTGTTCCAAGTGTCTCAGAATCCAAATTATAAAGGCAACATGATCTGTGCTTCAAGAAGACATATATTGTAACACAACAGTGATAGGAAACTTCATCCTTCTTTTACTTTTGGATAAGTTGAACAGAAAGCTAAACAAAGAGGAGAAATTAGAGTTAAAAGATTTATGGCAGCTTCTAAATTGGATAGCAAAAGAATCTCAACACTTAATGGAACTTTAAAAGATAATTGATCCTATAACTGGATCACAGAGAGATCAAAAACATATAAAGACAGAAATAGTCAATGCATTCTTTACAAACATTAATGTGATAAAAAAAAGGAAAGAAAGTGGTTCAAGCAGATCCAAATGGAGCCCTAACAACAAAATCATAAGAAATTGGTGGTTCAAAGAACAAATCATAGAAACAATAACTGCATAAAAGAAAGTGATGGTAAAACAATATACCAGAATTTCTGAGTGGGGGGGATATCCTTACAAACATATGAAAATAGAAATAGAAAAAGAGAAGATTAATAAACTGAATATGCATTTTAAAAACTAGAAAAGCAACAAAGCTAAAATAAGCACTAAAAAAACTTAGAGAAAATATACACCAATTCAAAACAAAAAAATAGAAATGATCAAGTTAAAAGTTGGATTTTTTTTGCCTTTTTTTGCATGGCAATGGGGTTAAGTGACTGGTCCAAGATCACACAGCTAGGTGTGATTAAATGATTAAATGTTTGAGGCTGGTTTGAACTCAGGCCCTCCTGACTCCAGGGCCAGTGCTCTATCTACTGCTCCCCCTAGCTGTCCCTAAAAATTGCTTTTTTAAAAAAGACTAATAAAATTCTTAAACCCTTACCTAATATTAGAGCAGAAAATCAAGTTTTCAAAAAGCAAACAAGATGAAAAGGCAAAGTAAAACACCAAAAGAAGTAAAATGAATAATCAGAACATGATGCATAATTAGATGCAAGCAAAACCAAAGACAAAAAAGTTAAGAAATATATAACTTTTGTAAGTTATATATAAATATTTATTAGATAAAAAGTTAAATATAAAATACTCATTCAGAAGACTAGATAAAGATTTTAAATAACGTAATCTCAAGAAAAGGAAATAGACCTAGTTACAAAGGAACTACTAAAGAAAAACTTCAGTTTCTGATAGATCATAGGAGAAACCTATCAAACTTTTAAAGAACAGATAGTACCCAGACTTCATAAATTATTCTCACAAATTGATGAAGAATGCTACCCTACCAGAATCTTTTAGACAAATATAGTTCTAATATTTAACCAGGGAAAGTTAAAACACAGAAAGTAAACTATAGATTAATATCATTGATGAATATTGACTCAAAACAAAATTCTATCAGACTACAGGAGTTAATCTCAAGAAATCATTCATTATGATCAAGTGAGATTTATACCAATGTTGCAACAATAGGAAAACAGTCAACAAAACCATATTAAAAATTAAAATATCCAAAACACAATCATCCCAATAATGCAGAAAAAGCCTTTGACAAAGTGCAACATTCTTTTATACAAAAAAAAACAACTTAAAAAGTATAAGCCATAGAACATACAATATGCCTATATAAACTATAGGCATTTTTAATACCATAAAAAGCATCTGTCTAAAACCAAAAGTAAATATCAGATGCAATATGGTTTTCTAATAAATGCAGGAGTGAAGCAAGAATGTCCATTCTTCCCGCAATAATTTGATATAGTTCTAGAAATGTTAGCAATAGCAATAAAACAAGAGAAAGGAATTAAAGAATCAAAGATAGATCAAGAGGAGATAAAACTATACCTGACTGCTAACAATATGATGGTTTATTTGGAAAATTCTAGAGAATCAAAAGAAATACCAAGAAAAGTAATAGCTTCATCAAAGTTACAGGCTACCAAATAAATCCTCAAAAATCTATCTATCTATCGAGTCTATCTATACATCCAAAATTATCTATTTAAAAAAACAAAACGCAAGCAACAATAATAGAAAGGGAAATTCCATTCCAAATAATTGCGAAATGTATAACTATAAGTACACAAAAGACACATAGATTTAATTACAAAGTTTTCCTTAAAGAGATAAAGAACTTAAATAGCCAGAAGAATTCAATGTTCATGGCTAGGACATGCCAATATAATAAAAAAAATGGCAGTACTACACATATTAATTTACACTTTTAACCTATACCAATCAAATTACCAAGGGGGATATTTTATCGAACTTGATAAAAAATATTTTGTTCAATTCGTTTGGAAAAACAAAAGACCTAGAATATAAAGGAAATGATTTTTAAATTTTTTATTTTTCCAATTATATGTTATGAAAGTATTTCAACATTTATCCATATGCATATGCATATTTTTAAGTTATATAATTTCCTTCCAACCTCCCTTCCCAAACCTCTCCCCTCAGTGGCAAACAGGTGAATATTGTACATTCACATTTGTGTTTAGCATGTTTACAGATAAATCATTTTCTGTATGAGTAATTTGGATTAAGGAAAAAAGAAAGAAAACCATGAAATAGGAAAGAATGCATAAGAGAAATTTTTACAAAATGAATGTAATGTTCATTCACATTCTGTAGAGTTTTTTGTTTTGTTTTGTTTTGTTTTTCTTCCTCTGGATAGGGATAGCATTGTTCATGATCAGGCTCCCAGGGTTGTCCTAGCTCTCAGAAATGCAGAGATGAGGTGCATCCATCAAGGTTGATCAACTCACAATGTTGTTGTTAATGTGTCCAATGTTTTCTTGGTTCTGCTCCCTTCATTCAGCATTAGATCTTGTAACTCATTCCGTGCTTCTCTAGAGTCCTACCATTTGTGGTTTCTTATAGGACAATAATATTCCATTGTATCCATGTACCATAACTTCTTCAGCTATTCCCCAGTTGATGGGCATCCCCTCAATTTCCAATTCTTTGCCACTACAAAAGGAACTGCTATGAATATTTTGGAACATGTGGAACTTTTCCCATTTTTAATGATTTCTTCTGAATATAGACTTAGTATTACTGGGCTTAAAGGTAGGATCAGTTTTATTGCTCTTTGGGCATAGTTCCATATTTTTCTCCAGAATGTTTGGATCAGTTCACAATTCCACCAACAATGTATTAACGTCCTAATCCTCCCACAACCTCTCTAACATTGTTTTCCCTTTTTGTCATCTTAGGCAAATCTGATAGGTATGAGGTGGAATCTCATAGTTGTTTTAATTTGAATTTCTGTAATCAGTAATGAGTTGGATCATTTTTATATGATTATATGTAGCTTTAATTTCTTACTTTGAAAACTGTTCATATCCTTTGACTATCAATTGGGGAATGACTTGTAACCTTATAAATTTGATGCAATTCTCTATATATTTTAGAAATGAGACCTTTATCAGAACCTCTGTGAAAAATTGTTTCCCAGCCTTCTGTTTTCCTTCTAATTTTGGCAGCATTGATTTTATTAGTACAAAACTTTTTAAATTTAATATAGTCAAAATCATCTATTCATCTATTTTGTAATTTATAATAACTGTTTCTTTCTTGGCCATACATTTCTCCCCTTTCCATAGATCTGACTGATAGAATATTTCTTGGTAAGGGAAATGATTAAAAGAAGTAGAGACAAAGGAAGAAAAGCACTTCCAGATCCAAGTTTTATTATAAAGCAGCAGTAAATAAAACCAACTGGTATTGGCTAAAGAATAGAGAGATAGATTAGCAAAACAGACTAGGAAAGGGAGATTCAGAAACAACAGAATTCAATAGCTTAGTGTTTGATAAATGGAAAAACTAAATTATGTAGGAGAAAACTCCTTATGTGATTTTTAAAAGTACTGGGAGAATTGGAAAGTTATCTGGTAGAAATTAGGCCCAATATCCTGTACCATATTCCACAATTTATTCTAAAAGGATACACAGCCTTACTATTAAAGATCAGACTATAAAAAAATTGGAAGAGAAATAGATCATATACTTCTCACAGTTATGGGTAAGAGAAGTATTCATAACCAAACAAGTAGAGATAGTCACAAAAGATATAATAATAAGTTTTGATTATATTAAACTGAAAAGTTTTCTACATAGACAACATTAATGCACTTAGGATAAGAATAGAAGTGGTCAAGTGGGAAAAAAAATCTTTGTATCAATTCTGTCTGATAAGGAGGGTTTGGATATATACATATATATATATACAGATACATATGTACACACACAATTACTAAGTATATACAAGACAAATTCCCACTTCCTGATAAAAGAGTGGGGTCAAAGGATATGAGCAAACTTCTGAAAAAGAAGAATTGTGAAGTATTCACAGCCGTGAGAAAGAATGCTCCAAATCACTCAGATGCCTTCCTCCACTATTTCTACCTTCACTGTTTCTCAAATAAAAAAGCTGACCTTTCTCACAACACACAAATGATCCCATTCCATCCTAAATGGCCAGCAGATGATCCCCTTTATCATCCCCACTCTTTCACTTATATTCCTTCTCTCCTGTCTATTAGCTGCTTCCCTGTTGCCTACAAACATTCCCATGCCTTTCCATTCTCAAAAGTTCTAACCTGATCCATCAATTCCTGATTGCTATCACCCATATCTCTCCTTCCTTTTTGTGTCTAAACCCCTTGAAAAGGCTGTCTACAATAGATAGAAAGATAAAACTTCCTTTCCTCTCACTCTCTTTTTAACTCTGTTTGACAATATCAAAGAAAAGATCAGGAATAGTGAGGATTGAGGAAAGGTCATTAAATTTCTCAATTAAGAAATTGTTAGTAACTTTGAAGACAGTAATTTTCATTGAATGATGAGGTCAGAAGCCTTGTTACACATCTCCCCCTCAGTTACCCTATAAGGAAGCCCTTACTTCAACTACTTACTAGCTGTGTGCCCCAGGTCAAGTCATTTCACCAGTCTTGGCCTCACTTTGCTTTGGGAATAATAATGAGAAGCATCTGGCAGACTTGTGATGAGGATTAAATAAGATTAATATAAGCGCAACACTTTGGAAACCTTAAAGCACCCACTATATAAATGTTCACAACTTTTATTAGGATGAATGGGACGAAGGAGCTGGCTAGTAGTTTTGAAGTCTGAATGTCATGAAAATTTTCCTAGCAGTAAGGGTCATCTCCAAATAGCCTGCGCTGCCCTGGATGCTAGTGGGCTCCTCTCCTCTGAAAGTTTTCAAGTAGAGGAAAGATGTCCATTTGTTAAGAACTTGGAAAATAGGTTGGTGTAGAGGCCTCAGAGCTTTAATCCAACTCAGAGATGCTATGGTTCCTAAATCTCTTCTTCTTCAGGTTAACCACCTTCAACCAATCAATCCTCTTGGAAAAAAATCCCTAATATTCTGCCTTCTTTCTTATTACTCTGCCTGTTCCTTGGGTCTGCCTAATCACCTGAAAGACTTTTCTACATAGATTTAACACAGCTAGGGATGAATTTCAGTAACAGGAGTGCTTTTTAATCCAATCCTATTATAAGCACTTTCTCCCAGGGCCAAGCTGCTACCTTAAACTATGTATGGGCCCCACATCCCAACCTGGCCAAGCACTCACTCCTGTGTTCCAGACATTGGCTTGAACATCAAGGAAGCTGTCTTTCTCAGCAAGCCCTGATGTTTGTTTTGTTTTGTTTTTCATTCCTTGAGTGTGTTATGGAAAGAATTCTGCAAATACAACTACTAAACACTTTAAATGGAAATCCAGACAGATTTAAATAATAAGAGCAATATTAATGGCTCATGGGTAGGCTGAACCAATATAATAAAAATGACAATATTCCCCTACATGCATTTACTCATTCAGTATCACAGCAATCAGACTATGAGTGGAATACTTTATTAAACTTGAAAAAAATCACAAATAAATTCATCTGGAGGAACAAATGGACAAGAAACTCAAGGAAAATGAAGTGGGAAGGAAAGGGGTCTTAGAAGTGTCAGATCTCAATAATCAGTGAAATGATTTGGCATTGGTTAAAAAAATAAGGGAATCAATCTGTGGAACAGACTACAGAAAAATGACATACAGAAAGAAAAAACCTATTAACTCAGTGATAAACTGTAGGATTCTAACCCATGGGGTAAGAATACACAAAGCTGGCCATGGTAGGATGTCCTTAGAAATGGGTCTAGTAAACTAAACTCAGCTTCGTTGCAAAGAGTCAGTTTGGTCCATAAAAAATGGATGATGGAACATTACCATCCTCCATTTGGTAGAAAGGTAAGTGACCATAGGAGTGACTAAGCTATCAGAATGTGGATCCAATTGACATCACTATTTCTCTGTTAAAAGTGAGGGCAAATCAAGAAATGGTTGCAGTTAGCCTTTCCACATTGCAGTGGGGGAGGGGAAGCTCTTCCCTGAGATTTGGTAAATCTTGATACCAGAGAAGTCTGATTTTTTTCTTTTTCTTTCATGGGGTGTTTAGAGGACCTTATTGTAAAAGTTGAGTTAAAGTATTTGGTTACAGGCTCTGTGTCATCTGCTGGCCTTCATGTGTGGTCTGCGGCTTTCACAAAACTGCCCCCAAATTCCCATTTAATTTCTTATGTTGACTGGCGATATATGGAAACGAAGATAGGGAAAGTGGTGGTGAAAGGGGAAACTGTAAATGACCAAAAGAATTTAAAAAAAATAAACAATATAGACTTTGTATCTGTTGCTTGTGCAAGGAGGCTCATTCCCAGTTTAGTTTAATCATCTGGGGGATGATTTTGTTGCTCCCAGAATCTCTTAAGGACCACCACAGTCTGGGCCTCCCTCCTCTCCACTCTAGTCTGCAGGGACCTACCAGATTATTCCTCCTAAAACATTGTTGGTGCATTTTGTCACCTGTAAGAGCGTCCAATAGCCTCTAATTCCCACTCCAGGTTATTATTTTGGCAGACCCTTCATCATGAATGCTTGTCCAGTCACCATCTCCAATGAAAGGCCTGGAAAGGTAGGTGGAAGCCAGATTGGGACAGGCTCTCTGTGACAGGCCGAGCAGTTTATATTTCCTCCTCAGCCACTGAATAAAGATGAACAGAATCCAGTGAGATCTTGACAGGCTGAAACAGTGGCCCGAATCTAATGAGATGAAATTTAATTACAGTCTGTGTCAAGTCTTATTGTTTCATTCAAAAACCAAGATGAGGAAGGTATGGCTAGAGACAGAAGTTGGAAAAGATTCTGAGGGGGGTCTTTCCATGGATTCTTGATTCAAAATGAGTCAGCAGTATGATACAGCAGCCAAGAAAGCAAATGGAAGCACAGGCTCATGAAAACAGACCTAGTGTTGCAGATGAAGAGGATGAGACTAAGCCCAGCAACCCTGGCTCTACTCAGACTCCATCGGCAGTTAGTACTGCGTGGAGTTCAGTGTAAATCTTAGCAAGATAAACCTTGATAAACTGGACTCCAAAGGACGGTAGCCAGGGTGAGAAAGGCTTTGAGATCTGGGCCTAATCCAATCCAATAAGCACTAATTATTCACTCATTATATACAAGACCCTAAGGAGAGAAAGACAAATTGAGGTACTAGTAGGTGTCTACAAGTATTTAAAGGTATTTAAGGTATTAAAGTATTTTAAGTGGAAGAGGGATCAAACTTCTGTTGTTTGACCCCAGAATCGTCATGGAGAGAATACTGGACTTGGAATCAGGTCTGAGACGCACTTACTGAGAAAGACACAGACACACTTGCCTCGTGACTTAACCAGTTCCAACCTCAGTTTTCCTTTGTTCTGCAAGACATCATGTTTTCAAAGTGACATTATGGGGCAATGTTTTGACTGGGGAGTAAATTGAACTTAAGTGAGGTGACCGTTACATAAAGTCATCATCCTCATTCTCTTTTCCAGGATCATCAAAGTCCAGTGGTAAGATAAAAGTCAGGCTGACTGGCAATGGCCCTGGATGCAATGGATGAGGTTGGTGTCTTCAATGTCTGAGCAAGCTCAAGGACTCCACAGCACCTGCTTCAGTTGCCTTGGTAACAAATTGTTCATGGCCATTAGAACAAATTGTTTTCATCTGCCCATTCTACCAGAGGAAGTCTTCACATGCTGGGGAGCGACATCTCCTAACTCTATAACATAGGCATGATAAAAATGACTACCTACCTCACAGGGCTGCTGAGACTCACATAGGATAAGGGAGGTAAACAATTTTGGAGCCTTAAAACATTATCTCTAAAAATGATCACTACTAGCAGTTACTGACATATTTCATTTTGATTTTTGGAAAATTTTGAATGCTTAGGGCTATCCCCAAGAGGCTTGGGCTGCCCTTGGAGCTAGTGGGCTGCAAGCAAAGGCAGGAGACCCCATTTGTCTGGGATGTTTCTGAGGGGATATTTATACCAGAACAGGTTGGGTGAGACACCTCTGAGCTCTCTCCCATCTCTGAGATGCTGTTATTCCCTAAAGAACCCCACTCCAAGTCTTCTCTTGTCCAGGCACAAGCTTTTTGAACCAATCCTCCCTCCAACAGAATTCCTGTTACTTTGCTGGGCCTTGTATCTGACCTGTTACCTGAAAAACCTATTTTATATGAACTCAAATTATCTGAAGATAAATTTCTGCAGCAGAAATATTTCCTAATCCAATTCTTTTGTATGCACTTTCTCCCAGAGTCAAACATCCATCTTTAGCTATTCATGGACCTTATAGCCCAGACAATTCCCACTGACCCCCCCCCCCAATTTTCCCCTCATAGGCCTGGCCAAGCACTTTCTGCTATATTCTAAGCATTGGCATGAAAGTCAGCAAGGAAGCTTCCTTTATCAGCAAACTCTGATGTATTGTTTTTCCCCCTAATTCCTTGACTATACCTTTTTTAAATTCTTTTTTCTCATACCACGATCTAGCTTGTTGACTGACTGACTGATATCTTAAGAAAGACACTAATAAACCAGAATCCAGAGAAGGGCAGCCAAAATGAGAGAGTCCTCATTACCATTCCTTGAAGAAAAATTGGTTCCAATCCAATTCAACAAACACCCCTAATGTGCCAAGCACTGTCCTGGGCAATGGGGATACAAAAACCCAAGAAGCTATATGACATCTTAGATTGAAACTTGCAATATTCCTCAGGAGTGAACTAGAGCCACCCTCTTATTTTACAGGTGAGGAAACTGAGGTCAAAAAAGAGGATATGATTGACAAGGTCACCCACAGAATCATGAACCTCTAAGGATCTTCAGAGGTGGTCATACCATTCAAATTCCTTATCTTAGGTCAGAGGAAATTGAAATCCCAACAGCTCAAGTAATTAAATCAATCACACATGTAGTCACCATCAGAGAGGATTCAACCAAGAACCAGTATGGAGAAGAACCTTGCCCAAAGATTCAGTCACTGAATGACAGAAATGGAACTCAAGTCCAGCTCTCTTGACTCCCATTCCAGGGCCCTCTCTATTTACAGTCCTACGATTGTCCATTTTTAATGCAAGGAACAGTATTCTTCTATCATGTTTAGGCAGGAGAGGCCTAGGTGGGAGAGACTGAATTGTCTAACTTGGCTCACCAAGGACTTAGTTCCTAATTGTTTCTTGGTTGATGGACTGTCTGATAATCCCAGGTAGCTGCCTTGTAAGCTGTGACCTCTCCTCTTTGCATGAGGCTTAACTTTTTTATTTCCCTTAACCATGGAAAAACCTCCCTTCTAAGGCACCTAACTCAGATCTAACAGTAAGACCAAAGGGGCTGTTTGCCCTTTCCCTGGGCAAATGGCTCCTGGGAGCACAATCCTTAGGGAACATCATTATCAGTTTGGTTCTTGGATCAGACTGCTCTGCCATCTGCTGTCAGTGACTGGCATGGTTGCTGGCTGGCATTCAAGCATCTGATTGGTAGGTAATCCTGTCTTCAGTTCCCCTCACCCAATCTTACCTTCTACATATTCCTTAGTGTCAGGGCCTTCTCTCTATGGGTTCTTGCCAGTTAACCTGTCTAGGTTGTTTACACATTGGCTGAAGGGTTATCTTCTCCATGAGGTTGTAAGTTCCTTTTGTTTGTTTTGATTTGTTTGGCATCATTTTTGGTATCTCTGGCACATAACTAATCTCTGATAAATATTTGTTGACTTGAATAGCCCCCATATCTAATCAGTTCCTGAGTTTCACACCATTAGTACCTTTCTTGCATCCTTTTCTCACACCACACACACACACACACACACACACACACACACACACACAATCTCGTCACTTCTCACCTGCAATACTGCAACAGCCTCCTCCTAGCTCTCCCTGCCTCAAGTCTCTGCCCCCTCCAGCCCATCCTCCACTCAGATGCCAAAAGGATTTTCCTAAAATACATATCTGATCACAGCAATTCCTGATCAATAAACTGGTGGGTCCCTAGTGAATCTACAATCAAGCAGAGATTCCACTGTCTGACATGTAAGGGCATTAAAACCTGACTACAACATAAGTTGGATACATTATTCCCCTTTCATATATTCTGGGGTAGATACAGATTGGGCTTTTTTTTTGCTGTTCTTCACTCATGAAACTTCCTTTCCCATTGGTATGCCTTTGCCCAGGCTCTCTCTCATGCCAGGGATGCATTAGATCCTTGCCTCTATTCTACCCTTCAGAATCCCTGTTTTCCTTCCAAGTACCACCTACATACTATCTCCTACCCAAAGCATATGTCATGTGGTCTCCACCAGTACCATGATGTTTGTCCTTCATTCTTGGAGAAGACCTTGACAACAGGGTGGTGATGCCATGACATGTATGTGAATTGGATTTGAACGGGGGCATGGGAAAGAAAGGCACTGTCCTACATCAGCAGCATCACTTTCTCCTCCAGTCATCTGGATCCATTGGCCAGAAATGAGTCAGGATGACTAGAGATGGCCCTGGATGTGAGGCAATTAGAGTTAAGCGACTTGCCTATGGTCACACAGCTAGTAAGTGTCTGAGGCTGAATTTGAACTCAAGTCTTCCTAATTTCACAATGGTACTCTATCCACGCCACCATAAGAGAAGGAACTTAATCAGTGCTTTTTGACCAGTTAAATCCCATTGAGGAACATAATATGGTCTTTGACTAGATCTATATCTGATATCACAGCTTACTATAGGACTAGTTCTAATGACTGGGCTAAGCCATCAGATAGAAAAGAGAGAAGCATGAACAGCTCCAGGACTCCCAGGACTTTATAAGTGGAACTTTCAGGAGGGGGCCCTGAGCAGGCCAGTCCAACACTGATTTCACTCTAGGAGCTGTTCTCTGGCCACAGACCCTCACCCACCTTTTCCTATGAGCTACCCCATAGCTATATAATAAAGAGGAGCCTGCCTACTAGGCCAGAATTTGGGAGAGGGATAATTTTCTATCCTTCCAGAGGGAATCTGTGTGGATATAGACCTTGTTCAGGGAGAAACTTGAGTGGGAGGGAAGAATAGAGGGAGGAAGAATGGAGGAGAGAGATTCTGTTTGACCATCTCTATGAATTTGGTCTTAATAAAGAATTAAATTAAACATGGTATTTTCCTCCAGAGTTTCTCCTAATAAGGAACAAAAGTTAACCTCTAGAGTTTGGTCTCAAGAAAAAACCAAACAGAATTAAGTTAACATACACATTTATTGAATTTCTCTAACCTCATAAATTACAGATATGTTGTGAGTCTGGCTTGAAAACCAGACCCTAAAATGGCATTTTAGAGAAAGGTTTTTATATAATTCCACTATCAGAAGGCAGGATCTGAAAAAGCTGCTTCTGGCTTGTCCATCAAGGGAGCATCTTAACTCAGGATGGAGCTCAATAATAGAAATTTCATTAAAAGGAGTACCTTATCAGTTATGCTAAAGATTTCCACAAAGCAAAGGAATGTTCCCCCCCCCCCCCGGATGTCAGTGCCATCCAGTGACTGTTGATACAATAGGGAGATTCATTTTTGCCATTAAAAAAAGAAAAGCAGACAAAATTTATGTTTGTTTTAAGTGATTTCAACATATATAGGAAGTGTATCATAGAAAAAAAAATTGTTGACTGATTGTCTGACAATGCCCAGGTATCTGCCTGATAGTCTGAACCCTTTCTCTCAGTCATAGATTATTTAGTTTTCATTTCTCTAACCTTGAGTCTTCTTTCATTCTCAAGATATGTCTCTCAGATCCCACTTATGACCTAGGCTAAGACCAAAGGGTCAGTTTCTCCTTAGCCATGGAGAAACCTGGGGAATGCTACATCCTTCCCTTTCCATAAAACTGGGCATTTGGGAAAGGGCATCCCCCATCCCTGTGTACCCATGAATCTTTTCCCTCCCCCTTTCGGATTCTGGGATGAGGGTTCACCTCTTAAGAGTGTTTTTATTTTTTGTAACCCTCCCCTCCCCATGGGTGAGCATGATCACACACACACACACACACACACACACACACACACACGTGCGCGCACGCACGCACCCCTAGAGGCTGGTTCTTGAACAAGACTATAGCATCATCTGCTGTTAGTAGCTAACTCCATCATCTATAAATCGCTTCTAGAAAATTTCAGAATAATAATGTCATGCAGACCAACCTAACTCTCCAAATTCAGCAAAATTAGGAAAAATACATGATTTGTCCCTGCCTTCCCCTTCTCACCCCCAGCTTGCTTCTCTCCTCTACCCCACAGTATTCTTCTTTTCTCTACCCTAAGGAGAGTGTTCTGGCTGCAGACAGTGCAGTACATGCAAAAAACTGGTGACCTGAGAATGCAAAAAGCTCTGAATTCAAATCCTGTCTCTGACTAATCTTAGCCATGTGATCAAAGTCATGAGCTATCTAACCATGATCTACTACTTCTCTGAACCTCAATTTATTATTTGTAATATGAGGCTATAATAGCTGCAGCCCCAAAGAATCGGTCATTCTTTCCCAGAACCTGCCTTTAGGCACAACTCAGACCAGCCATGTTCACTCCCTCATGTCCCTCTTGTTTCTGCTCCTGACTGCAGTTCTTTCTCTCCCCCACTGACCACACCACCCCTGCTTTTCAGCTCCCCTTTATTTGTTGTCTTCTTCCATTAGAATGTAAGCTCCTTGAAGGAAGGGACTGTCTTTCTTTTTGAACCTTTCGGATTCATTTTCATGTCTTATCCATCCAGCTTTGGCATCCACCTTAACCCAACTCTCACCTGTGGCTCCAAGAAATTGTGTAATATGAAGTGACTCTACCCCAGTAAACTAATTCAACAGACTGACCAAATCAGATTGAGGGGAAGCGAGATGTGATTATCCGGTCAGCTGGTTAGGGGCCGTCTATCCACGCATGTGAAGACTTCCCTCAGCAGAATGGGCAGGTGGATTAGAAGAATTTGTTCTATGGCTGTGCCGCCTACTGAAGTAGGCACTGTGAAGCTATTAGAGCTTGGTCAGACCTCAAAGATACCAGTATCATCTACTGCATCCCAGATCATTGATGATTATCTTGACTTAACCTGTTACTGAACTTTCGTCTTGACTCAGGAAGAGAGAGTGGGGCTATAACTGCACAATTCTGCCTCACTTAAATCCAATTTACACTTGAATCAAGACTTCATCCCATGATATCATTGGTCCTCTTGGAAAACCACTATTCCAAGCCCTTGGCACAGTACCTGATTGGAAAAATGCTTGCTGATTGTGACTTAACTGATTTAACCTCTAATACCCCCCAAGAAGTTTCAGTAAAATGAAATGTGTAAAATATGACTGATTTTAGGAACAGGTATTATTATTATTATTACAAACCAACAGAATTTTTGCTAGAGTGTGACTCCTGAGGGCTTAGCTTAATCTTGGAGCATTTGCAATGAATGCTTTCCTTCACCTAAAGGATTGATTGAGTTTTCAGGGATAGACTGGGGATGGGGTGGGGCTGCACCATCCTCATTATTCAAATACTTAAATGGATTTGTAATCTTATGAATTGTTTATCTCTTACACATTCACCACATAGAAACATTTTCATAACATTTGCATCCTCATTCCAACCTTTCATACCTCTTCCTCCCCTCACCATCTCAGCTGAGAACCTTTCCTCAAATTTCTCTGAGAAAACTGAGACCATTCACTGTAAGCTCCTTCTTCTCCCCTCTTCATTTCACATCATTCAGATGTCTTCTACCATTATTTCTACTTTTACCCTTACCTCACATAAGGAGATGAGCCTTCTTTTGGCCAAGGAAAACACTTCTCTATGCAAATGATCCCATTCTCTAGGGAGAAGGGAAGAATTTATAATCAAATAAGAGATATAAAGCATTACAAAAAGCAAAATGAGTAATTTTGATTATACGAAACTTAAAAGGTTTTGCATAAACAAAACCAATGCAACCAAGATTATGAGGAAAGCAGAACGCTAGGAAACAATTTTATAGCAAGTGTCTTTGATAAGGCCTCATTTTTCAAAAATATAGATAACTGAGACAAATTTATAAGAATGCAAAATATTTCCCAAGGTATATGAACAGGAAGTTTTCAGATGGAAAAAAAAAATCAGTCATCCATAGTTATATGGAAAAATGCTCTAAATCACTATTGATTAGAGAAATGCAAATTAAAACAACTCTGAGATATCACTTTACACCCTATTAGATTGACTAAGATGACAAAAAAGGACAATGATCAATGTTGGAGAAGATGTGGGAAATCTGGGACACTAATGTATTGTTTGTGGATCTATGAACTGATCCGACCTTTTTGGAATTATGCCCAAAGGACAATAAAAATGCTCCATACCCTTTGATCCAGCAATACTACTACTGGGTCCATGCTCTGAAGAGATCAGGAAACAGGGAAAAGGACTCACATGTGCAAAAACATTTATACCAAGGGATTGTATTCTATCCTGTCTCTCCCAACAGATTGCTCCCTCTGTCACCCCCATAGCTGCAGCCCCAAAGAATCGGTCGT
Source organism: Macrotis lagotis (assembly GCF_037893015.1). Lineage (NCBI taxonomy): Eukaryota > Metazoa > Chordata > Mammalia > Peramelemorphia > Peramelidae > Macrotis > Macrotis lagotis. Next base: position 16,724,839 of record NC_133666.1, read on the forward strand.
TCTTTCCCAGAACCTCCCTTTGGGCACAACTCAGGCCAGCCATGTTCACTCCCTCATATCCCTCTTGTTTCTGCTCCTGACTGCAGTTCTTTCTCTCCCCCCCCCACCCCTGCTTTAGTGGTATTCCTATGTCTCTCTAACCTTTACTTGATCCTTCCATAATGCTAGCTATCTTCCTATATATCTCCTGCTTTGTGTGGTTCCTTGAGAGGACCATCTCCAACAGATGCTTCTTCATCTCTTCTCAACTCTACAATCTGGCTTCTGACCTTATCATACACCTGTACCTAGGTGTTACAATGAATAGAACAGAGGAAGACAGGATGGAGATAGAGGGAGGTTCCAGAAGAGGAAGTGGGGGAGCAGAGTATTCTGATCCCATGATTAGTGAGGTGTGCCATGGAGGAGAATGTGCAACCATACTGGAGAGGTTGTTATCTGCCTTCAGGAAGGAACCAGCTCTTAGCAAGAACAATGATGTGGGAGGATTCAGAAAGGAAGAGGGTGACAATGAAAGCCAAGTGGTCAATTCTCGATCACACATTGCAAAGAACACAGTGTAAATGCAGGGAGATCAAGAGCAGGACCTGAACGACTAAGCTTGGGAGGGGGGGGATGGGAATAAGTGAGCAGGTACTGGGGATGAGAAAGAAGCTTTGTGCAGTGATAGTGGTATAGAATAATTGTGATAGGGAGAGTCTGAGGAAATACGAGTGCTTTAATTTTCTTTTGGGGAGGATTACATCTGCACTTGTACTAGTGCTTGTTTTCCTTTGGAATTCTATGTATTTTATTTTATGCATCTAAAGTATAATTTGGAAGAGAGACAGAGACAGAGAGAGATGAAACAAGACAGAGACAGAATCCTCCTCTATCTTATTCAAGGGAAACTTCCCCAAAGTCTCAAGGGAGGCAATTAGAAAGCAAGAATATGAGGATGTGTGGAGTCACTGACCATTTTTCATGCCAGCCACTTCTCAAAATCTCTATCTATCAATCTTTGCTCACTGTCTCTGGAACTGTATCTCTGTGTCTCTGTCTCTGTCTCTGTCTCTGTCTCTGTCTCTCTCTCTCTCTCTCTCTCTCTCTCTCTCTCTCTCTCTCTCTCTCTCTCTCTCCCCCCCCTCCAATGTTTCTCTTCAAAATTGGTCTGGAAAACTGGGAACTACAGTATTTCTTCTCCAGCCCTCTCAGGTGCAGTGAAGAGTCATCCTTCACCCCACTAATCCAGAATCTAGCAAGCTCCAAGCTGTACAGGCCTGCCTCCCCCCACCCCCACTTGATTGACCAGCTTCCTCGGAAGCTATCCATTTCATCATTTGTTACGGCTCAGTCCTATTCTGCTCCACATGGAATATTCCACGAATACACCGTAATTGATTTGCCCATGGCCCAATAGGAGTGCCACCCCTTTAGCTTGCAGGTTTGTGCCACCATGAATAAAGTAGTTGGGGATTTTGCTGAACTGGGAAAGCAATGACACCAGGCTAAGGATCACTGCCTGGAGGAAGGTCAGCTGAAGGAGACAGTGACCAAACTGCTTAAACTCCATCATGCCCGGGTCTAACCTTGCGGCTGCTGGTGACTTGGAGTGTAGGAAGCATAGGTGCTATTCCGTCTCCCTGTCTTCCATGTGAAGGTTTAACCCATTAGCAGCAGGACTCAACGGTTCACTAAGCTGCAATATCCAATCTGGCCATTAGATGGCAATCAAAGACCATGCAAATTTCCACAGGCAGCATCCAGTGCCTTTGGATAGCTAGGTGGGGCAATGGATAGAGCACTGGCTTTGGAGTCAGGAGGACAAGAGTTCAAATCCAGCCTCACACACTTGGCACTAACTAACCCTGATTATCTTGCGCCCAGGGCTGTGTCCAGTCATCCTGATGTATAGCTGGTCACTGAACCCAGATGGCTTTGGAGGAGGAAGCGAGGCTGGTGACCTAGCCCAGCCCCCCTCCCTCAAAGCCAATTCACGGGCTTGCCCTGGCATCACCTCCCCGACGTCATGAACGAAGGACAAACATCAACACCAACTCAGCGCCATAGCAGGCCTGCGTCAGGCTCTCTCCTAGGTAATGGAGATAGAAAAGCAATAATGAAATGGCTCCTGGCCTCAGAGGACTTATATCCTTTCGGTGGAGATCACAATGACAAAGTAAGACTATCCAAAATGTCGATGGTGGGCAATGTCATTTAAAAGTGAAAGCAGTAGATAGAGCACCAACCCTGCAGTCAGGATGGACATTGAAGAATTACCTATGTGACCTTGAGCAAGTCACTTAATCCCACAGCCTTGCAAAAAGAAAAAAAGAAAAGTGAAAGCACAACTTGTCAGGGAGGAGCATGGATCAGGAAAGGCAAGGGTGGCATATAAATGAGAGGCAGAGGTACATACTTAGAATGGACCTCCCTCTGCCTTTCTCTCTCTTGGGCTCCACACTCAGTCTCTCTCTCTCTCTTTTTTAATATACCTTTCTGCCTCTTTTGTTTCTCTGCTCCTGCTTCCTCTCCACTCTGTTTCTCTCATTTTCTCTCATTCTGCTTCTCTTGCCCCTTCCTTCTCTGCCTCAGTCTCCCAATCTGTCTCTCCCCTCCTCTCATGCCCATGTTGAACAAGAAATAGTGGTCCAGAGGTACAAAAATAAATTGGGGGACTTCCCAAAGAATCAAGGCATCCCACTCATTCTGGATTCAAACATGAAATGTGAGTAAAACAGAATGAGTCCATTTCTTGGGGCGGCTAGGTAGCACAGTGAATAGAGCACAGGCCCTGGAGTCAGGAGTTCACTTAATGATTACCTAGCTGCGTGGCCTTGGGCAAGCCACTTAACCCCATTGCCTCGAAAAATCTAAAAAAAAAACAGAATGGGGTTAACTTTTGTCAGTATTCTTGTGGTTCTGTGAGTGAGCTACATAAATGGCAAATAAGTAGTGAAGATCACATTAAATTTTTAGGGCCATTATTAAGGTCTACCATTATCTAGTTATCCCTACATGATTTGTGTAAAATATCAAACTGATCAATACAGATCGGAAAGGAGTAGGGGTCCAAATGAACCATTTCTCACACACTCACTTATCCAACAAATCTCAGTGGCTCCCTAGTGATGTCTTAAAGCCCTGCCCAGCTCAACCCATTTCCTGCTTTCTCCATCTTTCTCCATTATATTCCCTTTCATGTAATTTTCAATTCAGCAACTCTGATCTTTGTGTTCCTCGTATCAAGTTTGCAGACTCAATGTTTTGATCCTGACTATCTCCCACACCTGGAATGCTCTCCTTCCTCACTTCCATGTCCAGGTCTCCTTCAAAACTCATGAGGTAGCTAGGTGGTGCAGTGGATAGAGCACCGGCCCTGGAGTCAGGAGTACCTGAGTTCAAATCCAGCCTCAGACACTTAATAATGACCTAGCTGTTGTGGCCTGGGGCAAACCACTTAACCCCATTGCCTTGCAAAAACCTAAAAAACAAAAACAAACCAAAAAACCCTCATGATGTAGTAGGAGGTAGCTAGGTAGTACAGTGATAAAGCACTGGCCTGAGTGAGGAGGACCTGAGTTCAAATCTGACCTCAGACACTATACTTAATAACTGTGTGACTTTGGCAAGTTACCTAACCAAAAACAAACAAAAAAACAAAAAATCCCACTCATTAGGCTCACATTCTACCTTTTCCAAGAGACCTTTCCAGGTTCCTTCCCACCACTATCATACTATCTTCCTTCCAAAATCACCATCCTTTCCCGTTTCAGTACAGTTGTTTGCATCTTGTTTCTCCAATTAAAATGAGCTCCTTGAAGGCAGATTCTGGTTTTTTCCTCTCTTTGTATCCTAGGACTTAGCACATAGGAAGCCGTTAATTAATGCTTGTTGACTGACTGATCTTAGGAAAGACATTAATAAACCAGAGACCAGAGGAGGGCAACCAAGATGAGAAAAGCCTCACAACCATTCCACGAAGAAGAATCCATTCCAATCCAGTCCAACAAACATTTCCAGGGTGCCAAGTATTGTTCTGGGCAATAGGAACACAAAGACATGAGGGAAAACCCCAAAAGACACAAAGGATCTTAGATCAAGAACTACAAATGTACCTTAAGGGCCATCTAGAGTCACCCTCTTATTTTACAGGTGAGGAAACTAAGATCAAAGAAGAGGACATGGTTGACTTAAGGTCACACACAGGATCATGGCCATAGACCTGGAAGGATCCTCAGAGGTCAAGCCATCCAAACTCCTTCACAGAGGATAATGTTTGTCCTTCATTTTCAAAGAAGACCATGACATCAGGGAGGTGACGCCATGAGAAGCACATGCACTGGATTTGAGTGAAAGGGTGCTGTGCTAAATCAAAAGCTTCATTTTCTCCTCCGGAGCCATCTGGATCCAGTGGCCAGATTTGGATTAGGACAAGTGGAGATGATCCTGGATGCAAGGTAATCAGGATTGACTCACCCCAAGACTTACAGTTAGTAAGGCTGAGGCCACATTAGAACTCTGATCCTCCTGACTCCTAGGCCAATGCCCTATCTATTGTACCACCTAATTGTCCCCATTGTCTAACTCCTTGTGACTATGGTCACATCACCTACTGCCTCTATGGGTCTCAATTTCTTCACATGTGACCATCAACTGCCACCAAAGGTATTCTGGGATTGATAGCACCTGGACCACCAGTCCTGTTTCCAGCCCAGCTCTCATAACCATTAACAAGGGAAGCAACTCCTGCAGAGAAGAGCCTAATCACCCCTACCAACTGCTAGCCACAGGGCAGGCAAGTCACTGTAGCTGAAGCATCTGGGCCCACCAAGGAACAGACAGGAAGAAGCAGCATCTAAAGTAAACTCCCTAAGCCTGAAGAAGAGGAAACCTCTTAAATTCCTTCATCTGATCACAATCCACTTTCTCCTCTTCCTTACAGCCTCTAACATTATTCTTTATTCTCACAGTGATCTCCAATCCCTGCACCCCTCAGTTCTTCCTAGGCCATCACTCCCTACACTATTATACTCTTTTCCCTTCCCCATTTTGACCTTTTGGTAAACCATTCAATTCTACACTGTGCTCTTCTCTTGATTCCCTAGCCCCTTCATCAAATTACTGATTGAGGTTCTGCCAAGCCTCAACCTTAGATTACTTCCATCATCTCTTGCTGTTATTGTCTTTCTTTAAAGTAGCTTGAAGAAATCATGAAACCATAAGTCCCCTGCAAATTTATGTTATATAATCTCAACTGGACCTGAAGTGCAGCAAAATCTTTTTGTATCTCATTCTCCCATTTTTTCACAGTTTTTCTAAACTCAAATCTCCCATGACTCCTCCTCCTGTCATCTTCCAAGCTGAAAACCTTCTTATATTTCACTGAAAAAAATGAAGGTCATTTACTCAAAGCTTCCTCTTATTCTCCGATCAGCTCACATCATTCAGTTGCCTTTTATCATCATCCTTCTTCAACCCACTCTCACATGAGGAAGTCCTTCTCCTTGCCAATGGGAATGCCTTTTCATGATCACGTGATCCCATTCCGTCCCCGTCTCCTTCAGCAGATTGACCGATGTATCATCCCCACTTTCTCACTAATAGTTCATCTTTCCCTAGTTACTGACTCGCAGGAATTAAAGCCAAAAAAAATAGCCATCCTCAAAGCCCCCTCATTTCATCCCTCCATCCTCAATATCTGTCGCCCGATATCTGTCCTTTTTATGGTTAAACTCTTGAAGAATGCCCTCTACCATGAGTACCTTTCCTCTCCTTTTCCTCTGTACTCTCTGAAGTCAGGCTTCTGACCACTTTCAACTGCACTGCTCTCTCCAATGTTTCCAAGGATCTCTTCATGATCATATCTAATGACCTTTTCTCAGTCTTCTTGCTCTTTCTGCAGCCTTGGACACTGTTGATCTCCCCCTTCTCCTGGACCGTCTCTTCTATCTAGGCTTTCATGACACGGCCCTCTCCTGGTTCTCCTCCTACGCAACTGACGGCTCCTTCACTGGCTCCTTTTCTAAATCTTTATGCAAGTCCTATCTGCTAATGGTGAGCATCCCCCAATGTTCTAGCCCTCTTCTGCCTCTACAAAGTTTTTCCTGGTGATCTCATCAGCTCCAATGTATTTATCTCTAAGCAGATGATGCTTATATCTTCTTCTCCATTATTCACCTCTCTGCTGACCTCCAGTCATCTCCACATCCAACAGTCCACTGAACATGTGGAGCTGCATGTTCCGTAGACATGTTCATCTTAACTGGACTCATTATTTTCCCCCTAAAATCCTCCTCTCTTCCTAGCTTCCCTATTGATATTAGTGGTACCATCCTCCTCCCAGTAGCCCAGGTTCACAAAGGTGTTCGCCTAAGCCTCTAATACTCTCTCACCTCCCATGTCCAATCTCTTGTAAGGCCCTATAGAATCTACTTTCATAACATTTCTCCAATATCCATCCTTCTGCCCTTCACGGACACCATCCTAATGCAAGCCCTCATCAGCTCACACCTGGATTATCGCAAGACCCTGCTGGCTAGTCTCCCTACCTCATTTCTTCCTACGCCATCCTTCCTCCACTCAGTTATCAAGTTGACCTTCTTACTCCAGTGGCTCCCTATCACCTCCAGGATCAAATACAAAACCCTCAGCTTGGATTTTCCCTTCCAACCTTTCCAGTCTCTTATACCTTACTCCCCTCCCCTTTCCTTCAGGACCCAGTGACACTAGCCACCTTGCTTTTCCTGCATCTTCCTGCTCCAAACATTTCACTAGCTATCCCCCAAACCTGGAACCCTCTCCACCCTCATCTTGTCTCCAGAATTCCTTGGTTTTCTGCCGGTCTCAGTTGAAATTCCATCATCTTCAAGAAGCCTTTTCCCACCCTCCACAATGTTCCCTCTAAGATTATCTTGCAATTTATCCTGTCTAGTTTTTGTCGGCACATAGTAGGAGCTTAATAAATTCATTTTGACTAGTGACACATTTTGACTGACATCTAGTGTCTAGATGAGATATTGCACCTATCTGAAAAGTATTTCTGAGTATTAGATGAAGCCACAGGATAAGACAGGGCAGAATGAACAGTTCCAGGGCTCTGAAGACCTAACATCACCACCAAGGCTGGTCCTGGAGAATGGGGGGGGGGGGGAATTTGAACTTTCTGATCCCCTGTCTTCCTCAATGTACCTCTTTCCATCCTAGAGTCATTCTTTCTTCAATGTTTAGCATGCTTCCACACCACTCTTTTTGAGATAGCCCAAACCTAGTTTCTAGATTCTGAAGGGGTACCCACATATTAGGCCATACCCAAGTTTGAGAGAACCCCAAACTTGAACTCTGAAGGTACCTAGGTAGCGCAGTGGATAGAGTACTGGCCCTGGAGTCAGGAGGTCTGAGTTCAAATCCGGCCTCAGTCACATAACTCCCTAGCTGTATGACTTTGGGCAAATCACTTAACCCCATTGCCTTAGATAAGAAAATAAATAAGTAAAAATAAATAAGAAAAAAAAGAGCTCTGAAGGGGTACCCAGCTTTGGGGCCATGCCTAAGTTTGAGAGTCCCAAACTTGGATTCTGAAGTGGTACCCACCCATTGGGCCATATCTAAACCAACTATGACATATAAATTTCACCTTTTGTGCCATAACAAATGGTGAAATGACCAGTTTCAGAGGAAAGTGATGTAACCCTTCTGCTAACTAAACTGGAAGATAAAGGATTGGCCCTGTGGCTTGGTAACTGCTACTTGTCAACAGTGATTCTGAACTGATGGAGCCTGCTCACCTTGGAAAAACATAAATTATAATTGGATTGATGTTTGAGAATGATGCCTGGATGCTTTGAGCCTGTTTGAATTGGCCTTTAAACTTGAGAGAGTTTAATCAATACAATGATAAACCAGGATGCCAGAGACCCAATGATGAAGCATATTACCTACCTCCTGCTAAAGAGGTGACGGACTCAGGAGGAAGAATGAAACCTTTTTGGTCATAGTCAAGGTCAATGTGAAGGTATGTTTTAATGCACTTAAGCTTTTCCCCCTTTTTTCCTTCTTTTTTAAAATTTTAAACTTAAATACAAAATAAGAAAAAAAATGGTCATGTGCCCAGAAAAACAAGAGAGGATTTATAATATAAAAGCAATCAACTTCTATCTCAAGAAACCCCATGTAATAAACACCTCACTTTGTGTTCAAAATTGTCCATTTTTTCTTGCTTCCTTGTAGGCTTTCTTCTGTTCTCTTCTATGTACTGTTTACTTTCCCCCCAAGACTGAAATTAATTATGGATGTACACATCCACACGTATCTTTGCTAGTATATATCCATATGCATTTATATGTCCTTATATATACATACACATATACATATCCATATTTATACATCTATACATTTGGCAGGCTTTTATGAGTATTAAGGGTTTTTGCAGTTCAAGGGGAAAAAGGAGAGGTGGATATTATAAATATTTTTTAAATAAATGAAATGCAAAGATAGATATTTTGAATAGCTTTCTCCCCTAATGAGAATCAATGTGGTTTTATGGATAAATGTAGTGGACTTTGAGTCAGAAAATCCCAAGTTCAAGATTCCTGCATCTGACCCTTTCTTCCATACCATATGACTGAGGGCAAATCATGTAACCTCTCTGAACCTAAGTTTCCTCACCTAGAAATCAAGAATAATAATGCCTCTAGTACAGGAGTCTTTTTTGTGTGTGTTCTGAGCTTCTTTTGCAGTCGGGTGAAACCTAGGAATCCCTTCTCAGAATAATGTTTGTAAATGCATAAAACACATAAGATTACAAAGGCAAGCCACCATAAAGTTAGAGAAAATAAAGGTTTAGCTTCTCCCCCAATCACATTCTAGTGATTCTGAACCCCTATCATTATACAACTTTATTCACCATTCCCCCCCACTGCCTGCTCTTTTTAAACATTCCCCCCAATGTCCCACCCCAGAGCTATCTGCTTCTTCCACTGTGCTCTCTGCAATGCCTGCTCCATAATTAACAAATCTTTTGCCTAAAACGTATTCCTTTGGCTCTGTCTCAGAGGTCTTTGTACTTCCATGCTCAGGAACTCCACAATTTTACTTTATCTGATCATAAACCTTTCTAATCCCAGGATGTCCTCTGCCCAATGACCTCTGACCATGTTCTTCATTCCCTTCCCTTGTTCAATCCTTTTGATCTTCAATTTTCTCCCCTGCCCCTTCCCCATTTAAAAAAAAATAAATTGTGCTTTCTCTGGTAGAGCTAGGAGCTTTAGATGAAAAACCTCACCTCTACCAATGCAAGTCTACATCTACTCAACAACTTAATCTTAAAGAGTTGCCTGGGCACAGGAGAAGTAAAGGAACTTACACAGGATCACATAGTCAGCCTGTATCAGAGGTCAGGTTTGAGCTCAGGTTTTCCTGATTCTATGATCAACTCTTTATTTGACTCCAAGTCTTCTTATCTTCCGGGCTGATGTTCTCCAAAACACATGCCTCTTATCACTTACTTCTGGCACTTATAAACTGTATGATCTTAATCAAATCACTTCCTACTCTAGGCCTTTGCTTTGTTATCTGTAAAATGTGGGTCCCAATCCTAGCATTACCTGCCTTTTAGAGGTATGATGAGAAAAGTGCTTTGTAAACCTGAAAGTAACATAAAAATGTGAATTATTATCAGTCATGGGAGTATCTAGTCTGCCCCTATATTCAAATACATAAGGGGTTGGTCCAGGCAGGTAACAGCCAGAGAATGTGAGCTTCCCCACATAGCTCAAATTGAGTTGAGTTTAAATAAGTTAAACTGTGTCTATTATGAGCATCTTCCCACTTAGAAAACACCACTTCCTTGGGACCTTCTCATGCTAACCCCTGGGGATCTGGCACCTGATTTAATGCCACTAAATGTCTCTTTGAAGAAGTAACTTCTCTGAACCTCAGTTTCCTCATAAATATAAATGAAGTATAATAATAATTCTGATACAGATCTCTGGTACAAGCAGTTCTAACCATTTTTTTGAATTTTGAATTCCTTTGACAGTCTGGTGAAGCCTAGGGATTCCTTCTCAGAATAATGTTTTAAAGTGCATGAAATAAAACACATATGATTACAAAGGAAATACGTAAAGGTTAGAAAAAATAACCCACCTTTCCCACTACAAATGGAGAGAGGCAAGGCTTAAGGAGAAACAAATTTTATTTTATTAAATTGAATTTACAGAGTTTGAATCAAAGAGGCATCAAAGGCTTTAGAAATTGTATTTATAAGTAAACAACCTATTAGAAAGTTAATACTAAAGGGGATTCATTCCCCAACCTATTAAAAAAGTGTTATAAGAAAATGGGAGATGGCTTAAAAGGGTATTTGATTACTAACTCATCTTCCCTCTGTGACATCTGCAGTAGAGCAGGTTGTATCTTCTATAGTGCCTTACAGAATAACCTGGGGTATTAAGAAGATATATGATTTGACCTAAGGCACACAGCTAGGCTGGATCAGAGACAGGTCTTATTCTAGGCATAACTGCCTCTCTGTTTAGGATTGGCTTCACTAAAATTAAACCCAGCAAGTGAAATTCTTTGGGTTAAGCTTGGTCCCAAAGAAGAAATATAGGAAGGCAATTTTCCCCCCACCCCACCTTTCTTTGCAGAGGTGCTGGAATATGAATGTGGAACATTGCATATAGTGTCAGCCTTTTGGAATGTGTTGATTTGTTTTGTTGGACTGTTGATCTTTTCTGCTGTTTTCCCTTATCACAAGAGAAGGAACTCTGGGGGGGAGAGGTGGTTTGGCAAATATAGGTGATGCAAGAGCAAAAAGTATCAATAAAAATGCATTTTTAAAAAAATGAACACAACAGGATTACTCGTCAGTGATCGCTAAAAGCTTAGAAAGAAGAGAATGGATACCGATAAAAAGGAGGGCAATATTGGGTAAGCGCAGTCGGAAAAGCCTTAAAGTGGGGGAAATGGAAAGGATGTCTCACTGCTTTAAAACTGTGCTACAATGGACTAGACATGAGGAGGGGAAGAGTATGGTTTCTTGTTCTGTTCATTTTATTACTGGAATTCTCCCCTCCCCTTTCAGAATCCTTAACTTCCTTCAAAGTGGCTCAAGGGCCACACCCTACTTGAGATCTTTCTTGACCTTCTCCCCTTATATCTGTACTGTCAACTCGAAAACCTGAAAACCTTAAAAATATAGGGTTAAACTAAAATAACAGAAAGATCTAGATTAGACACAAAGTTTTATTCTCTGGGATTTACCATCTAATCTTTAAAGTGGAAGTCATTATGGCAATGACCACACTTGCGCTGGGAATTAGTTGGACTTTTAAGCAAAAAAAAAAAAAGAGAGAGAAGAGGGAAAATCGTTCATCTTTTTTGGGACCCAACCATGATTGTTGCATGATATCTCTGCCCCAAACTAAGATTGTCATCCTTATACAATATTAGCAGATCTCTTGCTGTCTTTTCCCGGCAGGACAATCCCACCATCCTGTTTATTGTCTACCCAAGTTTGTAATTAACAGGGAGCTCAACGTTGTAGTCTTAATTTCTAACTAGGAAGGCAAGGCGATTGATATAAAGTCTGAGTATTCGCTAAAAAAATCAATCTTTTACCAGGATATAGTTTGGAGAAATTATTGCTGTTTAACAGTACATATGCTGAATGTATCACGTAGCCTGCAGTGGCCTTGAGGGCTGGAACTATTTGTATTTTATTTTTTTATCCCTATCACTCCCAGAGTAGTGCTTGGCAAGCATAAACTTAATAATTAGTTAATTGATTGATCGCTAGATTGAAGAGAAAAGGGGACTTCTGATGATACAGACTTCCTTCTTAGAACTGGCAACTACCCTGGACAGAATGAGCCTTTTACTCTAGGTCAAACAAAGGAAAAGGGAGGGGAGAGGGACTTTCTGGAGATGGATTTTTGGCATCTATGTAATACCTATTTTCAATAAGCAAGTAATCTTGGCATGTTTGGCTTTCAAATAACTGTAAGGAGAATTCTCATTTCTAGGGCTTTGGGCTCTAATGTATCAGGGATCGATGACTTCCCTAAGGTGGGCATGCCCTTCACCAATAGAGATCGAAATCCCTCCCTAACTGATGGTCTTTGACAGATGCTATGGCTCACTGACAGTAATGTTGATGTGCGTCTCTGAATTTAGTGTTAGGCCAGTCTTGGCACTATAGGTAAGTAATTCATCATCAGGGTGTTGGGTTTTTTTTACTTAATATCCTACCATTACTACTGCTATCATTAATACTATTAATAATTCTAACAATATTACTCATAATAATAAATGGTAAAAAATAAATTGTTACATGAAGCAGCTATAAAGTTATTGGCAATTCTTGCCCCAAAAGACTTGACTGTAGAATTATTGAATTATCTATGGCATCTTATTCCATGCTTTGGCTTTCTTCTTGGCCAGGGAGAACCAGGGTAGCTGGCTAGAGCTGTGAGACACAATGAGGTGACTGAAAGGTCTCTCCTTTTCCAGCTTCAGACACCTGAGATGTCTCTTGATCTCCAACTGGAATCACTGCAAACAGTACATGAGTTTAAGTTAGAAGAGATTGGTGAGACAGGTTCACTGAATATGGACAACTTTTTCCTTGGGTTTCCATACCTACTTGATGTCATCCCAAGCCCTTCTCGTTGCAGTGGAAGTTCAATCATGGGTGGAGTGTTAGGTCTGAGTCTCAGTTTCCTCATTTATAAAATGGGAATAATAACACAGCTACCTTACCAGAACATTCCATTTCTAATGAAATATCATATATAAAGAACATTACAAACTTTAAAACACTATGTAAAGTCTAGATATTATTAGAAATCAGGCCTCAGAGCCAGAAAGACCTGAGTTCAAGGCCCACCTCTAACATTTTCTAGCTGTGTGACCCCAGACAAATTCCTTAACCTGTCAGTACTGTAGACAGCTCTTTAAGTTGCACAACAGGTGCCAACTTGCATTGATGGAGGGACTTTCTTTGGAGGAGTTCCCTATCATAACAATTCTCAAGGTGTTATCTCAGGATCTTGAGGGATCTTGTGACCATTTTGTGAGGGTGGGGGAGATCTGCAAGCTCAAAATTATTTTCATAATAACACTAAGATATTATTTTTCTATTAAAATATCCCTCCCTTTTAAAACTATATACATACATATATATATATACATACATATATATCTGTGAGGCCAGATTTTCTTCATATATTTCAACCAAAACAACATATTGCAGAAGACAGAAGCAGATAGGAGACTCCAGCTGTCTTCAATTAAGTCAGACATTAAATAAATTTGCATAAATATGTAAAAACAATACCATTCTTCACTCTCAATGTTTTGTTTGGAAAATATAGCTATTTCATCAAAATATGTTATTTATGTTAACATGTAATGGATTTATTATTATTTTTAATGAATTAATAAACATTATAAAAAATCTTTTGGGGATACAATTTCTAATATGGTAAATATCAATAGATATAACTCATATAGACAAAGCTCTTTGGGGTCCTCAATAATTGTTAAGAAATGTGAAAGTCCTGAGGCAAAAAAGGTTGAGAACCACAGCTGCCCTATCCTAATGAAATCAAAGATCCCGGGCAGCTAGGTGATTCAGTGGACAGAGCACTGACCATAGAATCAGGAGGACTTGAGTTCAAATCTAGACTCACAAACTTACTGTATGTTTATTAGATATGTGACCCTGGACAAGTAACTTAACCCTGAATGCTTCAAATAAAAAAAAAATCAAAGGTCCAGTAAGCTATCCCCTATTATTATCCTGCATTTTGAGCATTATTCTTGGAAGCCTACATCCCAATCGGTTATCACCATCTAGTCCTGGAGTAATGCTCAAGATACAGGAAGTCCAGGAAAGTCATAGACCTGGAGCTGGATGGGACCTTGAACTTGCTATCTAGTCCAAAGGGTGTCAAATGTCTCTAGTTTGTAAAGTAATTACCTTAGTAAAGGGTAATTGGGAGATATTTAACAAAATAAATAAAAATTCAGTACAACACGAAATTAACTTGTGGTTTTCTAAGTCAGCGTGCTGAAGGAAAGGATCTGTTTCTATTTGAGTTTGCTACTACTGATCTATTACAACTCCTTCATTTTACACATAAAGAAGACCCAGATAAAGGGATCCAGAGAAGTGAAACCACCTGTCCAAAGCCACACAGGACAACAGGCACTCCTAGCCTTTTAGCAGTAGCAAAACAATATTTATCGGAATCTATATCCCTGCTTACTTGCAGTTTTGATCAGAGCCTGGGGAGCAGGAGTGCCAGGCATCAACTTGCCATTTTTAAAAGTTCAAATAAAGGAAAGTTATCTTTCTTTTAAGAATTTCATGACACCTCTGGAAAGAAACCCAGTAAGGAAAAACAAAACCAAATCTGTGCTAGCTAAGGCTTACTGGGCCAAGTCGATGGCAAAAGTAGACACGTGTTCATTGCCCTCTATCCCCTTGAATCTATGTTTCTTAGTCCCTTGGACACAGAAGAGAAGCTAGTCTTCACTTTCCAGGTTTTTGATTCTGGTCATCATCCAATCTGTGCTTGGTGGTGCTAATGGGGCCAGTAACAAAGATCTGTGTGGGTTGGTTATCTTTGCTGGTTCCTATCCATAGACTACCTCGAGCTCTCTAGGGTGCTGGCTCATATGTCCATCACACCAAGAGGCACAAGGGTATAGATCTTAAGATCTATCTCCAAAATTGAACAAATCACTCCCAGAACATTCCAAGTGCTACTGCCAATGAGTTCATAGAGTCAAAATACCATTTTCACATAGACAAAAGACCTTACTCTATAATTTCTTCTGTTTCTCAGACTACTACCCAGACACCCAAATAGCTTAGATAAACCTCTCAAAAATTTAATCAAACACACAAATGTAACACCACAAGTCTTTGAAGAACCTCTTTCTCAAGAATAAGAGAACAATTGAGAAGTTACAACTTGACACCGGTGAAAAGAGTGGGTGGTGTGTATCCTCAAAAGAGGATGTTACAAGTGTGGTACCTAGGTTTGGAAACAAGCTTTCTATCAGAGCTTTATCAGTATCAACTATCAGAAAATAGTTGTATCTGCCAAGATGTAACTTTAAAAAGATAGACTTTAGATATATATATATATATATACACACACACACACACACATACATACATACATATATATATATATATATATATATATATATATATATATAATATGCCCAAAATATTGGCCTTATCCAAATCTGCAAAAGGTAAATCAGTCATTTGCTATTGTGCATCACAGCCAGCTGAGCCTATTTCTCGATGGATGGACACGAGTTCATACTAATAATCTACTTATCAGAGAAGAAAAGTATGGGAAGACCTCACTGAAGTGACAAAGAGGCTTGTATTTGGCCATGGAATATTTCTAGCACAAGCTATATCCTATGCATGTAAAGTTCACATTTGACATCTTTGGTCTGACATTTATCACTACTTAATTCCATCTTATTTGATTTGGCTCATAATGTTAGCATTGTGAGATCTTTTTGATTTATGACTTTCTAATCCTCTGGGTTAGCTATCATCCCCAGTTATCAAACTGTGTTTGATAAGCCTCCAAATCCTTAAATGAAGCCTTATTATGCTTGGCCCCAAAAACCAGAACAAATAAGACTAATAAGGGTAAGTAAGTCATTAGAGACAGATTTGGCTCAATATAAGAGCAACTTTCCGATAATCAAAACTGTTCCGAAATGGGTAGACTGCCTGAGGAGATAATGAACTCCTCAGCACTAGGGCCATTCAAGAAGAAACTGTGAACTTCTGACTTGTTGGGGATGTGGCTTCAGGTAGAGGATTGTCATAAATGACCTCTGAGTTTCCTGAAGCTGATTTATGTGGTGGGGAAATATACATGGTGTCCCAAAAGTCTTAGTACAAGTGGAAACTTTGAAGCTTGAGAGTTTAGTCATGTTTCATCAAGAGTATTTGTACTCCTTATGGCAGAAACAGCTACCTTATGGGTGCTGGAAATGTAATTCTTTCTTGTTTGGTTTTCCATTTTGCAATCAGTTTTCTTGAATATGCAATAAGGACAGAGAACATGACAGAAAAACATGAATCCAGCAAGGACTGTTGGGCAGTAAGCATTTAGTTTACAGAGGGTGGGAAAAAAAAACCTTAGCTCTGGTCACTGTGGATCCTGTAGTGATAATAATGTTTGTCCTTCATTCTTGAAGAAGACCACAACATCGGGGAGATGATGCCATGACAAGCATGTGAATTGGATTTGAGGGGGGGGGGTGCTGTCACTAGCCTCACTGTCTCCTCCAGTGCCATCTGGGTCCAGTGACCATATATGGATCAGAAGGACTGGAGATGATCCTGGATGGGAGGCAATCAGGTTAAGTGACTTGCCCAAGCAAGTTAGTGCCAAGTGTCTGAGGCTAGATTCAAACTGTCCTCCTGACTCCAAGACCAGTGCTCTATCCACTCCACCACCTAGCTGCCTTTCCTGTAGTGATAAGAAAGAGAACAAAATACACCATTAAATTTAGACTCTATTCATTTGAAATAAACTATAATTAGACAGACATGGGCTGAATTTACCTTCATGAAGGAAGGACGGCTAGCAAATGAATGAAAAATGAATGAAGAGTGTCAACAAACATACAAAAGAATCATTGGACCTACTGGCTTCAGGTCTTTAACAGCATCTAGTTTCAAACAACCCAAAAGTGCTGCAGTGGATAGAGTGCTGTACTTAGAGGCTGGAAGATTTGGGTTCAAATCCTGACTCAACGACTTGCTAGTTATGTGATTCTGAGCAAGTCACATCATTGCTCTCAGCATCAGTTTCCTTGGAAAAAGTGAAACCTTTTTTGAGAATAAGGATTTTTTTATTGTTGTCATTATTTGTTTGTTTGTTTTTTAGGTTTTTGCAAGGCAATGAGGTTAAGTGGCTTGCCCAAGGTCATACAGCTAGGTAATTATTAAGTGTCTGAGGCCAGATCTGAACTCAGGTACTCCTGATTCCAGGGCCGGTGCTCTATCCACTGCACCACCTAGCCACCCCTGTATTGTTGTTATTATTAACTACAATGAAATCTCATCCATGATTCCAGTTTTCAGGAAGGCATGCCCAGAGGATGAATTTTTAACACAGCAAATTCATTTTAACATCTAATCTAAATAATCCTTTGTAATAAAATTTAATCAAAAGACATTTCTTTTTTTTAAAAAAAAAGTACTCAATCATTCAAAAATTTTCCTGGTTCGAATACTTATTTCTGAGAAAGGTCATTGGTGTAATGGAAATACTGAGAATAAAGTGAGCTTGAGTAGAAGCTTGATGACTCACTAGCTGTGCCATCCTGGACAAGTCCCTTCCCCTCTCAAACCCAAATCTTGCCACTATAAAATAAGAGAGTTGGACTAAATGGGCTCTAAGATTCTTTGTAGTGATTTGATCGGAGGGCGATTTGAGTAGTTCTCATAGTTCATAAAATCCTGTCCCTTTCCAGATTCAGATGGAAAAGAAAACTTGGAAATAAAGGGCTTCTCCTACGCTTTATCCTATCCATTGCTCCTTGGTGAGAGGAGTAAGATTATGATAAACAGATAAATTCAGATAAGTCTCTTGATCACCTAGTCAATTTTTTCTGGGATTTTCCTGCCACAGTGGGGATTGTTGTCATTATACAGTCGTTTCAGAAGAGTGGGAAAGTAGATAAAAGAAGGAAAGAAAGTCAAAAAGATCAGGGTCCACCTGACACACATTTGCTTTAAGATTCGAAACAAGTTAGGTAACATCTCAGGACTCCCAGGAAAGTCTAAAACTTCAAATCACAGAGCTGTACTGGACTCCTATTGGAAATCCTCTCTACTAGTTAAATTATTTAAGTCTATACTAATTTAGGAGAAAATGAATTTGAGCTTCCTAAAAAAGTACCTTCCCTTAGTTTCAGGATTTTTTTAACAAGGCAGTTGGGGTCAAGTGACTTTTCTAGGGTCACACAACTAGTAAATGTTAAGTGGTTGAGTCTAGATGTGAACTGAGGACCTCCTGACTCTTAAGGTCAGTTTCCACTATGCACCTAACCGCCCCTAGGGTTTAAGACCTTTTTTGTGTGACATGGATACCCTTTGGGTAGCTGGTGAATTCTACAGACCCTATCCCAGAATAATAGTTTTAAATGCACAAAATACATAGGACTAAAAAGAAATACGATTATATTGACCTAAAGATGTATTTTCCCTATCTAAGTTCACAGATCTCTCCTGAAATCCATCCATACCTTCTCAGAATTGACAGTGACTACTTCGGCTCCAGTGTTATTCTCAAAGAGAAGTCCTTTGGCAACAGGATGTCCCCAGAAACCCTTCTGCTTCTGCTTGGCCAGCATGACCCACCCAGGCTCAGAGGGCTGAGAGCTGTATTGTGCAGCAGTGGCCTTTTCTGAGGGAAAGAAATGAAAAGAGCTTGGAAAGAAGATGAGATAATAGGCTTCCATTCTTGGACCCTGGAACTTTGTTTAAAAAGTTGATTCTCCAGAGAAAGGCTATAATGCTCCTTTCATGCTCATCCCAATGGAGAGGTTTCTGGAACAGTAATTATGCCCCTGCACATGGACAATGCTAAACCTTGGCTAAAAAACTTGTTTCAAGTGGTACTATTTTCATGACCCATTCATCCCGTCACCAAGTCAAACTGGGGTAACTCAGTCTCCCTAGAGCTTTAAACTAGCTGACCCCTCCAGCCCCTTCCAGCTCTAACATTATCTGGTTGCTGCCAAGAAGCCAAGAGGTCAGGGTCCATGATGTTTCCACTTCCTCCTTCTCTCCCCTAATGGAAAAGGGGACGTGATAGGATTCTGTCCTAAGCAAGTGAGTACAAGGTGAGGCAGATTCTGAAAAGGAGGGTCCCTGAGAGAGAGCCCAGTACCTAAAAGGTCCCAAAGGTTCTGGATCCTTCTACCAAAAGGGCAAGGATCCAGTTATGGGAGTCTTGGCAGTCACACTCCAATCAGGAGCAAAGCCAGGCAATGCAAATCGACAAGTGGAAGACAGATCTCTTCCATTTCTCCTCTCTATTTGACTATTGCCTCAGTTGGCTGATGACGATGATAATCCTAAAGAACTGATGTTAGGGTTACGAAATCTTTTACCTATATTATCTTGTCTGAGCGTAACAAGGACCCTGTGGTGTAAGTAGAGAAAGTAGTATTCCCATTTTACAGATGAGGAAGTGTAATGGTCATGAAAGTAGTTTAGGAAAATCCAAAGCACTTTGGTGATGGAAGAACCAACTTTAGATAAAGCAAGCATTTCATGGTAATGTCAAAATGTGGGTATGTCCAGAAAGATAATAATAGCTAACATTTATAGAGAACTTAAAAGTTTGCAAAGTGATTTACATATATTATCTCATTTGATCAGTGATATAAAGCTAGTGGTGGGGGAAGTAGAGGGTGGGAGAAAGGGCATGGGATTCAAACCAGGAAATCTAAATTATAATCTAAATTCTACCCCTAACTTGCTTTGATACTTCACTGAGCCTCAGTCTCCCCACCTGGAAAAATGGAAGGGGATGTTAGACTCGATGATCTTCAAGGTTTCTTCCAGGTAAGACATTTTATGGTTCTATAATGGACTGGAGACCATTTAACAAGCAAAGGTGAGGCAGTCCTAGGCTCTGCTTTGCTTTGGGTGTCATTTTCTGATATGGGAGGCAGTTTTGGAGGCAGGTGATATGGGCTCAACTCCTGCCTCCGATACTTGCTACCTGCATAAATCCTTAGATCTCAGTTTCCTCATCTGTAAAATAAAGGGGTTGGATTCCATGACTTCTGAGGTCCCGTCTAATTCTGGATCAATGGTCATATGAATCATTTCAGTTTTACAACTCCCAAATCCCCTTGCTCTGCTCCCATGTCCACAAAATGAACCCCTTAAAACTATCAACTTAGAGGGGTTGCTAGAAATAGGTGACTTACTTAGTAAGTACATCTCAGGGCTTTCTAGGTGGCTGACTAAGCCAAGAGAAGGTCTCACCTAAATGCCTGTCAGCACGGGGCTTTCTATCTTCATTTTCCAATATGAGCTTGCAGAGATCATCTTCCACAGCATCAAAGTTCTGGGTGAAGACTGAGGGCTCCTGTTCATGCTTCTTAGCCTTTCTTGCTTTGGGCTCCCCCATCATTATGGAAGGCAGCAGAGAAGACTCTTGTTTCTTCCTAGTCACCCACAGGGAAGAGTTGGTCCTTCTCAGGTGGACCCCAAATGGATTCTCAAGACTGGAGGGTTCTTGGAAGTTCACGCTGCTCCTGCTGTTCTCAGTTTCAGAGAGTTTCTCTTGGGATACCTTGCTCCATGCTTCTTGTTTCAGTGGAATTGAAGAACTGCCAGCCAAGGACTCCTTCTTCAAACCCAAGGCTTCTCGCTTAGACTTCAGTCTGAGAGGAGAGGCAGTGAACCTCACAGATTTGGTGTCTGAGGGGTTTGTGGGAGCTTGGCCACGATGCCGGTACAGGTTAGCTGAAGCAGTCTCTGCAATGGGAGCTCTTGTTGATGAGGAGCCATATGTTTGGGCTTCTGAATCACTGTGGAACTGAGGCAGACCCACTTCATCACATGACTTCTCATGTAACATATTCTGCCAAGATGCAAAATGAGCTTTCAACAACTTATCCTGTAGGATAACAGGAGCCTTCACATTTTCTTTGGTAAATGAATTGGCTTTGGATACCAGGCCAAACGGAGGTGCAGTTTTTGGCTTCACTACAGAGAAAGGGCCCTCCACATCTTCTTTGGTGACTGGATTGGCTTTGGGTACCAGGCCAGATGGAGACGTAGCTTTTGGTTTCGCAACAGAGACTTTCTTTGTGTTAAGTGGCATCATTCTGGACGACTCAAAAGTATCCATGGCGGAGTAGTCCTTATTGGCAGAATACTCATTCTCATTGCCTTTTCTGCTGTCCAGAGAATCTATTTTGTCATCATCAAGAATTTTCAGCATTGGTGACAATCTGCATTCTACAGGAATGGTGTCGTCCTTTTTTGTCGGACCAAGAAAGCAAGAAGGGGCATCACAAGATGAACTTTGTTCTCCTGGCAGAGGTTTGGGCAGTCCGATGACTTTACATTTGGGCAAGCTTGGTGGAAAGATGGCTTCTCTGGAAAGGTCTTGCGAAGGCCATGATGCTTTATTTTCTTTGGCGAATGAAGGAGTCATTTTCTTGGGCAGCACTTTTGGCTTAGAAGTTGCCTCAATATTGGAGCTTGCTGAAGAGCCTGCCTTCTCTTGTCCACTGGTAATGACATCACCTGCAGCTCTCAGGGTACCCCATTGCTTGATTCTCAGAAGCAGGTCTGGCATGATCTCAGTATAAAGCTGCTTGTCATTGCTGTGGTCTACGAGAGAAGGACCTGGGCATTTGGAGAGAGGAGGAAAACAAGAACAGTCTGTGCTTTAGCTTCCATTTACTAAAAGGTTGCTCTGGACAAAATTCTGGTTTCCTCTGTGGCCATCTGCTATTGAATTCCCTATAGAGATTGCCCTTCAACAGACACAGAACACCACTGTCAGTAGTGCTCTGCCTCTGGAATTAGAACCCAAGGGAAGTCCAAGAACTGGTGCCAGCATCTGGCCACCCACCCACCTGATCAAGGGTCACACTGCCAGTCAGAGGAGCACATTTAGAAGGTCATCCTGTGGGAAGAATTGTTCCAATATGTGGCTCAAAGTCTGGGACTAACCCAAATCAGTGGCCAAATGATAAATATTCTTTCTCTTTCCTATCTAGTCATTTTTGTCACCTGGGACTGTTGAAGCTGAGTTGGTTAACAGAGTTCCCAAGGTCATGCTCTGACCCCACCCTCCCACCCACCCACCTCCAGGGCATGGAATATTTGATCCCAGGCTCCAACTCAAATCTTAACCAATTGGCTCACAAATGAAGACTCCTGAGTCCCAAAAAGTAAAGGATAGGGGAGGATGGGGGAAAGGAAGAGCAAAATTCAAATGATATAGCCCACACTCATTCTACCAAACCAGGGCATGTAAATGTGTATATGTTTGAATGCACTGATAGCAACAAGTAAGGCATGTCATCTGTAATATGACAAGGCTATCTTGGATGGTGACAGGTTCCTGATCATTTCCTTTCAAGGAATTTTATTCTTAAGGAGTTAAAAGTTTGAGTGTAGAGGTCAAATCCCATTATGGCACACTCCAAGGAAATGTCTGGATTCATTGGTTCTGCTGGAATTTTGCTACATGAAATATTTCTTAAAGTAAATTAGGTCAAGGGGCTTGGAGATCTTCTCCCCCACTCCCTTCCTTTACAATTAGTTTTCACTGTTAGCATTTCCCATCTGCAGTTCTACCTACCATGGCTCCCCAAAACATCTGTAGTTACATCACAGCTCTTTTTCTTGATCAGAAGTATCAAAATCAATCTCACCATTATTCAGGCTATTTCTCCCCCCTTGAAAAAGGAATTGATATTCCTAAAGCACCATTCTGACTTCCATATGTTCTCTTCAACCTTCAGTGGCTCCCTATTGCTTTGAGTATAAAATACAAAATCCTCGGCTGACATTTAAAGCTTTGCAGGTTATGGCTCCCACCTTTATAACCTTTTAAGCATTGTCTGTTTCATTCAAACTTCTGCAGGGTCTCATATTCCCTATCTCACCTCTAGTCTCCATGCCTTTGCCTCTCCCAATGCCCAGAGCCATAGCTAGGATGGAACCAACAAGGGTACCTCTCTCCCCTGGCATTCCTGCACCTAAATTCAAAGGACTAAAGGATGAACCTGTCCCTTTGGGCCTCTCTGGGGAATGGGACTGCTATCCTTGCCAAAAGTACATGGACTCAGGTCCATAAATTAAGAGCTGGAAAGACCCAGAGAAGTCATCTAGTCCAACTCCCTCATTTTACAAAGGAGGAAACTGAGATTCAACAAGGTGAAGTGACTGGGAGTCACCTCATTATCAACAACTCTTAAAGAGCCAGAGTGATATAGGTAGGATGCCAGATTTGTAGTCAAATGACCAGTCTTGTCTCTGGCACTTAATATACCTACATGACCTTCCCTCATCTGTAAAATGATAGGGTTGAATCAGGTGACCTCTGAAGTCCCTTCTAATTCTCAATCTATGAGCCTGTGAATTTGCCCCAGGTGTAGTTTTAGCTAGTGATGGCCGTGCCCATGGGTAGAATACATTCCTCTCGCCTCTGAGTATGTATAACTCAGGTGCCCACTTCCTAACATGAACTATCATGACTCAATTATTGGTATCACCTACTGCCCTTGAAATGCTTTTGTGCTTGCTCTGGATATGCATTGTATTTCCTTTTTCTGTGTAAAGGAATGAAAACTCCATGAGGGCAAGCACTACTTAGTGTCTGACTTTGTCTGAACACTCATTATAAATGTTTGCCACATTGGAATAATGCATTTACAACAATTTAGAAGCCAATTCAGTGCTTTTCCGGTCTATTCTAGAGGACCCTGCTGTCCAGGGCAATCACCAACATATCTCCATTCCCAGGGCTCCCTGGAGAACTCACAATGGCTTTGGGAAGGGACTCAAAACTGTGGGACTGAAAATTCACTTCAGCAAGGCCTGCATCACTAATCACAACTAAGCCACATCAGTGATGTTTGCCCCGTCCAATTGGCCTGTTGTAATAATAATACTAATGATGATAATAATTATTATTATCATTATAATAAAAATGACAATAACAGCCACAATGATGTCTAGTATTTATACATAGATTTATAAAACACCTTATAAATATTATCATCTCATTTAAGCCTCACAGCAACCCTGGTAGATAGGTAATTGCTACTACTATCCTCACTTCTCAGATGAGGAAACTGAGTCGGGCAGAGGTTAAAATGACTTGCCCCTGGGGCACGTAGCTAGGATGTATCTGATGTCAGATTTGAACTTGGACCTTCCTGACTCCAGGCCACTACAGTGCCACCTAGCAGCTTCAGACTTAGATTTTAAACTCTCAGGGGTCAGGACCCAGGTCTGGGTGACACTTCCTTCATGCCATTTATCAAAGATCACACATAATCAGATACTTAACAAATGCTTTGGGGGATATAGAGGAAGAGGGAAAGGAGGAGGAGAAGGGAGAAGAGGAGGAGGAGGAAGGAGAAGAAGAGGAGGAAGGAAGATAACTAAAGCAAAGATGATAGAGATGACTACCTTCAGAGTCTTTGCCCTTCTGGTTCCCCCTTGCTTGCTGGTCACCACTATTTTCTTCAGCTCTTGGGACAAATGACTTTGCCTCTTTTTTCACCTGCAACAGAAGAAGAGATTAGATCGAACTGGGTATTCCTCACTCTGCTCTGCTAAAGTAATAAGTCCTTGATTGACACATTGACTGTCCTTGTTACACATTCCACTAATAATGAGAAAATTTTGTGATGTACTTTTACAACAGATTAGCTGGGACCTGCTCTCTGGATATCATGCTACAAACCTGCAGCCCCTGAGGCTTTGCTGAAAGGTGAGAATCTTATTTCAACTTGGACAAGCCCACAATGGGCACTTTCCCTAGTAAGGAAGGGGTTCTCAACTCTGAATATCTGCTAACTTTAAATTCCATTTGGCTTCATTTTAGACAGTACAGTGAAAACACTAGGCCTCCCAAAATACTTATTGCAGTTTAAAGCTTTAATAGCCATTATCTTTCCAAGTATCCTTCCAAGGCAAAAGCAATGGAAAAAAAGGATTGGAGTTTAATGTAGGGAGGACATGAAAGGTCTGATCCTTTGAGAGAAGAGGGGGAAATTACTTTGATCCTAGAGATCCAAGCAACACTGCGCGGGAGAGTCTCAGTACCTATTACCCTTAGAAGCCTTTAGCAGCATGAATTTGAAGATAAAAGAGCACCCCTATCAGCTTTCAGAATAAATGTATTCACAGAGAAACACCATCATAAAAGAATGTATCTGCAATGAATGGGAAGTGTGCTTCGCCACTTCCCTTGGAAAGTAGCCTAACCAAAAAGTAGCAAAGCCACTAGAGCAGGAATGGGGAATCTTTTCTCTGCCAAGGACCATTTGGATATTTATAACATTATTTGCAAGCCATACAAAATGATCAGTTTAAAAATTAGCCTGATATATTTGGTCAAACATTGAACTAATTCATCCCTAAAAGCTCCTAGATTGGAGCAGCTAGGTGGTGCAGAAGAATCAAGAGGACCTGAATTCAAACAAACAAACAAACAAACAAATAAATAAATGGAGGGGGGAGCTCCTAGATTTATTGAGTTTAGAGTCCTGCCTATGGTTGCTATGGTAGTGTCAGGCCAAATGATTTCATGGGCCTTGTATGGCTGGCCAGACATTCCTTGCCCCTGCTTGAAAGGAATCCATTTGGGTTCACTTGAGTCATACTGTGTCCAATTTATAGGGTTAGACTGAATCACTCACTGACCTGGAAATGACCTATTTCTTATTTTTACTACCTTATATAGAAATATTCCTTTATCTGACATTGTACTTTTGCAAGTAAATTAAATTTCTACGTAGATATAGCTTTGAAGATACAAAAATAACATTTTTATGTTAACCATTTTTATAACAAATACATTGGCTAGATGCATTATGATTTTAAAAAAGTATATTCCCACACATTACCTCATTTGGATAGAAATTGTGTTTTTTTGCCTCACCAATTTTTTTTATTCAAGACTTAAGCATCCCCCAAAAGGGGCATTTCTATATGAATGGCAGAATACATAAAAAAGTGACCTTCATGAACCTGTGAATCACCATTTCACACTTGCTTTTCCTTTAAAAAAAAACAAGTAATATAGAATCAATTCTACAGGGAACCTTCAAAATCATACTGCTTATTATTTATGTTAAATAGTAATCTTTCTAAAGTGAGTCACACAAACTTACTCTTGAAGCAAAAAGTGGGGGACTATTAAGGTAGAATGCTGTGAATGGATGAATGAATGCATGAATACGTACATGAACAAATGAAAAGGCATTTATTAATTACTTTCTATATGCAAAGAACTCTGCTAAGTACCTGGAACACCCATAGACAGACCCAGTTCTCAAGTTCACATTCTAATGAGGAGACAACATCTAAGAAAAGTTTTAGCTACAAGCCAGATGAAAAAGTCCTCTGCTCCTTAGGGTTCAACAAAGCAGATGGGAATATACATCATATTATTATATTTGTGTGTGTGAATATACATATGCATAAACATACACAGTATCCCAATAGCTTTTGTGAAATTTTATTTTTTATTATCCTTATATTTTATTATTAAGTTTTTATTAAAATTTAACATTTCACTAAGACTTTTAGGACAGCCAGTTTCTAGTTAAGCATGGTTGCTTTGTTTTTTCTTTGTTACAAGAAAAGATCTGAGGTGAGGGTAGAGGCAGAGAGGAACTGGTATTTCCAGAAATGATTATGCTATAAACATAAAACATTTTAATAAATAAATGTATTCTGCTAAGAAAGAGAAAATAAGGTAAAACAAATGTATTTTACACTTCCCTGCCTTCTATAGAACAGACTGAACATCATGAAGCTTTCCCTTGATAAAAGGCAACCAGGTGGCTCAATGACTAGGACTGTGGTCATGGAGTCTGGGAGACCTTAGTTCATATATGACCTCAGACAATTATTATCTGTGTGACCCTGGCCAAGTCGTTTTACTTCTGTCTGCCTCAGTTTCCTCATCTGCAAGATGGGATAAAATAGTTCTTAAATCCAGGATTGTGCTGAGGAGCCAATGAGATAAGAATTATAAAGCATTTAGGCCTGATAAACAGCAGGAGCCTAAGATATGTATAATCCCTTCCCCTTGCCTTGATATAGGGTTATCATCATGAACATTCTTTGCTGTGCCTTCAGAGGCTGTTTGCCCCTAAGTGGAATGACCCCAGGCTACACTGCTTTTCCGCCAGTTTTGAGTCTATCTTTCCCTGTTGTTATTTCTCCATGGGGTCAGAATGTTTTTGACTCTGCCTTGATGCTTATTTTACCCAAAATTAACTGGGAGCAAAGTGCACCAGATGTGTTACAGCTGTTCAGCACCCAAAAGCTCCCTGCCCCCACCCCCCTTCTTAAAAACTTCCCTTTAGGGCCACAAAGCCTCTTTGAGGCAGGAGAAAAACAGTCCCCATCTTCAAGAGCCTTCCCTCCTCAACCATGACCTTTCCCAGGGCAGCTAGGTGGCACAGTAGATAGCGCACTGCTCTAGGAGTCAGGAGGATGGGAGTTCGAATCTGGCTTCAGACACTTGACTCTTACTAGCTGTGTGACCTTGGGCAAGTCACTTCATTCTGCTTGCCTCACATCCAGGGCTGTCTCCACTCATCCTGATCCCTATCTGACTACTGGACCTAGATGACTCTAGAAGAGAAAGTGAGACTGGTGACTTAGCAAAGCCCCCCTCATTCAGATCCAATTCAGATGCTTGTCATGGCATCACCTCCCGTGTCTTGGTCTTCTTTGAGAATGAAGGACAAACATCATTATTATTATTTATTATTATTATTATTACCTTCCCCAAGAAGCAGAGGTTGAGCCATGGAAGAGAGTGGGGTGTTCTGAGAATTGAGCCCCAAACTTCATCCCCCATCCCTTCTTGGGATTTTCCAGAGAGGCAGAATAATATAATAGAAAGGAAGGAAAAAAGGCCTGGACTGAAAGGGTTCAAATAAACAGTCACTTTCTTGTGTCGTGGCCTCAAAAAACTCCAAAACACTGACTGCCATTTGGGTTTCACTTTGGGATTAGAGATGGTTGCACAGTTGCTCCAAATCCAACCAATGGGCGAGTCCCCCACTTTGCTGCATGACCGGTCTAAGGTGAGAACCTTCGCAACAAAGAATGGGCATGTTCCCAGGTGCCAATCGTTCCTCGGGACTCAGAGGACTTCCACTTCCTGTCCCTGTCCTGGCTCTACGTTTCCAAAGTCCAGGTTACCCCCCCCCCCACCTAATGAGTCAGTGCCTGGCTCCCCAGCTGGGGTATACAAGCCTGGTCAGGGCCTAAGGCCAGCTCTACCCCTTTGTTTCCTGGCCCTGCTCATTGCCATTTCTTGAGTAATTCCATCAGCCCTCTTGAGCAGCTCAAGGATGCTTTTTAGAACTCTTACCGTGTGCATGGGTGCTGAGTCACCCACAACTGAACACTTACTTCTGTTGATGAATGGATCTGGTTGATTTTTTGCTTTCTTGGGTTCAGCGCCATCTTGTGTCGAGCGGCTGAGGTGTCCAAACAACCCAGAGGGCTGGCTGCAGTAGTGAAATCAATGGGGAATACGAAGCCAGCTGTGGCTGAGTCTGGTTTCTTGACAGGTTGGGAGGATGCCAATGAGGATCTCTAAAGCAGAACAAAACAGCAAGCTGTTCTCACTGTGCGTCACCACTGGTCCCTCAGGACTTCATTTTGTGAAAGGGTCTGGCACATAGTAGGCACTTAATAAAGGCTTATTGAGTGGCTGGTTGCCTGATGGGCCTCCTGAACCTGGGAAGGACACAGCGTGAGATGGAAGACTAGCCCTTCATCCCCAGACCTCTATCTTCTAACATCTGTGTGAGCACCATCGAGGGTTCTAGGATCTGAGACTTGGAACCTAAAGGATCTTGGGAATCTGCTAAGCAATTGATCAATAAACATTTAAGCTTAGTCCCAGGAATTCTATTTATTAGGATTGGTAGTTATCCTTTGTTCTCCAAAAAGGACCAAAATAGTATCACAGTGTTGGGGTCAAGGTACGGTGTGTCCAGTGTGTCAGACTGACTGGTTCCATAGGAGCTCAGAAGACTCTACCACAGGTTGGACACAAATAGCCCATAACTCTATGTGAACATCTGGGCTGGAAAGAACTCCAAGCTTGCACATCTCACATTTCTTTTGAGCTACTGAAATTTTGCTTTGCTCATAGAGAACAGGACCCTTTCGGATGAGGGCACACTATGCTGGGTGATCCTGTGCCCATGTCTCCCATGTCTTAAAAGCTGGAAGACAGATGTCAATTGGACAAATAGATGCAAAGCTGACCAACTATTGGTTTCCATATGAAATAGAAAACCAATCTAATATTCAATCAACAAACTTGTATTAAGCATCTACTAGAAGCCAGACAGCAGCAAAAAGGTGGCACCAATTTGGATATTATAGTGTTTGGAATAAAAAAAAAAAGACTCATCTAAGTTCAAATCTGGCCTCTGACATGGACTTGCTGTGTGACTCTGGGCAAATCATTTCACCCTGTTTGCCTTAGTTTCCTCATCTCTAAAGGCAAAGGACAAACCACTCTAATATCTCTTCCTAGAAAATCTCAAATTGGTTTCCTATCATTGAGGGGCCTCTACACTATCAGGAAGATAACATTTACACACTGAAGTACCATGTCTTCAAGAGGAATGTGACCCTATAAAACATTCCCAACCAAAATCCCACCTTCTCCTGGAAGCCATATTATTATTTCCTATTTATCCTACACATAGCTTGTTGGAATCTATTTTGTTTACATGTTATTCGCCCCCCCCGCATTGTACAGAGAGCAACTTAAGGGTAAGGACTATCTTTTAACTTTTTTGGTGCATAGTAGCCTTTAATAAATGTTGGCTGTTTGATTAATTTATTAGTTAAGTGAAACAGCAGATCAGAAAATCCAATAGCCCACCCAATATAGATCTGTTAGTAGGCTGAGAAAAATGCCACAGGGCGTGAGACCAAACTCATGGAAGAGCATGATAAGCTCAAGGAGACCATTGAGCAGAGGAAACAAGTAATTGGGGTCAAAATTAAAAAGTCCAAGGTGATCAAGCTGAGGAATTTAGCCCAGCAGGGTGTCAATTGCCACCGATCTCTAGAACAGTCAACAGACGTCATTGGCTCTGCGTCAAGCCGAGCACATCCTGCAGGAAAAAAAGATCAGGGCACGATTCCTATAATCTGCAAAGAACGTCATGGAGACGGCTGCCATGGCAACCACATCCTCTCAAGCTCTCTTCCCAGACATCAATTTTAATGATGCTTTTGAAAATTTTCCTTTAGATTTTTCCAGAGAAAAGAAAATGTCAGAGGGGGCTGTATTACTAAACAAGCCCAAACCCACCATCTTTTTATGAAGAACCTGCATTGCTTTCCATTAAGGAAAAGATCGATAAATGAAAAACCATTTACTATTTATTAAGCATTTATTAGGTACACAGCGCTGAGCTAACTCTCTAGGGCTACCAAACGGAAGCAAGACAATCATTTATTTCAAGGAGCTCATACTCCAATATGGAAGACAATACAGAGGGAAGGATTCAGCTGCACGTTGTCCCATGGGAAGGAGCACGTCTGAACTCTTAGTTCACCAACAATTGTCCCCAGTCTAGCAGAGGACCATGTTTTTATTAAATCTAGGAGTAAAATCATGGCCTTTTTAAACCAATATATGCTAAGAAGAGTTCAACAGCTCGGAAGATACTGTCCCCTCAAAAGTAACTTGCATGTATTGTTCCAACTCCTTCATCATTCAGAGCCCCCCTGCCCCTCACCCCAAAAATGAGGACCCATTAAATATGAGATGGGCCATGCTGAGGTGTCCAGATGGCTGAGCCAGGCTGGTATGGAACACAGAATCTTTTGAGGTCAGAGAAACATGAACCCTGGCAGATTTCCCCAGTGGTTCGTTCCTACTGAATACACACTTACCATTGCCTTTACATCTGTCCCAGATAAACTCTTGTGGCTCTGGTCCTAATCAACATTGGAAAATTGTGAGATTGAAAAAGAGATAAAGGATTAGTCAAAGGAAAGCAACATCAGGCGCTGTTTAATTTTAATTAAAAAATTAAAACCAACAGTGGCACCAAAACCAAACATAGTTATCTCTTCCACATTGCTAGGATTGCAGGATGCCATATTCTGGTGATCTGCAAAATCCATGAAAAATGTTTTGGCCCTCCTTTGTATCAGAGAAGAAGTCTGAATTTGTTCTTTTTTATGGAGTGTTTACAGTACCTTATTGTAAAATTGGGGTTGATATATACTATACATCTATTTTGTGTGTTTCTGAGTTTCTAAACTTTTTCTGTGTCCTCTGCTGGCCTATGTTGTATGGTCTGTGGCTTTCACAAAACTCGCCCCAAATTCCCATTTAATTTCTTATGCTGACCATAGATACTGGATAGCCAGTGGTTGGACAAGACAGGGGCCCCTGGGTAGCTTGGGCCTGCAGCTCTTGCAGGTACAAGGCCTCCCACATGGGAGACTTGTAATCCATTTGGGGGTTAATAAATCTTATGATTGCTTCTGATTCCGGCTTATGTGCCTTTCCTGGGGTCAGCCCAGAGGGATCACGAGATCACAGGGGTCACAGATTTTGAATTGAAAGGGACCTTCCACATCTAGGCAAGCTCTTCATTTTACAACACAGGTCAGTTTGACCATAGGAAGACGGCTTTCCTGTTTCTGGGTTTCTGGGAGATTAGAGAACCTTGATGGAGCGTACCATTGGTCTGTGTTCAAGGATCCAGTCTAAATTAATCAGCTTGTATAAGGATCACATTGCCTTACATCTAGAACTGGAAGGGTTCTCAGAGCTTAATCTCCATTATTTTACAGACGAAGAAACAGGCTCAGAGAGGGGAAGAGACTTCCCCAAGGTCACACAACTAAGTAAGTTAGTTATTATAAGTTAGTTATTACAACTAATAAGTAGCAGAGTTCCGTTTCAAATCCAAGAGGCGGCAAAAGGCAAATTACCTGCCTCGAGGAAACAAATTCAGTCGACAGGTTCCTGCTGTTTTGAGTTCTTTGACTGTGACTCCAGTGCCCTTTTCTTTTTGTGAAGTCTTGCCAGGGGTGGGGCTCACTTGGACTACTGGCAACCCTGAGTTGTCTCTGCTGCCTTCTGTTATTTTTCCCTGCCTATGGGGGTGAAGAATAGTGCCCACCCCAAGAGGCAATTTAGCCTTTGGTTTTGGGTTACCACAACACAACCTTTGGTGCTACTAAATGACAAATGGAAGCCCCATCTGCAGGTTGGCTACAGAAGAGAGTCCATCTTACTTTGACCCTACTGGATTCCTCCGCATTGTCTTAGGTAAAGACTTCCATGTTGCTACTTTCCCCACTCTGGTTCTGATGTATCACTGGCCCTCCTCTTTTCCCCCCTTCCGGAGACCATGAGGCCATATTGAGATCAGCTCACCAGCCTTGAGGCCTGTCTCCTCTGCCCATCTTCATGACGAGGGGCCGGGACCTGCTTGAGATGTACCACACCCATGTGCCCAGCACTAGGACCTAGAGACAGAATCTACCTCTAGAACACTGATTGCCTGGGGAGAGCAATCAGTTGCTGTACACTTCTCATCCTCAGGTCTGCTCCCACACATATGTCTGGCACATCCCCTACTTCTGTGCAGAGGTGGGAGACTAAGGGTGTAGATCATTGTAAACAGTCACACTTTTTTTGATATGCTGGTTAGCTTTGCTGTTTTTTTTTTTTGTTTTCTTTCTTTATTCTTTGACATAAAAGATAACTCTCTGGAAGGGGAAAAGAGTAGGGGTACATAACAGATATAAAAACAAAAGATAGCGATTAAAACTAACTTTTAAATATCTGAACATCTAAAAAGGGAACGGGTAGGGATACAACCTCTGTGCTTTCCCTGGCTTCCTCCTAGATAGCTTTAATCTCTCCTCCTGATGCACAGGCACACACACACACACACACACACACACACACACACACACACACACACACACACTCAAAGACACCTCTAATCTGTTAGATGAGAGGATCCTGGAAGGGACCTTAGTTGAAAGAAAGCTTAGAAGTCATCTAGTCCAATCCTTTCATTTTATAAAGGAGGAATTGAGGTGCAGGGAAATAAAATCATTTGACCAGGATCAAATTTGAAATCCAGCCTTTCTAATTACACACCCAGTATTCTACCCACTAAACCACCCCAGTTGCCTCCCCTGCTTTAAAATCTCTGACTTGGGATTTATAAGAACCCCTGGGAGGATTGAGAAAGACAATGAAGTCTTGGTTTGATTGAATTGATACTTCAATTTCTACTATTAGCTGTTAATAATTTGGATTATTTGAAGTCTGCCTTTGGATAATCATTGAAGAAAAAGGACATACATTAAGCATATGTATATATTTCAATTAGTCTGGAAGGAGAATATTTCCCTCTGTAAAAGTACCCTTTTTCAGTTGTGAGAAGCCTCCTCCCCATGCAAAGAAAGAAGCTGTCTAGGCTGGCTACGATATGGTTAAAAGAAACGTCTAGAAATGATGGGTTTTGTGGGTTATTATAAAATGGTAAACATCTCTGGAACAGACAGTCCAAGTGGAGGAAAAAAATAGTCGTGGAGTTAGACCTGAGAAGGGTTGATGGGCTGCATTGCTCTGAGATAATTATGAGGCTCCTTTCCTTTCTCCTGGTTTCCCATGGAAACCAAGAGCTGTCATTTGAATGCAGCCATTCTATAGGGTACAGGAGGCAATAAGCCAGCAAGACATGGAACACATCTCTCTCTGAGAACAGCAGGTGAACATCACTCAGCCAGCTCCAGGGAGGTACCCGGAGGCTGCTACATAGACTCAGCGAGGAAGAAGATAGAAATATAAGATAGAAATTACAGCTGATTGTTAGTCTATTCATCGCCCCAGGCCTCTCTTAGGCGATATTTTACAGAAGCACAAAATCTCAGAGTTGGAGGGGGGCTTTGAGGGCAGCCAGTCCACCTGCTGAGTCACCAACCTCAGTTCTATTCAGAGAACTATTCCTAAAGCTGAAATTAGCCTGGCACCTAACAAGTTCCATCTTTCTGAAATTCAGTTCAAATAGACAATAACAAACATCAGCCAAATGTTGACTATATTGGATCTGGTATCATTAAGCTCTCACTTCTCTTCTGTAAAATGAGGGGCTCAGACTAGATGACCTCTAAGGCTTTCCTAGCCCCACATCCATGACCTTGGACAAATCACTTCATCTCTCTGGGTCAAAGTTTCTTCTTCTGTAAAATAACAGTCAGCAGAGCAGCTAGGTGGCACAGTAGATAGAGCACCGACCCTGGAGTCAGGAGGACCTGAGTTCAAATCCGAACTCAGACACTTAATAATGACCTAGCTGTGTGGCCTTGGGCAAGCCACTTCACCCCACTGCCTTGCAAAAACCTAATAAATAGCAGCTAGCAATAAAAGGCAACCTTAAGGTTTGCAAAGTACTTTATAAGTATGATTTCATTTGAGCCCTACAACAACCGTAGGGCTGCTGTTATGATCTCCATTTTACAGATGAAAAAACAGAATAAGACAGAGGTGAAGTGACTTTCCCAGGGTCACACAGCTAGGAAGTGTAGGAGGCAGCATTTGAACTGATTTTCCTGACTCCAGGACCAGTGTTCTATCCCCTCTGCCCCTTAGATGCTTGATCCTTAGACTAGATTAGACTAGAATGACTTCTAAGGTCGTTTCTTGTTCTGAATCTATGATCCTATGTGTGACTTTCTCTTATCTAATGATAATAATAATAATAATAAAATATCAATAAAAATAGTTCACATTGCTTAGGCATCGTGTTAAAAGCTTTTGACAGATATCATCTCATTTGATCCTCATAACAATGAAACAAGACAGTGGAATTCATCTTGTAATCACCATGAATAAGCCTGCTGGCTTTTCATCCCCAGGAAACCCAATGCAGAGTCTGGAAACATCTCTCTGATTGCAAGCTGCATTGTAAAGAAACAAATTGGAACTGACTCTTTTCAAATATTGCGATGGACAAGATAGTATGCTTGTCTTGGATTTTGACAGAAGATATACTTGGAGGAATATAGTTTTGTTTTGAAACAAAAAGGCTTTCCACCAGATTGTGAGGGTCCTTTGGGGCGGGGGGCAATGAACTCTAACTAATGAACAGTAATTTGGCATAAGTGACCTGTGATCCATTAGTTGTCCTTAAGAATGGTCCTAAATGGTGTGTTTGGAAGGATTTGATTTTTCTTGGTCCTTGAAGGGAAGTGAGAGAGGAGGAAAACTGAGAAAGATAATGAAATCTTGGTTTGATTGAATTGATACTTCAATTTCTGCCATTAACTGTTAAGAATTTGGATTATTTGTTTATAAATGAGATACAAAGTAAGCAAAAAAATAGATTTTGGGGGGGTTCTTTTTCATAGTTGGGAAGCTTCCTGGTAACTGAGACAGAGAAAAATTAGTCCTTCACATTTTACTGAATTTTCAAGCAAAAGGGTATTTAATATTGAAATAGTACAAAATTTCTGTCTCCCTTATACTTAAATTGCCAATACTGATAGTCAAACAGATAACCCTAATGCTTTGTGAAAACACAAGCAGTAATCTGCTAATGGAATTATAGCCTTTTCCCTAGATTCTTAAATAGATTTGCTATTTAATGGTTTTGAAAATAATTTTAGTTTTTAAATATTTTTAAAAATTTGCTAAATGACTTTTTGTTCAGAATTTAGTGGGTTTTTAATGTGGGACACCAATTATGCAATGACAGTTGCTTGAAATGCTTTTGTTATTTCAGGTAAATTGAATTAGATCAAATATAGTGAAACTTTAGTCCTTTTTGTTTTTGTCAAATGTTATTAATTTAATGATGTCTTGGTGAACTGTTAATTTTTGTAATAATTCTTAAGAAACTTTCATATGACATAAAAGCTATTGTCATTTTTAAAAAGGCTTTTGAAAAACATATCTATTTTTTGGTTTTGGTTTTGAAACTCAGTTGTAAACATAAACATGCCCTTTTATTAAAAGGATGGTAATTCCAAAGATAGCTATGGTTATTAACCCAGTTTTACAGATGAGGAAACTGAAAAAGGTTAATTGATTAGATGAACACAGCTAGCCCAAAAGGCAACAAAAATGTGCATACCCTTTGGTCCAGCAATACCACTACTGGCTCTATACCCTAAAAAGGATGATGAAAAAGGGTGAAAACATCATTTGTACAAAAATATTCATAGCAGTCCTGTTTATGGGGGGGGGCAAAGAATTGGAAATTGAGTGAATGTTCATCAATTGGGGAATGTCTTAGCAAACTGTGGTATATGTATGTCATGGAACACTATTGTTCTATTAGAAACCAGAAGGGATGGGAATTCAGGGAAGCCTGGAGGGATTTGCATGAACTGATGCTGAGTGAGATGAGCAGAACCAGAACAATATTGT
Organism: Macrotis lagotis; assembly: GCF_037893015.1. NCBI lineage: Eukaryota > Metazoa > Chordata > Mammalia > Peramelemorphia > Peramelidae > Macrotis > Macrotis lagotis. Next base: position 16,761,054 of record NC_133666.1, read on the forward strand.
ACCCTAACAGCAACATGGGGGTGATGATCAAACTTGATGGACTTGCTCGTTCCATCATTGCAACAATCAGGGACAATTTGGGGCTGCCTGCGATAGGAGACTACCATCTGTATACAAAGAAAGAACTGTGGAGTTTAAACAAAGACTTTACCTTTAATTTGTTTTAAAAAAAAGTTATCTTATGTAATTTTGCTATTTCTTATGCTTTATTTTTTTCCTTAAGGATCTGAATTCTCTCTCATCACCTTCAACTCAGGTCAGTGTATACCATGGAAACAATGTAAAGACTAACACACTGCCTTCTGTCGGGGTGGGGGAAGGGAAGCAAGAGTAGGGGAAAATTTGTAAAATTCAAAATAAATAAAATCTTTCTAAAAAAAGAGATCACACTGCTGGGAGGGTGGAATACAAGTCTTCCTGACACCAGGCCTACCTGTAACTATGCACCTAAGGGCCTAGATTTCTCAGTCTATGATTCCAAGGTCCTCTACGTGGCCTTGAGCATTTCACTTGCTCATTTTTGGAAAGACCTTGGTTCCTTTATCTGTAAAATGCAGGGGTGGACTGAATGTACTCTAAGTTCCCTTTTACCTCTAAATTTATGATCCTACAATCTATGATACACAAATATAAGGGAGAGCAAAACCCTTCTCATACCAGTCCCACTCCCATGACACATGTGGAGAATAACCCCAAGAAGATAGAGTGAGACAGAGTAGGATCCATGCAAAAGTTTATAAATCTGATTGGGAAGTTCTGTACTTCTAATCTCATTTTTCAATGAAGATGAATGACTGGTCTAAAGACTTACAGGACGTAGAAATACTTTCCTGTGACACCATCTATATAATGGGAAAAAAAAGGATGGGGCTAATTTCTTACCTCAAGGGTTCCAGATTTCTCAGGAGGATCAGGTGAAGAGTTTTCCTGGACTGAGTCCAGTAAGTGGATGTTTTCATGAGACAAGGATTTCTTTCTTAAGTTGCCTTTGGCCCTGGAAAGGAAGGAAAAGTCTCTCAGGACCATGCTGTAAATCTGAAGCAGGGGGTGGCTCTTGCAGAAGGCAATGAGGCACTTACCTGGTGATCTTTAAGAAAATAGTAATAGTGCTGATGACAATAGCAGAAGCAAGCTGAGTCTCTGCACATGTCCTGCACTCCTAACAACAAAATAAGGGAAATATTCTTTCAGGGAACCCCCCTCCAACTAGGCCTGGGTGGTCTGTATCCATACCAGTTCTGTTTCTCCAAGACCAGCCCTTCTTAGGTGAAAGTCATGGAAATGGTTCCCTGCCACACAGGCTGGAAAAAACACCTCCATGACTCTAGTCTATGCTCCAGATTCTAATCTAATTCTAATGAATTTTACATAGGGGGAAACTGAGACACACAGAGAGGAAGACACTCACCCAGGGTCACACACAGGATCCCAGATCAAGAACCAGAATGAAATTCAGAGGTCACCCAATCCAGGCTCCTCACTTTACAGAAAACTAGGGCCCAGAGTGGGGAAGGGACCTACTCAAGATTACATCTGAAGTAAGTGGTGGGGTGGGAATTTGAAACCAGGTCCCTCTACAACAAAAGCCAGCATCCCTGTGCCGTGCCTTTCCTTAGGTCAACTAACAAGTCAGTTGTGGAGACCTAATATTTTCCTGGGCCAGCTGGGTGGCACTGTAGTAAATAGAGCACTAGGCTGGGAGTTCTCCTCATGTCCCTGAGTTCAAATCCAGCCTCTGACATTTACTGATTGTGTGCTCCTGGGCAAGACTCTTCACCCTATTTGCCCCAGTTTCCTCATCTGTAAGATGAACTGGAGAAGAGAATGGCAAACCATTCCTGTTTTTGTTTTTTGTTTTTGTTTTTGTGCCAAGAAAATCCCAAATGGGGGTCACAAAGAGTCAGACACAATTGGAAAATGGCTGAACAACAATCGTTCCCTACTGGATCCTAGTCAAGTTGGTCAGAAAACAAGCATCTTATATTGGACCCATAGCTTACTAGCGCTTAATGAAGGTTTCCTGCTGCTGCAGAAGTTTGCAAAGAATAGACAATACCCATCATTAAAACTGTACCCATTTGTCCTTCGTTCTTGAAGAAGACCCTGACATAAAGGGGTGATGTCATGGCAAGCACGTGAACTGTATTTGAGTGAGGGGAACTATGCCAAGTCACCAGCCTCACTTTCTCCTCCAGAGCCATTTGGACCCAGTGGCCAGAGAAGAATCAGGATACCTGGAGAGAACCCTGGATAAAGGAGCAATCAGGATGAAGTGACTTGTCCAAGGTCACACAACTGAGGCTGGATTTGAACTCCATTCCTCCTGACTTCAAGGCCAGGCCTCTAGCTGCCTTATACCCATTAAGAAACCAAATGTAAGAAGTGGATTTGCACAGCAGTATCTCAACTGAGAGGGCTCACTGTAAATTTGCTATGCCTACCTTCCCAGCAAGTGGGTGATGCATTAAAAAAAATTCAAACTGAATTTTCTCCTCAGGCCTCTAGAGGGCCATGTTCCAGTCTTCCTATCAAAACCATTAAGAAAGGTACCAAGGCAATATGTGTTATGCTCTCCCTTGCTTGATGGTTTGCCAATAGGCTATGTAATTGAAATCTGGGCTAAGATCTGGCTCAATTTTCTAGAAAATTGCATCCTTCCCCACCCTACCCCCAATTCCCCAGACACCTGTAGCCAGACAGACCTTGGCACACTGGCTTCCTAGGAACAGACAGTGCTTCAATTTCTTTGGGAAAGAATGGACAAAATACAGTTTAAGACCAGTGAGATATTTTCTAACTCTAGAACATCCTGGGTTATTTTTTTTCCCATTTAAAAAAATATCAACTCACCAAAACCCAAACCAAACAAAAGAGTTCATATACAGACTGTAGTTCTCCAGCATGTATAGTTGGCTTTTCTTTCAAATATATCATAAATTTGACATAGCTTCCAACGCTATCCTATTTAACTTTCTTTCTCTTTTCTGTACATTTTTTTTAAAAAAACATTTCAATGATTCTCTTTCTTTTCTCTTTTTCAGGAGGGTAGTTTTGTTCACTGTTCTATCTATCTATCTCTCTTCTCCCTTTCACCTACCTACAACTGCAAATAAAGGCAAAACAAAGCTTTTTCAACACATCTGGAGCCAACTAAGAAAAATTTCTCTCTTAACCATTTCTGAAACTACATGCCTTATCCTATCATCTCAATGATTCTAGGTGGGACTTACAAGTCATTTTCTCTCTGGGCCTCAGTTTCTCTTACATGGAGGACCGGACTAGAAGCTGGCTTCTGAGGTGACTTCCAGGTCTATGTCTCTAATTCAATGTCTTTTTCCCTTTGAAAGGAGGAGAAAAAGGAATGGAAGCAGAAATGGAAGAAAATATGGAGGAAAGAGAAAGAAAGGAGGAAAGGGTAAAGGCCTTCTAATGACCTGATGATGTTGCTTAGGTACCAAATCGTAAGTCATGGACTCTGGCTTCTATCCCCCAGTAATCCCCATTTGATTTTTCTGCAGACAGGTATAGTGAATCAAGCCAAAAGACACTCCCAGCATCTCTGGCTGTTGAAAGAGAAAGAGAAGAGAATTTTTCCTGTTTTTCTCTGCCAAGGCGAATGAACCTTTGAAGTAGAAGTGATGGAACCAGACTGGCTAATGGGGAGTTTATACCCAATAGGAGAACAGAAATAAAAGAGCCCCTAACCACCTTTGATGACTTCAAGTCACCTGGCATGAGAAAAGAGATAAGAGGGCCCCTAGCCACCCCTGATGGTGGCTTCAAGTCACCTAACTGAGATGACCTTCATTCCCAGATCCTTAAAAAATGGACATACTGGATTGTCTAGTGATATGTGAAAGACTGTGGGACTCCATGGAACTCTAGGACCATGAAACTGAAAAGGGGCAGATGTCCTGATTTTGTGAAAAAAGAACAGAACATGGGTAGCTATGTGGAGATTACTAGCTGAGTGACTTGGTCTCACTAAAACAAAAAGAGGGGGGAGAGAGGGGACAGCTAGGTGGCACAGTGGCTACAGCACCAACCATGGAGTCAGGAGGACCTGAGTTCAAATCTGACCTCAGACACTTATTATCAAGCTATGTGACCTTGGGTAAGCCCTTAACCCCACTGCCTTGCAATAAACCAAAAACCAAAAATAATTTAAAAAATAAGACAAAGACTAATGCAACCTTTCCCCCATCTATCCAAGTTTGTTTGGGGGCAGCTAGGTGGCACAGAGGATAGAGCACCAGCCCTGGAGTAGTTGTACCTGAGTTCAAATCCAGCCTCAGACACTTAATAATTACCTAACTGTGTGACCTTGGGCAAATCACTTAAGTCCATTGCCTTGTCAGAGAGAGAAAGAGACAGAGACAGAGACAAGAGAGAGAATAAAACCACATGAAAATCCTGGACCAATGAACCTGACTGATTGCTGAAGGATTGTTAGTGAACATATAGAAAAGGAAGCAGCTGTCACAAGGACCCTGCAAAACACAGGTCACAGCCAATCTAACTCCTTTTCCTTTTATCACAGGATTACTAAACTGGTAGGACAGATAGATATTATCCTTATTCATAAAGAGAAGACTGAAGCTCAGAAAAGTGAAGGAATTTCCTTATGGTCCTCCAATGGCTCTAGATTTGAAACCAGATTAACTTGATTCCACATCTAAGACCCTAACCATTTTGCAGCACTGTCTGTCATCTGTCTCTGGACGCCTTGATAACAGGTTAGGCTAAGTAACTGAGAAGATTCATAAGTAACAGAGAAAGGAATTATCTGAGATTGGGACCTTGAAGGAAGGTCTCCAGAAATGCCAAAACCCCCTCCCTGCCCACCTCAGGGAGGTGGTGCTAGACTTGGTCTAGCATTTAGTGCTTCCTTGACTTACCCTAGATAAACGAATGACTGAAACAACCCATGCACTGGGATGAACATGTCATGGCTGGACTGGCTAGTTTTCACGTTGCCAGTTTTCACGTTGCTAGGTTTCATGTTGTCGGTTTTCAGGTTGCTAGTTTTCAGGTTGCTCTTTTTCAGGTGCTTGGGAAATGACTTCTTTTTGGTAAAAAAGGCCCTGAAGGCTTGAAATTTGGATTTTTTCCTTCCTGGAAAGTAAAACAGGAGGGGAAGAATACCGTCACAGCAGAGACCTGGGTAATACACAGAGTACAACTACTTCCCTGCACCATTTGTTAGCTTTTGGGCCATCCTGACCATTGGACATCCAAGCCTGATCCTCTCATATTTCTCTAAGCTTCCATTATTGACCTTACCTGTTCAAAATGGTGGGCAAAAAGATTTTACACTCACTTGCCTAATTTTCTACTATGTCCCTCTCCTCCTCCCACTTGAAATCCTTACTGTTTGGTTAATCCCATTATTTTCTATTTGAAAATAAATAATGTTTACACAGAAAAAATCTTTTCAATGCAAACTACCAATGCATAGAGGCTATGAGTTGGATGAGACCTAAGAAAGGAAAGAAATCCAACAGGTAACTGCTACAGGAATGCCTTAACTACTGGCCATCCATATTCTACTCAAATACTTACATTGCCAGAGAACCCCCACCACCTCCCAAGGTAAGGGTTCTTTCCTCCTCCCCCTTTCTCTACCTCTGAAGGTCAATAAACTTGTCAATAAAATTTTGATACTCCTAGAATGTAAACCTCTTGAGGACAAGAACTAGTTCCTTTTTGTCTCCATCTCCAGTTCTTGGGACTTCTCAATGGTTAATTAATGCTTAGTTTTTTAGACTGCAACAGCTATCCTAACAAGACCACACTTGTCCCATCTCCCTTCTGCTGACTTTGGGTCATCAGTATATTGACTAGACCAGGTTGGGTCTTACCATGATTGATATGAGGAAGAAAGAAGGGGCGTACTCTTAAGACTCTTCCTGTTACTACCCCTCCCCCAATTCCAATGCTTTTCCCATCTGGCATCATCACCAGGCTCGAACACAAACCTTTGGCCCCCTCAGTGCATAATCCACCCCTCTCTGGGCTTTGCCTGACGTTTTCCACAACTCTTTACCCCAGAGAAATCCCTTAAACCCACTTCCTATGAGAAAGATGTTCATGTTTTTCCTGGAACAGAAATGTTACTTCAGTTCACCATGTACAAAAAGACTTTGCCATCACCTATATACATCGAGGATAAGGCGGAGTAGGTACCCAACACAGGCCAGAGACTTTTAACCCTTAGCAGTAGAAAAGGAATCAGAAAGACCCTCTGCAGAAAAGAAAGAGGATGATTGAAGTATCAGAGAGGGACTACCCAAAGCTAGTCATGAAATTAATTTCAAAAGGAAAAAATAGCTGCTCACCTGAAATTTTTTTACTGACTTCATCAGCTTCACCATTCGGAAGTTTTTCATGGGTGAATTGGGCTTCACTGACAACTTGAGGCTCACGGGGATCATGGGATCCTCGGGGCTCAACGATATCTTGGGCCTCTTGGATTCTTTGACTCTCTTGAGGTTCTTGAGACTCACAGTTTTCTCTGGCCTCATAGGTCTCTTGGGGTTTATGTCTCTTTTGAGTTTTAAGGGTCCTAGAGGTTTCTTCGAATTCAAAGACCTCCTCTTTCTTAAGACTCTGGAAAATGTTATTTGACTTCAAATCCATAACATAGTCACTAAAAGAAGTGAAAAAAAAAACAAAGGTAATTTTGTGAATTCGAAATATGGACATTCGAGAAAGGACAATGGGATATATTCCGGGGGGGGGGGGGTGGCAGAGCCAAGATGGAGACAAGAGAGGATGTCTCTTAGGTGCTCTCTCATAAACCTTATAAACTAAGGACTCTAACTAAATTTTTGAGAGACAGAACCCACAGAAGGACCCAGTGAGGCAGTTCTCCAACTCAAGGTAACCTGGAAGAGAGAAGAAAGGCTCTGCTGCCCAGGGTCAGAGGGGTGACCCCCCAGAGGGTGGCCTGCCAAAGCAAAAGAACTTCAGCCTCCTGGAGGCAGCCTCAGGGTGCTGGGAGCCGAGGCTCACAGCAGCGGAGGAGTTTCCTGACTTACACCCCGGGGAGCACCAAGTACAACTTGGGGGAACAGCGTGGGGGGTTCTGCCAGAGCAAACACATAAAGCCCAGCCCTCAGGGCACACAGTGAGCAGTGTGGTCAGGGGCAGCCCAGATCCAGGAACAAAAAGCAGAAGCAGGTAAGCAGGAGCCCCCAGGGCATGAGTGTAGAGCCTGGGGAGGGAGCAGAGAGAGAGACTGCCTAGCTCTGTCCTCTGTCTGTGGAACAGGACTCTGGGGTTCTGACCACATTCAGATCCTGATTGCAGTCTAGGCCCCCCATAGAACAGCAGGACCCTCCCCACCTCAGCCCTGTGGCAGAGGGGGGTGCTTGTGGTCATTCACAGGCCAGGAGGGAGGACAGAGCCTCACACACTGAAATCCTTGCGAGGGTGTCCCAAAAGCTCAGGAAGCACTCCAAAACCAGGATCAGGCTGGGAAAATGAGTAAGCAGAGGAAAAAAGCAGAATACCATTGAGAAATATTTTGCCTGTGATCCCAAGAAGGAACAAAACACTCAGTCTGAAGATGAGGAAGTCCAAGCTCCTGCATCTAAAGATTCCAAGAAAAACAGAAATTGGGCTCAGGCTATGACAGAGCTCAAAAAAGACTTTGAAAATCAAATGAGGGAGATAGAAGAAAAATTGGGAAAAGAAATGAGAGATGCAGGAAAAACATGAAAATGGAGTCAGCAGCTTAGTCAAGGAAATCCAAAAAAAAAAAAATGCTGAAGAAAATAACATGCTAAAAACCAGCTTAGGTCACATGGATAAAACAGTTCAAAAAGTTATTGAGGAGAAGAATGCTTTAAAAAGCAGAATTGGCCAGATGGAAAAAGTGATAAGAAATCTCTCCGAGGAAAACAAATTCTTCAGACAAAGAATAGAACTCCGGGAGATTGCTGATTTTACGAGAAATCAGGACTCAATACTTCAAAACCAAATGAAAAATTAGAAGAAAGTGAAACATCTCATTGAAAAAACAACTGATATGGAAAACAGATTTAGGAAAGATCATTTAAAAATTATTGGAATACCTGAAAGTCATGATCAGGAAAAGAGCCTTGACATCATTTTCAGAGAATTATTACAGGAAAATTGCCCTGATATTCTAGAAGCAGAGGGCAAAATAGAAATGGAGAGAATCCGCTGATCTCCCCCCAGAAAGAGATCCAAAAAAAAAAAAAACTCCCAGGAATATTCTAGCCAAGTTCCAGAACTCCCAAGTCAAAGAGAAAATATTACAAGCAGCCAGAAGGACACAATTCAAATACCATGGAGCTGCAGTCGGGATCTCACAGGACCTAGCAGCAACTACATTACAAGCTCGTAGGGCTTGGACTATAATATACCAGAAGGCAAAAGAGCTTAGAATGCAACCGAGAATCAACTATCCAGCAAAACTGAATGTCCTCTTCCAGGGAAAAAGATGGACTTTCAATGAACCAGGGGAATTTCAAAGGTTCCTTTTGGAATGGCCAGAGCTGAACAGAAGGTTTGATCTTCAGATACAGGACTCAGGTGAAGCATAGAGATTGGAGGAGAAGGGGAAAATATGAGGGACTTAATGATGATGAACTGTATGTATTCCTGTATAGAAAAATGACGCTGATAATACTCATATGAACCTTCTCAATTAACAGAGCAGGTAGAAGGAGATTCTATAGAAGAAGCAGAGGAGAAATCTGAATTTGAAGATAAAATGTGATGTAAAAATGGAGTCAATAGAAAAAAGGGAAATGTAATGGGAGAAAGAAAAAGGAGAGGGGGAATAGGCCAAGATATTTCATATAATAAGATTTTTCTTTATTACAATGAGCTATTGCAATGATATGGAAGGGGGGAGGCAAGGGGGAATGAGGGAATCTTTGTTCTCATCAGAGGTGGCTAGGAGAGGAAACAGCATATATACTCAATGGGGTATAGACATCTGGAGTAAGAAGGAAGGGGGGGACAGGGGAAAGGGGTGGGGATGTGAATGATGGAGGAGAGGATGGACCATGGGGGGAGAGTGGTCAGATATAACACATTTTCTTTTTTGCTTCTTGCAAGTGACTGGGATTGGATGGCCTGTCCAGGACCATAGAGCCAGGTGGATGCTGGGCCTAAGGGGTGGTATAGGGGCTTGGGGCCTCTTGGCCCCAGGGCCGGAGATCTGTCTGCTGCGCCACTCAGCTACCCTACAGCAGAGTCAGAGTGAAAGGAGAGAGAAAATATAGTACACAGTAGTGGAGAAATACGAAAGGAGGGAGTTACAATCAGCAATGGCAACGGTGGAAAAATATGGAAGTAACTTTTGTGAGGGACTTACCATAAAGAATGTGATCCACCCACGACAGAGTTGGTGGTGTTGGAACATAGACTGAATCACATTTTTTAATATTATTATTTAGGGGGGTGCAGGGCAAATGGGGCTGGGTGGCCTGACTTGGGACCGTATAGCAGGGTGATCGTTGGGTGTCTGAGGCCGGATTTGTACCTGGGTGATCCTGGCTCAAGGGCCAGTGCTCTGTCCACCACCCAGCTGCCCCTACTATTATTACTATATTTTATTTTATTTTGGGTCTTTTTTTTCTTTTTTTTTTTTTGGTTTTTGCAGGGAAATGGGGTTGGGGTGATTGTTGGGTGTCTGGAGTCGGATTCGGGCTCAGGTGCTCCTGGCTCCAGGGCTGGTGCTCCATCCACTGTGCCACCTGGCCATACCTACAATTATTACTATTATTTTTTATTTTAATTTTAATTTTTTTCTCTCCCCTTTACTTTATCACTCAAGTGAGTCTATATTTTTTTGGGGGAGGGGTTATTTTGTTTACTCTTAAACAAGAATATTTTATTAATGTATAAAAAACATTATTTGTACAAAATGAGAATAAATAAATACATTTAAAAAAAAAGAAAGGACAACGGAATCATCCTTTCCTCAGAAAGAATGCTTTTCAGCAAGATGAATCAGAAATGTAGCCACCATTCTAGAGAGCAGCCTGCCTCCCCTTATCTGTCGTGGGATGCTTGGGGGGAAAGCAGCAATCATTACTATTCAGAATCAAGTCAGGGAACACTAAATCTCTAGCAACAAAACTAATAACCTTTCTCCAGGACCAAGCTTGGTCATGATAATAATCCAGAGCTCGGATTTATGGTTGTGTTTCTTCCTTTTCATTGTTGCAGTCATTGAATAAGTGGTTTTCCTGGCTGTTGCTTCCTTCCCTCTGCATCAATTCAAAATAGTCTTCCAGGGTTCTCTGATTTTTTGTGGTCATTGTTTCTTATGGTACATAACATAATTTGATGAACTCTCTCTAAATTGGTGAACATCTACTTTGTGTTCAGTTCTTTGATACAACAAAAATTGCTACCATAAATAGTTTGGTGCTTTGGGTATATTTCTTTCTGTCTTTTGAATTCTGGCACTGAAATCTCTGAGTCAAAGGGTGTGAACATTTTAGTCACTTTTAAAAGAATGCCAAATTGCTTTCCAGAACAGTTGAATCAGTTCACATCTCCATCAGCAATGTATTAATGTGCATGTGCATTTCTATGTGTGTTTGTAACTTTTTGTATGTGGTCTCTTCCCCCTTCTGATATCAACTCAGTATTACTGTTTATATCTCTAGAGCATCTCTCGCACATACCCCTCCACCCCCATCGCCTCTTTCCAAGGCTACTACAATAACCTACTTGATAAAGCAGCTTCAAGTTTCTCCCCTCTCGAACCCATCCTTCACTCAGTTTCCCAGGCGGCATTCTTAAACCCCTGGTCTGGATATATAACTAGTTTTCTTTCATCTCCTCTAACATGACTAGTACAGTGTTGGGCAAATAGTAAATATTCAATGTGCCTTTATTCTTTAATTATAGTAGAGGATGGGAGAAGCTAATAGCAATGAACTTAGAGCCAGTCAAAGGCATCAGATGCCTACTTTGGTCTCATCAACTGATGTCTGACATCAGTTGTGACATTGTTCCTGGTGGCTGATGTCTGGGTGCCATGGATTCATCCCACTGACTAGCCTCTTGCCCCCCAGTATTGCATCCAGTTCTGTTCCTTCTTCCCCACGAATTTATGTCAAACAGTCAACATTTTATACCGATGTCTTAAGTCCCCTGCCTTCAAGAAATTTATATTCTAAGGGGGGAAGAGCAGATGACACAGTATGTGTATACATACATATCTAGCTAGCTATATAGATATAAATAATGACACCATGAGAGTGTCATTCATTAGCTCCTGTGAGGTTATCATGTCTTTGTACCATGGGAGATGATGGCCCTTGGGAAGCTGGACTACTGAGGAACCTGGGTAGCTTAACTGACTAGAGAAAATGGGGTTCCTGAGAAGAGCAGAGCCTGAGAATCATGGGGTTCATTAACAACTGTCCAGATCCATTGCAAGTTTTTTTTAGTATGAATTATAGTTTATCTAGAATGTGTTTGTGATATTTTATTAAAATCCCACACTATTCATTTGACTAGGGGTAGTTGTTTAGGTAAACAGAAGGGATCGTGGTCAGAGTTTCATAGAATCACAGATCTACAGGTGGAAGGGACCTCAGAAGCCACCTAATTCAATCCCCTCATTGGATAGAGTTCAAAACTAAGGCCCAGGAAATGGAAGAGATTTGCCCACAATACATTTGACATTCAAGGCCATCAACCTAACTACCCTCTCATTTGACAGAGGAGGAAACTGATGCTCAGGGAAGGGAAGGGACTTACCCTAGACCATACAGGTAATAAGTGACAGAGCTGGGATTCCAGCCTGGGTCATCTGCCTCCACACCCACTACACCATTCTCCCTCCTCTGGGGGTACAGAAAGGAGCCTCTGAATATGAAATGTGAGAACCACTGTCTTTCTAGACCTCTTCTGCAGGAAGGCCACTGGTTATCCAAAGGCCAAGCAGGAAATAGAGGCTTTAATCCCCCCCCAAAAAAATAACCTTTCATATCAGTTCCAAGATTCCCAAACGGTTCTGTACCAATGGGCATCAGGAAGTCTGAATTGCAGAGATAGCCCTTTTCATTATCATGGCACCCGTGAAATATCCCTTCCTTCAGTCTCTGTCTCTTTGGGGACACTCTGACAGCTTATCATCCCATGTTTCCCCTTTTTCCTGTCTTGGGAGCTGACCAAGGCGAGAAAGAAAAAAGGGCCCATCTTCCAAGACCTCCCACCACAGCAATGCTTTCCTAAAAGCCTGGTTCAGGTTCAAGGATTCTAGGACCTCTCTGGTCCACTGGGGCCCCACCCCCCAGCATGGAGTCTGCTAATGGAAAGCAGCTGGCCGGGGCCTGCTCCTCTTAAGGCAATGGGGAGAAATGTTTTCCATTGAATCTCACAATCTGTCTCAATGGGGAAGAAAGGCAAAAGAAAGGAAATTTGGACACTTGTCGGCAACTATTCCACAGGATAATTGGATTCTCTGGGGCAGCCTTCTATCTAGAGGAAGACATAGCAGGCATCTAAGGTGATGTTGGTCATATGATCCTCCTAAGGGTACACCAGCCTTCTTGAAAAAGACTGTCCCGTCCAACTGCCAATCATCTATCTGTGCCTAGGTAGAACACCCTACTGCAGTCATGCTCCTGGGCCTGGGCAGCTAAGACCAAGCAGCAAGAAAAGCTCCCCAGAGGAGGCTGGGCAAATCCCTAGGGAGTCCAAGACACTAAGCAGAGAGAGATCTTCAAGCCCTGAGTCTAGGAAAGGGGACTGATCAAATGATGACCTTTGCTCTTTGAGGCAGTTCCTCCCAGATAGCATGTTCAGAAGTCTTCTTGGGTTTGATCACCAGCCCCTGGTCCCTCCTGCTACCCCCAAGAGACTGGCAAAGTAGGATGAGCCTCCCTATCTCCTCTGCCACTTCTCTCACTGCCCAGGATGGGCCACCTTATGTATATTTCAGCCATTACCAGTCAAAAGTTATTGCTGGACGTACTGGTCCCTAAAACTGGAGACCAAAAAAAATGCTTCTGGGTGCCCAGGGACCTCTCAAGAAGTCACTCTGCTGGCAACCTAATAATAAGCTCCAAATCAAGCAGAGACAACAGGAAATATCCAACCCCTATCTCAGGGCTGCAGCATCTTTCCTCCCTCTGGTCATCCATCCCCAGAGGTCTTCCCCGCTGTCTGTGACACCTTTGGATTAGTAACAACCGCCATGGTGGATGGCTGTGAAGCTTCAATGGGTCCAAGAAGAGTTTGTGTAAAATAAACAGGGCAAGTAATCAAATCATGGACCCTAAAACTGGAAGGAATCTGAGAGGGTATCTAATTCAATCCCCTCATTTTGCGGAGGAGAAAACTGAGGCCCAGAAATGGGAAAGGACTTGTTCAAGATCAATCCTGGAAACAGAGCTGGAGCTAGCAGACACTTTAGAAGCCATCAGCCTGTTTCTTCTTCTGAAAAATGGAAATAATTATACCAATTACCTCCCAGGGTAGTAATGAGCATCAAATGAGATATTATTAAGTGCCAGATAAATGCTAGCTATGACTATTGTTTATTATTATTATTATTAATATTAATATTTTCTAGTCCAACCCCATTATACAGAGAAAGAAACTGATGCCCCCCAAAAGGAAGTGACTTGTCCAAGATCATACACAGAATTATAAATATAAGGTTGGAGAGGACCTCAGAAGCTATTAAGTCCCACCTCTCATTTTACAGATGAGGAAACTGAGACCAAGAGATATTAAATGACCTGCCCAAGGTCGTTAAGTGGCAGACCTGAAATTCAAACTCAGGTCCTTTATCTTTAAGCTCAGTCTTCTTTCTACTGCAGCATGCTGCTTCCCATTTTACAGATGATGAAACTGAAGTTCAGAGAAGTAAAGAGACTTGCCCCCTAGTAAATAGATTCAAGCTCAAACCTTGTGGCTCCCAAAGGAGAGATGTGGTAGCAATTCCCTGTATTGGAAAAGACGAGAAGGGGAGCAAAAGTCATTCACAACTCTAGAGTATGTCCTCTCTCTCTCTGTCTCTATCTTTGTCTCCCGGTCTCTCTGTCTCTCTCCCAACACTCAAACACACACACACACACATACATACCATGTTTCGATCTTAGCCTGCCCACCATAGACGCAACAGATTGGTTTTTGAACCTAGAGCCCAAGTCATCCCTTCAGTCAGCCCTGAGGATGGCCTGGATCAGGGCTGCCCCTATCCATGCAAGTCTAGCTCCTCCTAACCCCACCTCTTCCTGGTTTTGTGACAAGTGAGGAAGCAGGTCCTTATCACAATTGCCCCTTTAGAAAAGGGCAGGACAGAGTAAGGGCACCTTTTCCAAGAAATGAAAAGGCCTCTGAAAGTCATCTGATCCATTCTCATTCTCACAGAAGACTATGGATAAAGCCAAACCATTACTCTTATGCATAGTCAACTGATAATAGCCAAATCCTAACTTATAAACTCCCCCACTAAATGTTGAGGGGCCCCGTTCTCCTAGACACCAAGATTCACAGCCCTGGAGTCAACCTTGACTCTTCCCTTCCATACTTCCATATCAAATCAGTTGCCAAGTCTTGTTTATTCTGCCTGCACATCGCTTAACTCTACTCCCTTCTTTCTGCTCAGCTGATAGATCAGGTCCTTACCACCTGCACTATCGGTTGCCACAAGTTCCTAATTGGTTGCCCTGCTTCCAGTCTTACTTGTGGTAATCCATCCTCCACACAACTACCAAAATCACCTTCCCAAAAAGCACAGGTCCTGCCTACCCCACCCAAAAATCTCCCACAACTCCCCAGTGTCCCTGACACAAAACATAAGCTCAGCATTTAAGACACCCAACCTGGCTTCTAGCTACCTTTCCCTTCTCTCATCCCTTTTACTCCTTTTCACGTTCTTTCTGTTTCAGAACTGAAACTGAACCATCAGCCTAAACTCAGTGCTCCCTATCCTGCTCCCATGACTTCACACTGACGGTTGGTTCCCCATGCCTCTTCCTTTCTCCATTGCTCTGAATCTTCATCCTCCCTGAAGACTCAGTTCAAGTGCTGCCTCCTGTTTAACTTGGAGTCAGGACCTGGGTTCAAATCTTGCTTCAGACACTTATTAGCTGGGTGATACAAGACAAATCAATTCATCTCTCTGGGCTTTAACCCCGAAATACTAGTGGTACCCAAATCATATGGTTGCTGTGAGGACCAGATGAGACAATGCATTTAACACTTTTTGGAACCCTTGGAAGAGTTAGTTATAGGCATGTGTTATTGTGTATTATTATTTCCTGGGCATCCCCCTTCCCCAAGTTGTTGGTTTTCTCTAGTTCCTCTAATTACCTTTTGGAAAAAATCTCTTCTCAAGAAATTTGGAACTATGCCCAGAGGCTATAAAACGATGCGTACCCATTGATCCACCAATACTACTGCTCGGTCTATATCCTAAAGGCAACCAAAAAAATAGGAAAGGGACCCATAGCTCACCCATCTCAGGAACATGGCCAGAGGAGTTGCCCTAGAGTCCTCCAAGACCTGGAACTTGGGCCACTGCCCACTACTGCCTCCCTCTGCCCCATTGCCAGCTTGGAAAAATGCTGCCAAGATGCTCACTTTGGACAAAGAAAGAAGAAGGGAGCTAAGCTCCCCTACTACCTGTGGTCAGTATCACTGGTCTCAGAAACTTTCCTAGTCACCAGGCAGGCCCACTCATCCAGCTGGAATAGATGAATATCTTCAGGCACAGGCTGCTCAGATTCTGCCCAACCTTTGAACACATGTAGGGCCTCTAACTTCCCTGTCCTCAAGCAGGGTCACCAATGGAGTGGCCTAATCAGAGTTTAACCATCCGGAGGAGGGAGGAGAACACCGTTGGCTCTCATAGTTGCCTGATGTCACCTCCTTCCCCCCATGTCAACTGCTCAGCACAAAAATACCTTGTCAAGATGGAAAAGAGAAAAATTACCATTGCATGTAGTTGGAAAAACAAATACGTAAAATATGTTTTAAAAGAAAAGCCAGAGAATACTGCTTCAAAAAAAGAGGGCGCAGCTAGGTGGCGCTGTGGATAGAGCACCTGTCCTGGAGTCAGGAGTACCTGAGTTCAAATGCCGCCTCAGACACTTAATAATTACCTAGCTGTGTGGCCTTGCGCAAGTCACTTAACCCCATTGCCTTAAATAAATAAAATGAAAATAAATGTACAAAAATAAGAGGAAAAACAGGGGTTTTTTGCCAAATTCCAGATGCTTGCCAACCAAAGGAATCCCTTCAGAAGTAAAGCTGTGCCAGGGAGGCAAAGAGGCCTTATGGTTCCAACAGTCCTCAGCAACCACACAGGTGGTCACTGGCCAAGGGTGGAGAAGCTTCACCTATTTCTAGACCTTGGCATAGAGCTAATTGGAAGCCCACTAGTGCAGAGTCTCCATTCATCTGAAAACTTCTTGGATACCGCATGGAAGAGAGAATTGACAAGAGAACAAGCCTGTGTCAGGGATCATGGTTTAAAAAAAGGCCAAACCCCAACTTCCTGGGTTCATTCTGTGTCAAGGTCCATCTCCTACCCTTGCTGCATCCTTATTGGTAGCAAGGACCTGAATTAACAAGTCACATTCAGTGAAAGTCATAAGTAACCCCAGCAAACCCTAAACATAGATCTTCATGCAGACTTGAAACACCCTTTATCCTGCCCTTCTATAGACTATCATTCCTCCTAAGTTGTGTGCCCTTCTAGGACCACCAAAACTGACTTCAAACATGCTGTTGTTCAGTTGTGTCTTAACAACTTGGTTACCCCACTTGGGGTTTCTTGGCAGGGATACTGGAATGGTTTCACATTTCTTTCTCCAGCTCATTTTAATAGATGAGGAAACTGAGACAAACAGGGTGAATAAATATCTGAAGCTAATAAGTGTCTGAAACCAGAGTTGATATCAGGAAACTGAGTCTTCCCAATTTAGAGTCCAGAATCCACTGCAGCACTACCTGATGACCCCAAAGTTGTTGTATATACTACGAAATCAAGAACAACCGCTCCACACCCGACCCTGGCCCCAAATCCATCTTTCCTGTAGCAGCCAAAGCGATATGCCTTTGACTGGTCACTCTACTACTCATTCAACTCCAGGGTTTTTCCATCACTTACAGGATTTAAAAAAACCCTTTGTGAGACTTTTAAACCATTTTTTGGTTTGGTTTGGTTTTTGAAAAACAACAGGGTTAAGTGACTTGTCCAAGGTCACACAGCTAGGTAATTATTTGAGGTCACATTTGAACTCAGATCCTCCTGATCCAGGACCAGTGCTCTATCCACTGCACCACCTAGCTGCCCTTAAACCATTTTTAAAAACATTTTTTTCCAATACAAATTGAGTATGCCCTCATTACCTTTGACCTAGACTGTGGCAATGGCTTCCTAAATGGTCTCCTTGCTTTAAGTATCAAGATGGACATCCCAGTCCGTCCTCCATATTGCAGCCAAGAGAATTTTCTTTAAACGCAGATCTGACCTAGTCAAGAGACTCCAGCGACTTCCTTTCACCTCTACGATAAAATATAAACTTCTGGCTTTGGCTTTTAAAGTCCAATGTATCAGAATTCAACCCCATCCTATATTTCCAACTTTACTGGACACGTCATGGCCTTCAGCACTCTACAATCCAACTAACTGGTCTTCTTTCTGTTCTTCATTCATGACCCACTATCTCCTAACTCTAAACCTTTGCACTGGAGTCAGGAGATCCTGAGTTCAAATCCAGCCTCAGACACTTTACACTGACTAGCTGTGTGACCTTGGCTAAGTCACTTTACCCAGATTGCCTCACATCCAGGGCCATCTCCAGTCATCTTGATTCATATCTAGCTACTGGATCCAGATGGCTCTGGAAGAGAAAGTGAGGCTGCGGGCTTACTTAGAATAGCCCCCCCTCACTCCAATTCAGTTCGTGTGCTTGTCATAATATCACCTCCTTGATGTCATGGTCTTTTTCTAAAATAAAGGACAAACATCATCATCATCATCATCATCACCATGTATATATGTATTTGTTTCCTCTGTTAGATTATAAAATCCTTGAGAGTGGGGACTGACTTTTGACTTTGTATTCCCAGCACCTAAGTGTCTGTCTAGTATATAGTAGTGCTTAGAACATACTTTTTGATTGGGACCATATATTTTGATATCCTTAGTTTCTCCACTGCTTTTGTGTCTATTGTTGTAATTTACTGGAGCAGCTAGGTGGCGCTGCAGTGGATAGAATGCCAGACCTAAAGTCAAGAAGACTCATCAACTTGAGTTCAAATCCAGCCTCAGACTCTTACTAGCTGTGTGACTCTGAGTGAGTCACTTCACTGTCTGCTTCAGTTTCCTCATCTGTCAAATAAGCCAAAGAAGAAAATGGCAAACCACTCCAGTATCCCTGTCAAGAAAATTCCAAATGAGATCACAAAGAGTCATACACAACTGAAATAACTGAAAATTGCTATTCATCCACCACAGCATGCTTAGAAAGTATACAACAGGTATAATTAATTCTGCCTTATAGATGGAAAGACTGAGGCCCAGAGAGAGGTGATTTGTCCAAATTGTAATCTGAATCCAGGTCTCCCGACTCCCAACCCCATGCCCTAATTGACAAACCATCCCATTTAAAAGAGGAGACCAGTTTGGACATGAACCTCTTTGGACCATATCAGAAGTCAGTAGGTTCACTTACTGACCTCATTCTGTGTGCATATCACTCTATTCAGGGCTGCTGGGAAAGAGACACAAGGTGTCACTGATGTGGGCCTGGCCCTTCAGAAATGTCTCAGCTAGTCAGGGATTCAGTACTCACACCCAGGAAATGAATAAGGAACAATTACTAAGCATCTCTGAAGCTGATGCTTGTTTCAGGGTCCTTGAGCTTATCCACATGAGTAGTAATAATAAAGTATATAGTGCTTCCAAGTTTATAAATTATTGTAAATGTATTATCTCATTTGATCCTCACAACCTTGAGAAATAAGCTCTCCCTTTAGAGATGAGAAAACTGAAGTAAACAGGGTTCAATGACTTGCCCAGGGCCACACAGTTAAAGTGTATGAGGCAGGATTTGACCTCAGGAAGATGAGTCTTCTTGATTTCAGGCCTGGCACACTATGCACCTCAGTAGCCCCAGTGATTTACAATAATAAACACAAATGCAAGGGCCACACAGCTAGTGTCTGAGGCTAGATTTGAACTCAGGCCTTCCTGACTTCAGGTCCATTGCTCTTCCCCACTGCAATATCTAACCACTTCTATTGATGCTAGTGAAGGTACTCCCACCACTGGCATTGTCTACAGTTACTCCATCTGTTAATGATAATCTTTGAGAGTATCAGATACGAAAACAGTCATTATTCTGAGGCCATCATAAGGCAGAGTGTAACAGAAGTGAGATGGGCAGACACAGGTCAAGGCATCTGAAAAGTGATTTTTCACCATTGCACCTATAAATTGACATTGCAAGGTGGAAAGTAGTGCTTAGGGGCATTAACAAAACATGCATTCCTCCTCTCCCTTCTTTGCAGAAGTGGGACTTTTGGGGTGGGGAATATTTGGCAAACTCAGCTGATGTGTTATTGAGTTTTGATTGTTTTTCATTCTTCATTATAAAAGATGGGGAGAGGGAAGGGCTATGTTTCATAAAAAGATATTCCCCCAAAACTTTTAAAAGTCAATGTGAGACTCAACTTAGTTCAATGAATAGCAGGGAAACAATGTAAAGACTAACAGACTGCCTTCAGGGGGGAAGCAAAAATAGGGGAAAATTGTAAAACTCAAAATAAATAAAATCTTTCTAAAAAAGAAAAAAAATCAATGTTAGCATGCTCTCTTTCCTACCTTTAGGAGGTGGGAGCCTAATGATGTGGAACATTCTATATTGTCAGACTCAGTTGATATGTTAGTTATGCTGGTCTTTTTCTCTTTTGTATTCTTCATTACAAAGGATGGCTTGCTGGGTAGGGGAGGCTGGGAGGGTTATATTTAGAAACAAAAGTCTTGAACAAACAGAAAAAATCTATACAAATTTAAAACAAAACAGAAAACTATATACATTCATAACAAAATTTGACCTTTCTCCAGGCTCTCCCTGAATGTTGCACCTGAGTAACTGCTTACCTCGCCTCCACTTTGTTCAGGGGATGAAGTTAATAAAGATTTCTCAGAGAATGGGATTCCTGATCCAGGGCTTGAAGAAAATAAAGGAGGCAGTTTGGCAGAGGAGGGTGGGAAAAGGCATCACTGGTGTGAAGAATGGCATGAGCTGAAACCTGGGTAAAAGATGTCAACTAACAAGTCATGCAATGGACAATAGGCTACTAGTTTGGGTTGGAATAATGGGACTATGATGAGATGTGACTAAAACTGAGGAGGGTCAAAGAAGAGAAAATGGATACTAGTGAAGATGAGGAAAATATTTACTTTTTAAAAACTCTTTGGTTTAGCAATACCACACTACTTGAGCTATTTCCAAAGCTGATCAAGGAAAAGAACCTGTATGGTTGTTTTTTGTTTGTTTTTGTTAGGCAATGGGGTGAAGTGACTTGCCCAAGGCCACACAGCTAGGTAATTATTAAGTGTCTGAGATCGGATTTGAACCCAGGTCCTCCTGACTCCAGGGCCGGTGCTCTATCCACTGCGCCACCTAGTGGGCCCCAGAACTTCTATGTTCTAAAATATTTATAATAGCTCTCTTTATGGTGGAAAAGAACTGGAAATAGTGGGGATGCTCATCAATTGAGAAATGGTTGAACCAGTTGAGATATAAGATTGTGATAGAATACTATAATAAATGGTAAACTCAATGATTTTAGAAAAAAGGGGGAAATTTGGCACAAAAATAATGAAGAGCAAAATGAGCAGAATCAAGAGAACATTGTATACAGTAACAATATTGCTTTAAGAATGATTTTGAGCAAATAAGTTATTTTGTCTATTATAAATAATTATAAAGCACATATGAAGAAAGACATTATCTGCATCCAGATAAACAGAAGCATAGAATAATTTTACCTATATATATATATATATATATATATACCTATTTACTTATACACACACACACACACACACACATATATATATATACATATATATATATACATATATATATATATGTATATATATATAAAATCTAATGATGGCCATGTCTAGGGCAGGTGCAGAGGAAAAGAAAGAAGAGAAAAAAGAAATTTACATGATTATTTTGTTTCATATTTGAAAGGAATAGTAGGTTGTATATAGTAGATTTGCAATTTTATGTACAATGCTGTTTATTGTAGTATGTTATGGAAATGTTTGTTTTATTTCATAAAATAAAAACAAAATAAAATAACTTTTTAAAAAATCCCTTGGGGCCTTCTGGGGAGGGGAAGAGGAAAGGATTTATTTGGAAATGAGGATGATATAAAAATCAAAGATAGTTATAAGTTTTTTTTTTTAAGAAATAACAGCAGGGGCAGCTATGGGGCACAGTGGATAGAGTACCAGCCATGGAGTCAGGAGGACCGGAGTTCAAATATGACTTCAGACAATAATTATCTAGCTGTATGACCTTGGGCAAGTGACTTAATCTCATTGCCTTGCAAAAACAAAAAAGAACAGTATCACCCGAGTCACTGTGGTCTAGGCTGAGCTTTTAAAGCTGTCTCCAGCTCTCTACTCACCATGTCTCTTTCAGAACCGGTTCCTGAAACACAGTTGTTATTTAGCTCTTCCTGCACTATTCTCTCATTATGGGCAGCTAGGTAGGTATTGTAGTGGATAGAGTAGTGGCCTTGGAGTCTGGAGGATAGGAGTCTAGTCTTAGATACTTGACACGTACTAGCTGTGTGACCTTGGCCAAATCACTTAATCCTGATTGCCTTACACCCAGGGCCATCTTTAGTCATACTGATTCATATCTGGCCACTGGACCCAGATGGCACTGGAAGAAACAGTGAGGTTGGTGCCCTAGCACAGTCCACCCTCACTCAAATCCAATTCACCTGCTTCTCGTGTCATTGCCTCCCTGATGTCGTGGTCTGGTCTGCTTTGAGAAGGAAGGACAATCATCATCATCATCATCATCATCATGTCTCATTATTTCATATGTTTCATCTTGCTTTATTTCTGAAGGATAGGGGCTGTTGAAACTTAGGTTTTTGTTCTTCTTAAAGGGCCAGCCATGCCAAGACCAAAGAAGCAGGGCCTACAAGTGCTTTAATTTCCCAAATCACTGACACCTGCCTTGCTTTCTTCAGTGGCAATAACTTTCACATAGGACAGGTGGATTGAACATTTTTTGACAAGTACTAAGGCCTATCGAGTTTGTGTGGAGTCATAGAGGGCTAATCAGAGATATGTGTTCTGCCCCACTGAGGAGGGAGAAGACAGTGGCCAAAGCCCTGGGAATCCTGCAAGGTAGCCTGAACATCAGTATAATTCACCAAGCCACCTCAGTGGGTGCCTTGCCACATTTTGTGTGATTATACAAGATACAGAAACCTGACTTCAAATGCTAAGGAGATAGGTGGGAGGATAGAATCACAGAACTGTAAAGGGCCTCAGAAGCAATCTAATTCAACTTTCTTGTATTACAGAGGAAGAAACTGAGTCTCAGATTGATCAAGTGGCTTGTGGAAGGTCAAGATTTGAACTGAAATCCTCTGGCTCCAAATACAGTATTCGTTCACTAAATCTGGAGCTAGAAGGAATGAAAGAGACAATCTAGTCTAATGCAATCATCATATAGATGAGGAAACTGAGACCCAGAGAGCTATAGTGACTTGTCCAAAGACACATGGCATGACTGGAAAGCAGCAAATCACTTATTATCATTAACTTTTCTTAAAGCTTCTATTCCCTCATGTACAAAAGGGGGCATAAATACAAAATCAGAAAGCTTTGGGTTCAAATTCTACCTCTGACACATAACACATGTGTGACCTTGGGCAAGTCACTTCCCCATCCCAGACGTTCCATTTTTCCTCTGTCAAATGAAAAGGTTGGATTTAGGATGAAGGCACTGTTGTAGTGTGTGGGTCCATGCAGAGAGGAACTCACAAGGCATATATGACCAATGTTGAAAGCCATCCCAGAAAAGAGCTATTAACACTCTCTAAATTTCAGCAACCCTAGTGGTAAGCCCCGGTCACTCTGCCTTAGTTACATGTTCTGCTTGTCTGCTACAAGGGAAGAGTACATGCTTCTATGATCACCCATCCAATGATGCTTCTGATGTGCAATGCATGTGGAGAGCTCTCTCCCTAGGGTGGGGGGCAGGTTTGGGCTAAATCAATTTCACATACTTGGCCTCCCTGAGAATCTACATATTTGAAAGCTGGAACAATAGAAGGTCAACGACCCTCTCCGGAGCCTGACATAGCGACTCTCACTTGCTGAGCAGGAGAGAGGGAGAGAGATGGGGAAGAGAGATAGGGAGAGAGGGACAGAGACAGAGAGGAAGGGAGGGAGAGGGTGAGGGAAAAAGAGATAGAGACAGAGACAGAGAAGAGATCGACAGGCAGAGAGGGAGGGAAGGGGAGGGGAAAAGAGAGAAAGAAAGTGACACAATGTGAGAGAGACAGAGAGGTAAGGAGGGAGGAGGAAGTGGGGAAGAGGGAGAGGGAAAGAGAAAAAGAGATGAAGAAACTGAGACAGAGACATAAACAGAAAGACAGAGAGAGACAGACACACACACACAAAGAGAGACAGACCGACATAGAGAAAGACAGACAGATACACAGAGACAAAGAGACAGAGACAAACAGAGATAGAGACAGAGAGATAGAGATAGAGCCACAGAGGGAGACAGAGACAGAGAGAGACACAGAGACAAAGAGACAGTGAGACACAGAGACAGAGAGACAGACAGAGACAAAGAAACAGATAGAGACAGAGATAGAGATAGAAACACAGAGATAGAAACAGAGATACACAGACACACAGAGAGAGAGAGAGAGAGAGAGAGAGAGAGAGAGAGAGACGAGACAGAGAGAATTTCTTAAACCCTTGCTCTATGATAGTATACTCAAGCTACATAAAGAAAGCAGAAAATTCCCTGTCCCTGGTGCCTCCTAGATCCTAGGGCCACACTCACAAATGAAACCGGGACCAAAGCCACAGAGTGAATGGATGTAGGTTACACAGGCTGGGCCACTTGCCAGAAAACTCTCTCTCTTGAAATAGGAAAGGGAAGGAAGGAAGAGAAGTGCCAGGGGGTTCTCTAAATGACCACATTAGATACACTTAATTACAGTGAAGGGTGGGGGAGACCCAGAGTTGTATCTGAGCAGGAATTGCCATTTGAAATCAGGAGCTTTGCACAGAGGCTGAGCCAAGTGACCTAGTTGGACAATTGGGAAAGGAAAGGGAGTACAGGTTAACTTAGACACAAAAAGTTAAATTTTTTATTAAAGATTTTATTTCTTTGTTTTACAATTTTTCCCCTAATCTTACTTCCTTCCCCCCACCCCACCCCCACGGAAAGCACTCTGTCAGTCTTTACTTTGTTTCCATGTTGTACCTTGATCTAAACTGAGGGGGGTGAGAGAGAAATCATATCCTTAAAGAAGAGACATAAAGTCTAACAAGTAACAAGATCAGACAATAAGCTATCTGGTTTTTTTCTAAATTAAAGGGAATAGTCCTTGCACTTTGTTCAAATTCCACAGCTCCTTATCTGGATACAGATGGCACTCTCCTTTGCAGACAGTCCAGAATTGATCTCGATGGTTGCACTGATGGAATGAGCGAGTCCTTCAAAGTTGATCATCACTCCCATGTTGCTGTTAGGGTGGATGGTGTTCTTCTGGTTCTGCTCATCTCACTTAGCATCAGTTCATGAAAATCCCTCCAGGCTTCCCTGAAATCCCGTCCCTCCTGGTTTCTAATAGAACAATAGTGTTCCATGACATACATATACCACAGTTTGCTAAGCCATTCCCCAATTGAAGGACATTTACTTGATTTCCAATTCTTTGCCACCACAAACAGGGCTGCTATAAATATTTTGTATAGGTGATGTTTTTACCCTTTTCCATCATCTCTTCAGTGTATAGAACCAGGAGTGGTATTGCTGGATCAAAGGTTCTGCTCATTTTTGTTGCCCTTTGGGCATCACAGATTTCCCAGATTTCCCACAACACTTTCAACAACGATCATTAAGTAGGAAGTTGATTAATAATGGTTATGGAAGTGGAGTGGAATTGACCCAGTAGGGACTCCACATGGGAATAAGCATCAAAAAAGAGGCAACTCAGAGTGAAGGATAGAAAGCCAAATCAGGAAGGTCTGGGTTCAAGTCTCATCTTTGTCTATACTAGCTGTGTGGCTTTGGACAAGTTGTTTAACCTCTCTTGGCTCCTGCTTCCTCTTCTGTAAAATGAGAGGATTGGAGATGATGTCTTTTGAGGACCTTGCAGCTCAAGAATGAGGATACTACAATCCCATGAACATATCAATTGCTTTTTTTAATAAACATGTTTACAGATTAGTCATTTTCAATATAAGAAACTAGGACTTGGAGGCAGCTAGGCTGCAATGGAAAGAGCACCAGCGCTGGAGTCAGGAGTACCTGAGTTCAAATCCGGCCTCAGACACTTAATAATTACCTAGCTGTGTGGCCTTGGGCAAGCCACTTAACCCCACTGCCTTGCAAAAACACCCCAAGAAATTAGGATTAAGGGAAAGAGGTACATAAGAGATAATTTTTATAAAGTGTTCATCAGATTCTGAAGGGTTGCTTTTTGGTTGTTTAGTTTTTCTTCCTCTGGACATAGATAGCATTGTCCATAACCAATCTAATAAGGTTGTCCTAGCTCACTGAACTGCTGAGAGGAGCTGCTTCCATCAAGGTTGTTCATCTCATAATGTTGATGTGTAAATTGTTCTCTTGGCTCTATTCCCATCATTCAGCATCAGATCCTGAAATCAGTCCATGCTTCTCTAGAATCCGACCATTTATAGTTTCTTATAGGACAATAATATTCCATAGTATTCATATACTATAATTTGTTTAGCCATTTCCCAATTGGTGGGCATCCCCTCAATTTTCAATTCTTTGCCACTACAAAAAGAACTCTATGAATATTTTGGAACATATGGGACTTTCCCTTTTTAATATAATTTTGTCTGAATATACACCTAGAATTAGAATTGCTGAGTCAAAGGGTATGAACAATTTTATTGCTCTTTGGGCATAGTTCCATATAGCTCTCCAGAAAAGTTGGATCCCTTCACAACTCCATCAGTAATGTATCAATGTCCCAATCCTCATACACTCTCACCAACATTGATTATTTTCCCTTTTTCTCATCTTAACCAATCTGATAGGTGTGAGGTAATACCTCATAGTTGTTTTAATTTGCATTTCTCTAATCAGTAATGACTTAGATCGTTTTTTCATATAGCTTTAATTTCTTAATTTGAAAGCTATCCGTTCATATCCTTTGACCATTTATCAATTGGGGAATGATTTGTGACCTTATAAGTTTGATGCTATATATTTTAGGAATGAGACTTTCAACAGAACTTCTTGTGAAAATTGTTTCCCAGCTTTCTGCTTCCCTTCTAATTTTGGCAGCATTGATTTTATTAGTGCAAAAAGTTTTTAATTTGATATAGTCAAAATCCTTCATTTTACAATTTAAAATGTACCCTATTTCTTGTTTGGTCATAAATGTGTCCCCTTTCCATAGATCTGATGGGGTGAGATGGGCATCTCTGTCTGGTTTTACTATACTATTTTACAGTTTTCCCAACAATTTTTGTCGAGTTCTATCACAGAAGCTGATATCTTTGTGTTTGTCCAACAGTAGATTACTGGTAGTCATTTATTACTGTTTCTTTTGAACCTCTCCTAATCCACTGATCCATTACTCTATTTCTTCCCCAGTACCAGGAAGTTTTGATGACTGCTGCTTTATAGCATAGTTTTAGGCCTGATAGAGCTAGGTCTTGGGAGGTAGATTCCCAAGTAGTCAATGTTTTCTATAGTTACTTTAAATGGAATTTCTCTTTCTATCTCTTGCTCTTAGGCTTTGTTGTTCATGTTTAGAAATGCTGTTACTTTACGTGGTTTTATTTTATATCCTGCTATTTTGCTGAATTGGTTAATTGATTCAAGGAGTTTTTTAGATGATTTTCTTGGTTCCCTAAATATACCATCATATCATCTGCAGAGTGAAAGTTTTGCTTCCTCATTGCCAATTGATTTCTTCAATTTCTGTTTCTTCTCTTACTGCTACTGCTAGCATTTCTGATAATATACTGAATAGTAATGGTGATAATGGGCATCTTTGTTTCACCCCTGGTTTTATTGGAAATGATCCAAGTTTATCCCCATTACATATAATATTTCTTGATGGTTTTAGATTGATACTATTTATTATTTTAAGGATAACTCCATTTATTCCTAAACTTTCTAATGTTTTTTAATAGGAATGGATGTTTAATTTTATCAAAGGTTTCTTCAGCACCTATTAAGATAATCATATGATTTCTATTGGTTTTGCTATTGATATGCTCAATTATATTGAGGATTTTTCTAATATTGAATCATCCCTGCCTACCTGATATAAATCCTATGAGATCATGATGTATTATCCTAATAATAGCTTGCTATATAATCTCACTGCTAAAATTTTATTTAAGATTTTTGCATCAATATTCATTAGGGAGATTGTTCTATAGTTTTCTTTGTCTGTTTTGGTTCTTTCTGGTTTAGGTGTCAGCATCATGTTGGTGCTATAAAGGGAATTTGGCAGAACTCCTTCTATTTTTTAAATAGTTTATGTAGAATAGAAATGAATTGTTCCATAAATGTTTGGTAGAATTCACTTGTAAATTCATCTGGACCTAGAGACATTTCTTAGGGAGTTTATTGGTGGTTTCTTTATTTCTTTTTCTGAAATGGGGTTAAGTATTTTATTTCCTCTTCTGTTAATCTGGGCAGTTTGTATTTTTGTAAATATTCATCCATTTCACTCAGGTTATCAAATTTATTGACGTATAGTTCAGCAAAGCAGTTCTGAATTATCTATTTAATTTCCCCTTCACTGGTGGTTAGTTCACCCTTTTTGTTTTTGATACTGATAATTTGCTTATCTTCTTTCTTTTTTAATGAGATTAACCAAAGGTTTGACTGTTTTATTGACTTTCTTAGAAAACCAACTCTTGGTTTTATTTATGAGATCAAAGGTTTCCTTGCTTTGAATTTTATTAATCTCTTCCTTGATTTTCAGAATTTCTAATTTGGTATTTAATTGGGGATCTTTTATTTGTTCTTTTTCTAGCTTTTTTAGTCACATCAAATGGTTTTACTTCACTCCATACACTACAGCCATCACTCAAGGAAAACTCTACATTACTGAAAACACAGGTGCAGACCCTCCCGACCCCCAAAAAACCACATGAAATAGGACCCCAACTCTACAGAATGCTTCATGTACTGCCAGATGTGGTCACTCTACTGACTAGTAAGACTTGACTTTTTCTTTGCTATAAAGGTAGTTTCCCTTGGGGAGTACAGAAAAAGAAAGTGTCTTAACTCCAGAGTCTCAGGACCCAGGTTCAAGTTCTAACTCTGACTTTTGCAAGTCATATAACCTTCCCAGATTTCTGTTTCCTCCTCTAAAATAAGAGGGGTATTTGATTTAACAGTTCCCTTCCAACTCTAGGTCTATAAAGTCTCTGAAATAAGGATGAGGTGGAGGGGGTAGAGAAATAACTTTAAAAAAAAGAAAATTGGACCTAATAAAAAGTTTGGGATTCTAATCCCTTCTCTGTCATTTGATTCTTGTGTGACCTTAGACAAGCTGCATCTTCCTCAGTTGTAAAATGGTTTGAGCTAATGAAATTTGTCCCACTCATCAGATTTACTGATAATACATAGCACCAGATGACAAAAAGCTGAAAACATTTGAAAGAAAATGGTTTGAAAAAAATCTAAGGGAGCATCATCATCATCATAACCTGGACCTGCCAGTTCTGGCAGAACCCAAGCAGCTGGAGTTTAAGATGCATGGGAAGTAATTCTTGTTTCTGATTTCTAAGAACTAGGAAGCTTTCAGATTCACCTGTCTCTTAGGAAGCTAAGCTTGGGGAAGCTGGGGTAGAGAAATGCAAGATGGTACAATGTAAGGAGCCCTAGAATCAGGGGAGTCAGACTCACATTTATTCATTTTGCAGTGTTGAATAAGTCACTACACCCCCCTGATCCAATCAGTTTTTCTTTCTATTGAATGAAGTGATTGCAAAGATGTCCCCCAAGGGTTGTTTCTAAGCTCTCATAGTCTACAACCCTATTGTAGCTCAACAATCTTTTTTTTTTTTTGGTAGTTATACATGTATAGCCTATATTAGGTTGCTTTGGGTCAGGGAAAGGGAGGGAGAAAAATGTGAAACTCAAAACCTTACAAAAAATAATTGTTGAAAACTATCTTTGCATGTCGTTGGAAAACAAATAAATAAATATTTTGAAAAGCATCTTTATTAATAGACAGAGGTGACTCGACAAAGGTAATTCACAACAGTTACAAGAATGTCCTAGATTTGTCTAGGTCTTGTCCTATGAAGAGGTGGATTACTGTTCAGTCAGGACTGACTTTTTGTGACCCCCTTTGGAGTTTTCTTGGCAAAGATTCTGGAATGGTTTGCTATTTACCTCTCCAGCTCATTTTACAGATGAGGAAACTGAGGCAAACAGAGTGAAGTGACTTGCTCAGGGTCACATAGCTACTAAGTGTCTGAGGCAAAATTTGAACTCAGGAAGATGAGTCTTCCTCATTCTGAGTCCAATGTTCACTCCTTGGCAGGGCCAGCTAGCTGCCCAGCTACTTGCCTGATGCTGGGGAGAGGGAGGGGCCACCCTGCTCCTAAATCTCTCCCCCATTGTAAGATTATGCTTGCATTAAAGTACTGTGTCTCCTGAAGGTCCCTGAGCTAGGAAAACTAATATCATCTACTAAAACCTTCCCACAATAAGTTTATTGACTTCATAGTCCAAAATGTAAGCAAGCCCTAAAGGAATGGGCCATGGACCAGACAAAGTTTGACAGAGGTACCCTGTGATACATTTGGGTAAGATGGAATGCTGCATCTCCCTGGGATATGGGAAGAGCCAAAGAAGAAGAAGGGAAGCCAATAGAAGAGACTGTCTCACCTGCCTCGGGTCTCCCCTTCAGTGGCACAGGGTTGCAGTATGGGTTGCTTCAGTTCTCCAATTCATACGGCCATAGGGTCAGTAGATAGAACACTGTACCTTAGAATCAGATCCAGGTTCAAATTCTGCCTCAGATTCTAGCTGTGGGAGTCTAGACAAGTCATTTATCCTTTCTTTGCCTCACTTATCTCCTTTGGGATGGAATGACCTCTAAAGTTCCTTCCAGCTGCCAATCAATAATCTGGTAGTCTCTAACTCCGACAATGCCTAGTTTGTGTCAATAAAATCAACTTCCTATGCCCCCAGTTCTGAGTACCTTCAAATTCTGGCCCTGCCACTGGCTAATCCTGTGCTCTAACGTCTAATGGTCTCAGCCTTCACCAAGCGTAAAACAGAGCCAATACCACCGGCCTCTGAAGGAGACACAGGCATTGATTGACTTTTATCCCCAAAGACCTAAATGCAAAGTCTTCCTCTGCCAGTTCTTATGAACTTGAACAAGTCAGCTACTCTGGGCAGGATTTTCTCTGATTAAAATGGTCCAAGTAATGCCTGCCCCCCCCCAACGGAAGTGCTTTGAAAAATCAAAAGCAAATTTGGTACAAAACACAAGTTAGTATTATTCTAGAATCTTCTCATATCAAATGAAGTTGATACATCTCACACATCCTTGAATTCAAGGTTATCATCTTCTCAAAAATAGCAAAGTTGTGCACTCATTGTTCAGAGTGAAGTGAGGCCGTATTTTATGATGTCATCCTCTTTTCATAATGGTTTCCAAGTGAAACACAGAAAGTGGTGACCAGCGCTAACTGGTCCGTGGTCCAGTGTCGGAGGACGGCGCTTAGCTCCCTCCCTAGCTGAAAGGAACATGGGTGCCCTCTGGTAAGGGAGGAAGCAAAAGGAGAATAAGGTGTAGACCATCCTCACTGTTGGACAAATGACTCAGAATGCACTTATGATAATGGCTCATTAGTGGCAAGTAATTAAATGGAAAATGCAAATTGGAGATTATCCAGAGAGACAGTAGAGGAGGAAAAAGAGAGAAGGAGAGAGGAGGGAGGGAGGGAAAGAAAGAG
The DNA here is from genome assembly GCF_037893015.1 of Macrotis lagotis. Lineage (NCBI taxonomy): Eukaryota > Metazoa > Chordata > Mammalia > Peramelemorphia > Peramelidae > Macrotis > Macrotis lagotis. The sequence continues at coordinate 16,792,282 of NC_133666.1, forward strand.
GGGGGGAGAGGAGGAATAGAAAGAGGGAGAGAAATAGAGATAAGATGAGAGAAACGAGACAGGGATGGCAGAAATGGAGGAAGAAGAGAGGAGAGATGGAAGAGAGAGGAGGGAAGGCAAGGGGAGGGAAAGAGAAAGGAGGAAGGGAGCAAGAGAGAGAGGAGAAATAGAGATAAAATCTGAAAGAGAGGAATAGAGACAATAGAGACAAAGACAGAAAAGGAGGAGGAAGACTGGATGGGGGAAAGGAAAGAAATAGAGAGGAGGGAAGGAAAGAGAGGAAGGAAGGAGGGGAGACAGAGAGAGAATTAAAGGGAAAGAGAAAGAGAGAGAGAGAGAGAGAGAGAGAGAGAGAGAGAGAGAGAGAAGATGGGGACAGAGACAGAAAAGAAGGAAAGGAAACAAGAAGAAGGGGGTAGGGAAGGAGAGTGAGGAAGGAAGAGAGAGACTAAGACAGAGATAGAAATAGAGATAAAATCAGAGAGAGACAGAGATGGAAGAGAGGAGAGGTAGGGAGAGAAAAAGATAGGGGGAAGGAGAGAGGGAAGAAAGGAAAGGGGGAGTGAGAGAAGAAAGGAAAGGGGGAGTGAGAGAAATAGAGATAAAATCAGAGAGACAGAGACAGGGGAACATAGAAAAAGGAGGCGGAAGAGACGAGAGGAGGAAGGGGGTGAGAGACAGAGACAGAGAGAGAAAGTGAGAGAGACAGAGAGAAAGACAGAAACAGAGAGACACAGAGAGGGAAACAGAGAGAAAGAGAAAGAGGAGAGAGACAGAGAGAGACAGAGACAAAGAGGAGAGAGACAGAAAGAGAGGTAGAGAGAGGGGAGGGGGGAGGATATCATTTGGAAAGTATACTAGAGCAGAGATCTCTATTTCAGCCCAATGTCAACTCGTCATCTTCTAGAGAATTCCCATTCAGGTTCCCAGGTCAGTTATAACCACCTCAGTCCACAGCTGCAGAATGACTAGAATCAGTGTTTAATAGGGATTCTACTCTGTAAGAGTTGAGAGGAAGGTTGAGACTTGTTAAGTTCACAAGTGAAAACATAAAGGCAGACACACAAACACATCTGCCAACCCCATCAGGAAAGTTGAGTAGGTGCCTCCTTCTCTAGCAGGCCCATCCAGATAGGCCCACTGGTTAGCTCTCTGCATCTGTCTCTCAGGAAATGATCTGGGACTTCCCTGTGTACTGGTTTTGCCACCCAGGGAAAAAGTACATTCATTCCTTGAAGGAGCTGCTTCCTTTTGACCTTTGCAACATAAGCACCCAGCATAGGGGCTGGCATACAGTAGACACTCAATAAATGCACGTTGAAGTGAACGGAATCGATCGCTTTGCTTTAGCTCTATTTACATCCCCTGTATAGCTAGAAAATAAAGATACAGATAGGAACAAACTCTTAGAATAAAATCTCCTGTAGCATTTTTGTCTCTCAAAACTCCCTCCCTTTCCTCCCTCTTCTCTCCCCCACGCCACCCCACCATGATCTCATCAGGAGCATAGAAATGGAATAGAAAGGCTTTCTCATTTTATTTTCGTCTTTCTTTCTCAGAGATTCTGTTCATTTAAAAAAATTATATCGATTCAATTTGTTTGGCACACAGCAGACGTTTTCAACAAACACTCGAATAAATCATTATATAAAATACCTTTGCTGAAAAGTTACTCCATTAAAAAAAGAAGCAACCCCCTCCTTTTTGCAGATGAAGAAACTGAGACCCAGAGAGGTTTGTTGTTCTTTAAGCTCGGACAATGGAAAGAGCACTAGAATTGAAAGCAGAGATCCTGAGTTCCAATGCTATGGGTTCCTACTTCTGTGACTCAGGTGAGCTCCTTCACCTCCTCAGGGTTCTGTTGCCTCCTTTGGAGAATGAGGTCCCTTACGGCTTTAGATGCACACTCTTATGATCCTATGGCTGACCTTGGGCAAGTCCGCCCCTGGGCCTCCGTTTCCTCTTGTGCTGAATGAGGGAAGGGCCTCTGCTAAAGGAGTGAGGCTCCCGGGAGCTCTAGCTGGAGTTTCTTACCTAGCAGCACTGGCTTGCCCAGTGATCGTCAGCTTTGCAGCCGTGTGGGCTGCTATCATGTATGATATAAAGCATGAGACGGGATCATTTGGCTAACTCGCCCCCCGAGGGGGTTATTTTCACTGTCTTCCTAACCACTGAAATTAGTCTTGGCCAATCGTGTCCGTTTGGGGCTTTGACGATTGAAAGAAAGCTCTGTGTTCCGGGGACTTCTGAACCCAGGCCCCTTGGGACGTTGCCTTTGCTCTCCATCTCTGTCTGCTCAGTCTTACTGAGTGAGCTCACGGGCTCCCCGAGTGGCTGTCCCTTGGGGTCAGTCCTAAAGCACCGGCGCCCCCAAGCCCGATGGCCGCACCAGCCAGGGCTTGGTGTCAGTCTCCCTGTCGAGGACGCGGGACGCGGAAAGGGGCGCCTCCCCCTCCCCGATCAGGGAGCTAGAAGCCCCCTTGCCGCGGTTACGACGGGACTGGCCCAGCTCCCCGTGCGCGGCTTTCGCGGAGCTCCCCGAGCGCGGCTTGCGCGGAGCTCCCCGAGCGCGCCTTGCGCGGAGCTCCCCGAGCGCGCCTTGCGCGGAGCTCCCCGAGCGCGGCTTGCGCGGAGCTCCCCGAGCGCGGCTTGCGCGGAGCTCCCCGAGCGCGGCTTGCGCGGAGCTCCCCGAGCGCGGCTTGCGCGGAGCTCCCCGAGGCCGGCTACTCACCTCTTGGCTTTACAGCATCCGTAGGAAGTGGCCATGGTCCCTCTGAGCCGGCTCGAGCCTTCCTGGGGACCACGGGGAATAGTCGGGCGGCTAGACATCGGGACCTGCTGCGGGGCTCCAACGAGCCCGCAACACACTTAGAGGGGCGCAGCCACACAGGCAGACGGACAGTCGGAGGGATCAACAGACAGATGGTTGGGGAGGAGCGCGCCCGGACAGACGGACGGATGGCGGGGAGGGGTGGGCAGAGACGGACAGACGGATGGACAGACTGAGAGCGCCGCAGGCAGACAGACAGAAGGACAGACGGGCGGGTAGACAGCCAGACGCGGGGACTCGCACCTGGACAGACAGGCAGGTAGACGGAAGGCGCCTCGGCAGCCAGACGGGCAGGCTGAGAGGCAGGCAGAAAGACTCACCGAGACAGACAGACAGACAGACAAAGGACGGACGGACGGACGGAAGGACGGCTCGCCAGACACCCCGGGAAGCACGAGGGCGCCGCCCGCAGCCAGTCAGCCCCCGAGGAGCCCTCGCTCGGCGCTCTCCCTCTGCGCTCCCGTCGGGCTCCTGCTGAGTCTGGGCTGCGGTCGCAGCAGCGCTCGCCTCTTTTAAAAGGTTGCTGTCGGCGGGGCCAGATAAGGCTCACGCTACCCAAGTATCCAGCGCGCTGCTGGACGGCTGCCAAAAGAGGCAGGCCCGCCCCGTTCCCTCCACCGTCGGGAAGGACCGCAGCTCACTCCTCCTTCCGTTCGCCACCCCTCCCCTCCCCGAGGCCACCTCAGTCCCCAAGCGAAGGGGCTATTCCCCCTGTCCTGCACCCTCCGCGCCAGAGACCCCTGGGGCTTGAAAGCGGGAACGAGGAGACGAGGCTCCTCTGCCAAGGTCACGGCCCGGAGGCATGGTCGGCCTCCCGAGGAGAAGCTGTAGCTAAGATCACAGAGAATGGAGGGGGAGGGAGGGGGGCGCACTGTCAGAAGTCTGACGCACAAACAATAAATTGTAATAAAAGTTCTGAAAAGAATGCTGAGGGTCGGTCACAACAGTGACCCTCAGTAAAGCGAAAGCGAGCTTTCCAAGGAGCTGTCCTCGAGGGTGACAGAGGTGGAACCAGAGAGTTCCCCAAACGAACTGCATACCACCACCAAGTCCCGAAAAGGCCCGGCCACATGCCTCTACTGAGGAGGGAAATGGACATCAAAGCGCCTCTGACGCTCACCGGCCCAGCCGGCAAAGACACCCGGTGCCAAAAGACGGACTTGGTCAAAGGTGGAGGGGCCTCGGGAAAGGCAGGAATGCAAAGAAGTGGCAGCTGGGGCTGCGATGTGCTGCAGGCTGTCTGGAGAGCAGTTCGACATTAGGTCAAGGAAGTAACGGAGATGTCCAGACCCAAAGAGCCCACTCCGAGCGGCCCCTTGGGCCCAAGGAGGTCACAGACAGGAAGAAAGGCCCCACCGCCCAAAAGTATTTCTTTCCGCATTTGGGGGTGATAGCTCAAACTAGGTGCCCATTCATTGGAGGAAGGCTCTATAAACTGTGCTTCAGCTTAAAATCAGAGTTGGAAAGCCATCTAGATAAGGAAACAGAGGCCCAGGGTAGGGAAGCCCAGGGTTGCAGGTAGGAAGCAGAGACAGAATTTGAATCAACCTCCCCTAACTATTGTGAGTCATAAGAAACGAGGAATATGAAGGATTCGGGGGCACAGAAAGATGGGTTGGTTCAGGATAAAGTTAGCAAAGCCAGGGACCGCAAAAGTAAAGAGGGAGGGAGGGAGGGAGGGAGGGAGGAAGGAAGGAAGGAAGGAAGGAAGGAAGGAAGGAAGGAAGGAAGGAAGGAAGGAAGGAAGGAAGGAAGGAAGGAAGGAAGGAAGGAAGGAAAGGGAAGGAAGGAGGGAGGGAGGGAAGGGAGGGAGGAAGGAAGGAAGGAAGGAAGGAAGGAAGGAAGGAAGGAAGGAAGGAAGGAAGGGAAGGAGGAAGGAGGAAAGGGGGTAGGAAAATAAAAGAAAGGAAACAAAAATGAAGCCCCACATATTTCAAATGATCAAACTTTCCTGTACCTAAGAAAGAGCTGCAGAGGTATGCAAGTGGGAAATCTTGTACACATACTATTTAGAATTAGTACCTTGGTTAGTTTGGCTAAAGTGCTTGTTTCCCCTCTTTCATTTTTAACCTGTTAAAGGGGAGGGGAGGGACAATGGGTCTATTTGAAAATAAAGGGGATGTAAAAAAAAAGCTATCAAAAATTGTAAGTCAATAGGAATTAAAAACAAAGTAAAGCACTAGCTTCAAAATGTCCCTGTGAGGTAGGCTTCATTTTCTAGAGTAGGAAAGGAAAAAACTCAGAAAGGTCCAGGGATCCAGAACTGGGAAGTACCTGGATAGCAACCCTGAAATCCTGACTCCAAGAAGGGAGGGAGACAGGGACAGAGAGGTAAAGATGACAAAACCAGAGACACAGAAAGAGACAGAGACACAGAGACCAACAGACACATAGAGACAGAGATACACAGACAGACACAGAGACAGGAAACAGAAAAAAATACAGAGACAAGGAGTTTTTCAAGTTTCAAGATGCAGTTCATGTCTCTAGGACCCTTAGTCCATTTTAGATACCAAACATGTGACTCAACTCATCATTCAATTCATCAAGCATCTATTAGGGGCCTACTACACACCAGACTGAAGATAAAGCCAAAGAGGAAACAGCCTTCTGCTTCAAGGTGTCTATACTGGGGCAGTGGGACCAGAGGAGAGACTGGGAACACCACTCAGATCCATTCAAAGTAACTTTGCAAAGGGTGGCCAGCACAAGGGGGGGGGGGGTCTCTTGTGTGCATGAGCTAAGATTCTGAGACATCTTGGACTAATTACAAATTACTCTCCAGACAGCCTGTGCCACTTCCTAGCCCCAGCAGCAACTTCTCTGCATTCCCAGCTTTCCCAGGTCCCTGTACCTAGTTTGAGATAGCACCCCAAAATGCAGAAAGGAATATGTTGGGGGAGAGGTATGCCGGTATAAGGGACAGCCAAGAGATGGGAGATGGAAAGCCAGGTACAGAAAACAATAAATCAGTTTGGAAATAAAACAAAAAAATCAGTTTGGCTGGAGTGGGGGGTAGCAGAGAGGGAGGATATTACCCTGGTGTAGGACAAAGGCTAAAGGAACCTGAGTTTGGGTCCTAATGTTCCATTACCATGGTTCCCTTCCTGGGCCTCAGGCCCCATCTGTAAGATATGGAGATGGACCAGATAAACTAAGCTTCCTTTCAAATCTAGGAGCAGGGACTGAGAACGCAAAGAAGAAACCCAAGTCTGCTTCCAGCCTGACCCTAGGGAAAGGGGGCTAATGACAATACTCACTAGAATATAGAAAGGGCCTATTGTACTTTACAGATAATATCTCATTTGATCCTGACAACTCTGGGAGGCGGGTGGCATTATTATCCCCATTTGACAGATGAGGAAATTGAGGCAAACTGAGATTAAGTGACTTGCCCATAATTTGAACTCAGGTTTTCTTTGACTCCATGACTAGCACTCTATGCACTGTACTATTTAGCCTCAAGACAGAAGTTTAACCATGAGAGCTCCACATTTCAAGAGGCAAGAAGGCACAACTTACAAGCAGAGATATTTGCAGTTCAAGTAGTCTGCAAAAATATAAAAGCTTCTACCTCCAGCCTCGTAATGAGGGGCCATGACAGTCAACGACACATGGCTTCCTGCAGATGGTACTTTTACTGTAGATGGTACCACATTGCTGCCTAGATTGTTCTCTAGTGGTTTTCCACTAGAGGGGGAAGGAGGATGGGGACAACTCGGTGGTGCAGTGGATAGAGCACCAGCCCTGGAGTCAGGAGTGCCTGAGTTCAAATCCTGTCTCAGACACTTGATACTTACTGGCTGTGGGACCTTGAGGACTGAACCCCAATGCCCCACAAAACATCAGAAAGAATAGAAATATGTAGGAGCTAGTATAGTTCCTCCACATAACCCTATCCCTAACCCTTTCTCCCTGCTAGGAGCCAATGAAGGAGTTATGAGGAATGTGCACAGAGGGGAAGGAGGAGATTGGGGATGAAAGTAGTAAGAGTTATATGTCAACTTACACATGACCCCAGTAGGATCACAGCAATCTAAATGACATCTCAAGGAGAGGAGGAGAATGAGATCAAATGTTTGTATAGTCATCCAGAGAAGAATCTCAAAGTACCTTCAAAAGGAGGCAGTGGAATACAACAAAGAAAGAACTCCAGTCTCTTGGTGGACTCCAGGGTGGGTGGGTGGGGGGATGGAGGAGGGGAGGAATTAAAGGAGGATGGAGAAAGAGTTGCACAAGCTGGGCAGGCAGTTTTCAAGGATAGACTCTTATGAGGTCACAAAACCATTCAGAGCATTTGAGTCTAGAAAAACAAAGATTTGGATCATCATAGGGCATCTGGGGGATGGGGAAATCCAAGAGGAGCTTCAGTGTAGAGAGAATGATGTTATTCCCTTTTGAGTTCCTATATTCCATGATGATTTCTAAATTATAGAATTTTTTAATCAATAAATGAATGTCATTCATAGAACTTTAAAATATAGAAATTACACTCCAGTACTACCTATGTGGCCTGGAACAGGTCCCTTCTCCTCTCTGGGTCTCAGTTTCCTTCTCTGTAAAATGAGATTGGCCTAGATCTAGACCCTTGAAGTCCCTCGTAGTTCTAGAGTTACCTAGCATTGATGTATGTCAAATAGAGACCCACGGTAAAAGAAACAAATCAAGAATCAGGGCTACCCAGCCAGAGGGTGAGAGCGAAGTGCCACTGCTCCCCAAGTAACTGGACATTGCCCTTTTGTCCTCCAAGGGCCCAAGGGCTTTACCTTAAAACCCTGGGATTTCTGTAAATAGCTGGGTGCCCATTTCACACTTCTGCCATCATATTGGAGGACTTCAACAGACATGTTGACTCTCCCTCAAACACCCCGAACCCATATTTATTCAAGCTCTTTACTTTCCATGAGCTATTCCTCTACCCTACATCAACCACATATGCAAAGATGGTCGTACCCTTGTTCTTGCCATCAAGCAGGTACCATGTCCATGTTCAAGAATGCTGAAATTCCCTTATCTATGACCTATAGGGTTTCCACATCTCCCTCGGCCTTCCCTTACCGAACTTGACTCTTTATCTCCATAGTGATCTTCCATTCCTTGACCCCTCAGTTCTCTCTCAAGTCACACCCCTACACTCTTTCCTCTTTTCCCTCCATCTTGATCCCTTGGAGAACTGGTTCAATTTGTCCTCTTTTCTTGAGTTCCTGGCTCCTTTATCATATTGCTAATGGTGGTCTACCAAGCTTCAGCCTTGGCTCATTCCAACGATCAGTCCATTTGATGTACATGCTTCTGAATAAAGGTACAAAAAAAATCGCTCAATGTTCTGCTTGTGCCTTTATGTTACACAACCTCAACTGGGCCCTGATTGCTGCTAGGTAATTCTTCTGTAGAAGGATCCCTTAGCAGCTCACTACTCCCTAGTGGCTCTCCCAAACCTTTTCATTCCTCTTCAAACTTCCATGGCTCTCCCTCTCCCTCAACCCTCTCAGCTAAGAATCTGTTTTATTATTATTACTATTTTTCAATGACAGGCCAAGGTAGTTTTCAACATTTGTTCATTTGCAAGTTTATGAGTTCCCCATTTTTTTACCAGCCTCCCTTCCTTCCCCCCCTCCCCATGACAGCATGATCTGGTAAAAGTTGTGCAATCCTGCTTAACATAATTCCATATTAGGCATGATGTAAAAGAGGAATTAGAACTAAGGGGAAAGAAAACCATGCGAAAGAGAGAAAGAACATGGAATTTTAAAAGGTGAACATAGTAGGCTTTGCTCCCCATTCAGATTCCATAGGGTTTTGGTTTTTTCTGGATGTGGATGGCATTGTCCTTAACAGTTCTCTCAGGATTGTCTTTGATCAGTGAACTGCTGAGCTCAGTTAAGAATTTTGCCTCATCTTTTAAAGGGAAAAATATAGGCTATTCTTCATGAACTCCCATTTCTCTTTTCCTCATGGCCTTTCGCTCAGGTGTCTTTTGTCACTGTTCTCTACTTCACCCTTGCCTCACAAGAGGAAGTGACGATTCCTTGCCAAGTCTAACCTTTCTATCTCTCCTCCTTGAGACTGGCCCCTGTGACACCCCCCACTTAGCGCTTACTTTAAATCTCTCCCTCTCACCTGGCTCCTTCCCTATTCCTTCTCAATCTCCTTTGTTGGATCCTCAGCTAGATCCCTTCCCCTAACTGCAGGAACCCCACAGGGTCCTGATTTGGACCTCTTTCTCTAGACAACTTCACTTGATCGTTTCAGCCGTTTCCATGAATTTCATGACCATCTCTGTGCTAATGATTCTCAGAACTAAGGGTTCCACTTGACCTCCAGTCTCTGAATCTCCAGTGGCATTTCAGACAGCTCAGCCAGATGGCCAGTAGGCACCTTAAACTCAACAGGCCCTAACCCCTCCCCGATCTTCAGAACTTCCTTATTATTATGAAAAAAGGCAGTACCATTCTCCCCGGCCCTCATCAGGATCACAACCTAGGGGTCATTCTGGACTCCTCACTATTTCTCAACCCCTATATCCAACCTATGACCATATCCTGCCTATCTTGCCTTGGCAACATCTTTCAAAAGCTTCCCCTTCTCTCCTCTGACACCACTTTGGGGAAGACCTGCATCACCTCAAATCGGGACTATTGCAACAGCTTGATAGTGAACCCACCTGCCTCAAGTCTCTCCCCACTTCAATCCTCCATTTACCACCAAAGTAATTTTCTTGAAGCACAGGTTTAATCAATTTACTCAATAAACTCCAGTGACTCCCTGCTGCCTCCAAGATCAAATTAAAAAAAAATCTACTATTTGGCATTCAAAGCCTTTCATAACCTATTCACTACTACTTTTCTGGTCTTCATTCACCTTATGCCCAAAAAATGTAATCTTTGATCCAGTGACACTGGCCTCCTGATTGCCCATCTCTCAGCTCTGGGGGTTTGTTCTGGTTGTCCACCATGCCTGGAATGTTCTCCCTCCTCAACTCTTCCTTTTCTGACCTCTCAAGTCCCAACGAAAATCCCATCTTCTATAAGAAGCTTTATTGAACAGCTCTTAATTCTAGTGCCTTTCCTCTGCTAATTGTTTCTTCTGTATCCCATATATAGCTTGTTTACTTATATAGTGTATATATATATATATACATATATGTTTGCTTGTTGTCTCACCCATTAGATTGAAAGCTCCTTGAGAACAGGGATGGTATTTTACCTCTTTTGGTAACCCCAGAGTTTAGCACATCTGCCTCATAAAAGTTGACTATTATTGACTTGTCAAGAGATTTTAACCAAAGTCTTTGTACCTGGACCCAGTTTAAAAGTAAGTCAACAGCACCTGCCCTTTTCTCTGAAGATTGTTTAAATTAATTTGTTCGTTTTTCCAATTATATGTAGAGATAGAATAGCAGGTAATCTGACATAGGTCATACATGTTCAATCATGTTACACATATGTCCATGCCGGTTATGCTGTAAAAGAAGACTCTGAACAAAGTGGGGGCAAAGTAGGAGAATAGAAAAGCAAGACAAAAAAAAGTGAAAAGTGAAAACAGTATGCTTTGATCTGCATTCAGACTCCATGTTTCTTTTTCTGGATATGGATGCCATTGCAGGTCTTTTAGAATTGTCTTGAATCACTGTATGGCTGAGAGAAGCTAAGTTCATATGATTTCATTTTTAAAAGTTTCTCATTAAACTAAGCAAGATTTCTTTAGACCCCCACCCTCACCACTTTCAAACAGCTCCATCTTGACCCCCTTAAGACACCCATTATCGCCACCCATTCACACCTTATCACCTTTTCAGCTTGATCTGCTAAGGCCCCAGGTGGCCCAAGACACACCTGGAGGTGGGAGTGGGAATGCAGAGAGGTGGCAGATCATTCTGGTTGACTTGGGGCAAGTTTTCATTTCTCTCTATTTTGGGTGGGTGAAAACTTATTGACAATAAGTCTAGGCTCTTCCTGACTTCTTTCCTTCTTTCTCTTTCCTTTCTTTTTCTTTTCCTCCCACCTTTTCTTTTCTCACTTCTACCCTCCTTTTTTCTCCTCTTCCTCCTTTCCCCCTACTTTTCTTTGCACCTCACTTCTTCCCTCTCTTTCCCTTCTCACCTTTTCTTTTCTCATTCTTCCTTTTCTTCTTCGCTCCTTCCATTCCCTTTTCCTCTTTCCTTCTTTCTCTTTCCCTTTTTTCTCCCCCACCTTTTCTTCTCTCAATTCTATCCTTTTTTCTCCTCTTCCCCATTTCTACCTCCTTTTCTTTGCATCTCACTTCATCCCCCTTTCCTTTCTTGCCTTTTCTTTTCTCTTCCTTTTCTTCTTCACTCCTCCTATTCCCATTTCCTCTTTCCTTCTTTCTTTGGCCTTCAGTTTTGCTTTTCTCCTAATCCTCTGTTTTCTTTCTCCCCACCTCCCCTCACCTCAGCCCATCCTGTGCTATAAGAAAAGATCTGGGACCACTGGGGATCAAGGTGAAACTGAATCCCAGTCCCTCCGAAGGGCAATAATGAAACAATCGATGGTGGAAGAAAAATGGTTCCAGTTTTTTCTTTTTCCTCACCTCAAGGTCAGGCCAGTCTTCTTCAAGCTGGAACCTCACCAAGAGTTGAAGTACACCCACAGATCATTGGTCCCTCACCCTAGTCAGAGCGGGCAGGAAGGCTGTGATAACTCTATAACTGCTACCTCCTAAAGGGTAGGTGCTGGGCCAACACCCTGACCAGCTGCACTTCCCCTGTAGGTCTCTCTTTCCAAGATTCCACTTACAGGTCTGAGCAGTAAGTCTGGTAGAGGGGCCAGCCAGGCCAGGGGAGGCCACCCATCTCAAGGGAGATCAGAGGCTCGCTTGGCAAAGCAAACCACATTTAACTACCTAACTGGGTCCAGAAGTGAGTCGACTTCCTTTCTCTGGCAGCTAGGAGGGAAGTGACACTCCTGGGTCCGGAATCATTGACTCGCCCCATCTATCCAATGGCCTCCTGCTGTACTTTTATTTCCTGGGCTAAGAGTAGTTCCAAGTCACCACTTAGACTGGGTAGGGGGCTGCAAAGGGTGCTATGCTTGATGCTCACGTGTGAACTTGGAGAAGACTTGTGGCAGAAGCATGGGGAGCCCTTGCCCCACTGAGACTATACATTTTGCTCCAGGGATGACCATTGGAGTGGACACCGAAGTCCCAAGTCCCCTTTCACTAGTGACATGGGCCATGCCCAGCTTCTACAACTGTAAAGCAATTTGACTTTTTCTAACCACACCAGAACTAGAAATAGTCTCATGTTGAGCAGACAGGCATAAGGGAAGGGAAGGAGTTGCCAAGGTCACACAGAGAATAAATGACAGAGCTGGGATGTTAACCCAAGAGTCAGTTCTCTAACTTCTATCATGTGGTGCAATGGAAACGAGAGTTACATATAGAGTCAGAGGACCTGGGTCCAAATCCAACTTTTACCACTTACTACCTGTCTCTGTGACTCTGGACAAATCACTCCATCTCTGTGTACCTCAGTTTTCTCCCCCCCCCCCAAAGAAATGAGAAGAATGTACTAAAAGGTTATTAAAATGCCTTCCAGCTCTGAATCAGTAATTTATATCTTTTGAACTGGAAGATTTTTGAAATCAAGACCAATTTCATTTTTATCCTTGCATTCCAAGTGACTAGCAAAGAGCCTAGCAACCTAGTCGGGGCTGTCATTTCAGTTGTACCTCATTCTCCATGACCCTATTTGGTGTTTTCTTGGCAAAGATACTAAAATAAGGGAAAGTGGCATCAGTCGATTGATTGATGCCACTTGGCCTTATTTTAGGGTTGTGGAAACTGAGGCTCAAGGGAGATAAAGTGACTTGCCCAAGGTCACAGAGACAATACATAGCAAAGCCAGGAAGGTCATAGCCTTTCAGTGCTTGAAAACCTTGCTTTCTTTTTCCCACTTCAATCTGGCCCTCCCAGGAAGGCACAGCTTGTCCAGTGCTTACTCCCTTTTAACAATATTTGGATTAACCTTTTATTTTCTTGGTCCCAGAGGATAGAACAATGAATTCTAAGTCAACATTGCAGGGAGATAGATTCAGGTTTAAGGACAGACTTCCTCCTAATTCGATGTAAGAGACTGCTTCAGAGTTGGGCAACTCCGGGTCACTGCAAGTAGGTAGGATGAGCATTTGTTATTAGTGGGGGGTTGGATTAGACAGCCACTGAAGTACCTTTCAACTCCAGAGGCTCCTATACAGGTGACCTTGAGTAAGTCATTTCCTTTCCCCTGGATCTTATATTCCTCCTCTTTAAAAGGAGGAGATTGTATTAGATGGCCCCCACCCCAGGGTCCCTTGCAACTCTAGAGCTAGGATCTTAGGTGTGTCTTTGGAGAAGTCACTTCCCCTTCCTGGGCCTCAGTTTCCTCCTCTGACAAAGGATATTGTACTAGGTGCACTCTGAGGTTCCTTCAGAGTGACAGTCACTTCACCACTCTGGTAAGTTCTAGCCACATAAATGTCCATTGTTTATCCAGCTCTCCCTCAACGTGCACATGGATACTTAGAGACCAGGCTCCCCACTGATCTCCATCCAAATAAGGAAGGAATTCCCCTCAAAATTCATAGAAAGAATGGGAACCCCCTCAACTTCTTGCATATCCACAGAACCATTGGCACACACACACACACACACACACACACACACACACACACACACACACACACGTTCCTATGGAACCCTCTCTCTGCTTGGAAATGAGTGTTTGAAGCAAAAACCCCACACTACCCTGGCCCCAGCCAAGTCTGCCAATGGCAATATTTATTAAGAGGTGAGTTCTTTTGGAATCTAGTATGTGGATTCCAAAGCAGTGGAAAGATGGGCAAAGGCATCATCAGGCAGAAATGTCTTCTTGTTAGAATACTCCCAGGAAATGAGGGCTTGGGGAGGGGGTTGGCACTTAGGGGGAGGGGGAAATCGGAACCTTGGAGGGACTATAGTCATCAAAAGAAAAGCCTGATTTGCCTAGCCCTCAAATCAGTTCTTAGAGAAACCTCAAATATGTCTGGGCAGTGAATGAGGTTCTGTGTAAGGAGCCCTGGGCTCTAATCTTAGCTCTCCCACTCATTTGTAATGTGTCTTGGTCTAATTGGAAGGGCTTGAGTGGATTCAGAAGATGGATGTTCAAGTTCCATTCTGAAGGATGTGACCTTGGGCCGGTCCCCTTCTCTCCCTGTGCTTCAGTTTCTTCTTCTGTAAGGTGAGGAAGTTGGACTAGAGGACATCTGATGGCCCTTCCAGTTCTAACCCTAGGATTCTATGTGTGACCTTGAGCCAGTGCCTTCCCCTTCCTGTGCCTCAGTTTCTTCCTCTGTAAAATCAGGTGGTTGGGCTAGAGGATATCCGAGGGCCCTTCCAGTTTTAACTCTAGGAACATATGAGTAATCTTGGGCCAATCTCTTCTCTTCCCTGAGGCTAATGGAAATGGTTTTTTTTAATTTTTTTGCCTTGCTAATACATGGCAAGAATTATTAGTATTATTAGAAGGGAGTTAGCACTGGACAAGATGTGCCTTCCTGGGAGGGCAAGATTGAAGGGGGGGGAAAGGAAGAAAGAGATAGTCACTAGATAATGTGGTGAATAAAAGGAAAAACAATTTATCAACCATTTGCCAAGCACAGTTGGAGAAATTGAGGATCAAGGAGGGGAAGGACTTATCCAAGGTCACACACAAGATCATAAATCAGAGGCCATCTAAGACTAATTCCTCTATTTTACAGTAGAAGAAACTGAAGCCCAGAGAGAAGAAGGGACTTGTCCAAGGTGACACAGTTGGCACATAAGCAGGAGAGACAACAGGCCAGAGGGAAAAGACTTCTTTCTTCCTAGCTGGCATAGCTGGAATTCGAACTAGGCCTTATTGCATAGTACAGTGCCCTTTCCTCTGTGTTATCCTGTCGCCTTAGTTTATTGAGGGAATTTGCCCATTAAAAACCATCCCTAATTTTAAAATGAAAGTCAATAGACTTCCATTTGCATAAATTCGCTCACTGGGTTGGAAACCATCCACTCCTGTCTCTACAGAGAGCCCATTCATAGCCCTGGGCATGCTGGCTGGTCTTAACTAAAGACTTAAGGAAAGTTTGAGGATGGCTGGGAAGCAGGTCAGTCCCCAGCTCAGACACTCAGACTGTTTCCCTGAAGCTTATTCCAATGATAGGCCCCTCCTCTCTACCTCACTACCCACCGACCTCAAACCTGACTCTGTAGCAGAGTGGCTCTGCCACAAGGAGAGACCCTGATGCAGTAAGCACCCCCCACGTGGGCTGGGCTACTAACCCAGAGGTCCTTATCTTCGGCCCAAAGATCTATTCTGACAGGAACCAGGAAACTCTCGGGGCCTTGCCCTTTGCACTCTTTCTTTGTAATCTCCATCTCATCCCTATCCAGTGACTCAATCAATGAAGGATAAAAAGTTCAGCTGTGTGAGATGCCGGGAATACAGAGAAATGAAATAGTGCCTGTCCTCAATAAGCTTCCATTCTCTACAGGAGAGGCAACAGGTGTGGAGAGAGTTATATGGGGGGGGGGGGGGGATGACTAATGTGGAAGTGTTTATATGGTTGCACATGTATAACCTGCATCTAATTGCTTACTGTCTCAGGGAGGGGGAAGGAGGGAGAGAGAATTTAGGACTCAAAAAACCAAAATGTTTAAAAATCGGTCTATATAATTTAAGGAAAATTAAACATATATTAAAAGAAAATATAGACAAGAGGGGCACTAACAACTCAAGACCATTTAACATCCCATGTGGGAGATGGAATCTGAGCTGAACTTTGAAAGGAACTAGAGATCCTGAGAGGTGGAGGTAAGGAGGGCAGGCACGGGGAAGAGGCTATGCAAGAGCATGGAGATGGGAGATGAAATGCCTTATGTGAAAAGAGCAAGAAGACCAGTTTGACCAGGACAAACAGAAGTCATGCATAATAATCCTGGAAAGAGAAGTTGGAGCCAAGTTGTGAAGGGTTTTAAAGACCAGACAGAGAGGAGTTTTGTATTTGATGCTAGAGGTAAAAAAGGAACCACTGGAGCTGAGTGAGTCAGGGAATAACACTGACAGATCTTTTTTTTTCCTGCTTTAGGAGGATCCCTTTGGTAACTGCATGGAGGATGGATGGTAGAGACCATGGAGACACAGCTGCTGCAGTTCAGAAATAACAGAGGACTGAACAAAAGTGGAAAGAGACCATTGAAAGACTTGCGGTTGGGGCAAGGAGGGGTGGCGGGGTGGGAGTGGGAACAGAATGGAAAGGACTTGGCAACTGGTTGGCTAGATGGGGGGATTAGCAAAGGGAAAGTCAAAGGGTGACTAGAAGTATGATTCTCTGAGCAGAGACAGAAAAGTTCCAAATATGGACAAGTTGGAGGGGAAGAGGGTGATCCTGAACTTTCCTGGTTCCTTTCCTGCTGCCCACAAATACCCCTGGGCCCCTACTGCATTACATTTCATGCTATCTGGTCTTGGTGTTTGCTCTATGATCCTGTTCATAAGACTGTATATAAGGTGAGGTTTTCTATAGAAGGGTTTCTTTTTATCTGCAAGGGCCCATCTAGTTCTGTGAATGAATACGAGCCTCTATTGCTTGTTGGAGAGTGCTTGCATACACGTTCACATGAAATTATATTAGTAAATTCCATTTTCTCCCTAATGACAGCGTCCATTCCCCACAACCACTATCCTGGTCAGGAGTGGCAATATGATGTAGTGAACAGAGAGCCAGTCTACATGGCACAGAGGATGGAGGGCTAGGCTTGGGGTTGGGAAGAGTTGAGTTTGAATCCTGCCTCCAGACACTTAGAACCTGTGTGACCCTGAGCAAGTCGCTTGATCTCTGTCTCAGCTTCCTCATCTATCAGAATGGAAAGATTAAGAACCTCCCAAGGTCATTGTGAGGATCAAATGAGATATCTGTAAAGAATCTGGCACACTGTATGTTGGTTACTTTCTCTTCAAGTTTCCCTTGTGAGACTTGTGTTACTCTGAGCAAGTGAATTAACCCCTGGCTGATCTAGGAGACCCCGATAATAGAAGGTGTCTCCCAACCTGGCAGTGGTGGAGGGAGAAAGGTGATCATGTTTGTCCTTTGTTCCTGAAGAAGACCATGACATCAGGAAGGTGATGTTATAATAATCAACTGAACTGAATTTGTGTGTGTGTGTGTGTGTGTGTGTGTGTGTGTGTGTGTGTGTGTTGGGGGGGGGAGCTGTATGAAGTCCCAGCCTCACTTTTTGCCCTGGAACTGAGTCCAGTGACCAAATAAGAATGAGGACAAGTGGGGATGAGTCTGGATTCGAGGTAATCAGGATTAAATGACTTGCCCAAAGTCACACAGCTTGTAAGTGAGGTCACATTTGATCTCAGGTCCTCCTGACTCCAGGGCTGCTGTTCTATCCACTGAGTCAGCTAGCTATCCTAGGGAGACAGCTAGCTCACCAAGGTAACTCTATACCAATGAAGTCCCCAGTCTAATCCAGATAGCTAGCTCATCACTCATCCCAGGAAGACTCCATTGTTCTTCTCACCCCACTCCCATGGTAAGCAGCCTCTTCAGGAAAATGTTATTGCTTAGCCCTACTGTTTGGCTTCAAACATCCAATCTGCTGGAAGAACCAACCTTGTTTTACAGAAGGTGACAGTAATCTCTACTCAGGTTCCTAGAGATTTCCTACACCTTAAAGAAGACATCCGAGAGAGGGAGGAGCTTGTCACTCCAACCAGCTCACTGGAATTCAGCCTCCTCGTGCCCCAGAGCTGAGACCTCTGGGTTATGAAGAGAAAGCTGCTTAGTAGTTCTGGGGCAAGCTGATATCTGGGGCTAACATGGGGGTTCACTTGTTTGGTCTGGGATCCCAGGCCTTTGAGGTTACCAGAGATTCTGATGGACACCTGGGAAGTATCCTAGCTCATCACTAACTCCCACCTGGCTACCAAGAAGGTTCTTCAGTAATGAAATCTGGGGGCAGCTAGGTGGCGCAGCGGGTAGAGAGCACCAGCCCTGGAGTCAGGAGTACCTGAGTTCAAATCCGACCTTGGGCACTTGATAGTTACCTAACTGTGTGGCCTTGGGCAAGCCACTTAGCTCCATTTGCCTTGCAAAAACCTAGGAAAAAAGTAAAGAAATCTGGACAAAAGAGAGATCTGTGCGTCTTTCCTGGTCTTGGTAGTTATCTTATCTCTAAATCTTTATATCAATAATTTTAAGTGTGAATTAATAAATGTGAGTAAGAAAATGATTCATACTAAATGAAATCTGTACTCTTTCCCCCAAAATGAGTCAGTGTGAATTTGCCCAGGGGCAAGGCGGGGGAGGAGCCCAAGGTCAGTCCTGTGGAGGCCTGGCTGGAAGGGAGAGGAAGGAAGAACATACTGGTGGCAGATACTCAGGGATAGAGCAAGGAGAGATGGGTGGGTGGGATGAACTGGGCTAAAGTCTCTCAACCTAGGGATCTCACCCTACCCAGTGGTGATGGCTGCAGTGGAGGTCTCTCCCCTGGTTCTTCTGTTTTTACTTGGAGGGTATTTTTTTGGGGGGGGGGGTAGAAGACTGGAGCTGAGGGGCAGGAAAAGATAGAATGCAGTGTTGTTAAGTTGTTTTCAGTCCTTTTTGAATTTTGGTGACCCCATTTGGAGTTTTCCTGGCTCAGATACTGGAGTGGTTTACCATTTCCTCCTCCAGCTCACTTCATAGATAAGGAAACTGAGTCAAATCGGGGGAAATGACTTGTCCAGAGTCACACAGCTAGTTAAAAATCTCTCCCCCTGAGCCACTTAGCTGCCCTTAGAGAGCACACTACTTTATAGTAAAGTTCATCTAGGTGTTTTTTTGCAATGTGGATTTCTTTCAGAAGTCTAATTTGCTTAATGTGAATTTACATAAATGGAGAAGTGCCTATACTTCCTACAATTGGCAGTTACGTTGGTGATAAGTGACTTCTACCTATGAGGAAGAAAAAAGCAGATCCCTAAATATGAGAGTCCTTAAGGCGCAGTCCTGAACCCTCTTTCCTCTCTACCTAGTGATCTTGCGATCTCATTCATTCCCATAGTTCAGTTTTCTTTTTTATGCAGACGGACAATCTAGGGAGCCTGTCCTAGCTTCTCTCCTGGATGCTAATCCAGCTTTTACAAATATTATCTCCCTTGATTTTCACATCAACCTTGTAAAAGAAGATGCTAATATTATTATTCCATTTTGTAGCTGAGGAAATCAAGGCTACATATGAGTTACTTGCCTTTCCCTGGTCACACCGCTTGTGTTTGATAACATCGGAACTTGTTCTCCTGATTATCGGGCCGGTTCTCCATTCACTGCACCACCTAGGTGCCTCCATCATCTATTGGATATCCCACAGGCATCTCAAACTCAAATTGTTCAAAATAGAAATGATTTTCTTCCCCCATCCCTTTCCCCTAAATCTCCTCTCCTTCTAACTTCCCTGTTTTGGATTATGATTATGGCAATAGCTTCCTAGATAGATCCTCAGCTTCTAAACTCTTCCCTTTCCAGTCTACAGGATCGTGGAATTCCAGATCTGCCCTAATTTTACAGAAGAGGAAACTGAGGTCCAGGGAGGGGAAGTAACTTGCTTGTGGCCACACAGGCTGCAAGTGACAGAAGTAGCATCTCAACCAAACTTCTAAGTAGAGTTACCTTTTGCCTATAGAGTAATTTGAAGACTATTCAAAGACCCTCTTGTCCCAAAGAACTATGAGCTTTCACTGGTTCCTGATCTCCATGAGAAGAATCATATCTTTTCCTTAAAATGCCATCTCTAAAAAAGCCTTTTTCAAATGGACTGAATGTTACGCCAGAGGGATTCCCATAATAAGGTGTTCATCTGTTATCACATTAGCTATGTTCATTTTCTAGCTTCCCCTGAAGAGAGGAGGACCCAGAACAAATGGGGAAGTTTCAATGGAGCAAGAAAGGTAGAAGTGAGTAGTCCAAAGCAAGAGATGCTGCATCATGTCATAGAAGTGCAGACAGAGCTCTAAACTTGGAATACAGAGCTCTGGGGCTGAACCTTGCCTCAGAAACTTGCCAGATAAATGAATGTGGCCAAGTCACCTTCTCTGCCTCTCTCCCTCTCTTTTCTTTTCTTCTCTATCCTCTTCCCCTCTCTCCATGTCTCTGTCCTCTTTCTTCCCTCTATCTCTGTCTCAGTCTCTCTCTATTCTCTTCTTTCTCTGTGTCTGTTTTCCTTCCCTCTCTGTCTCTCTATCTGTCTCTGTGTCTATTTGACTCCCTGTCCTCTCTCTTCCCTATCTATCCCTGTGTCTCTCCTCTAGTCTCTCTTTGTCTCTCTCTTTTCCTTCCCTATTTTCCCCTTCTAGGTTTCTGTCTCTCCCTCTTCCCTCCCTCTCTATCCTCTCCCTCTCTCCCTATCTCTTGTTGTCTCTGTCTCTCTTTCTTCTGCCTATCTCAGGCTCTCTCTGAGTCTCCTCTCTCTTTTCTCTCTTTTCCCTCCTCCTTCTGTATCCTCCCCTCTCTCCCTGTCTCTTTGTGTCTCTCTCTAAGTCTCCTCTCTCTTCTCTTTCCCTCTTTTTCTCTGTCTTTCTGTGTCTCTCTCTTTTCCCTCTATCCTCTCCCTGTCTCTCCATCTTTCTCTTTCTCCTCTTTTGGTGTCTCTCTCTCCTCTCTTTCTTCTGTCTGTCTGTGCCTCAGTTTCCAACTTTATTGCACTTCATTAGAAAGCCCTATAGGCCTGGCAAACTTTCAGGATTTCAGGGTCATATCTTTCCACATGACAGCCTCTGCTATCTGAACAGGAAGGGGAAAAAATATGTTCTGGAGGCCCAAGATGCCAACCGAGGGAGGGCTGCCACTGGGTGTCTGAGGTGACAGTGCTGGAAGGGACCCAAAAGGTGCAGAAATCAGCTGAAGAAACATTTGCTGCCTTCCCATATCTGCCAACTCAAGCTAGGACTGGAGGCGGGAAGCTACTCCCCCTTGAATAGAACCTATACACTATGGGCTCTGTTCTGAAGGGGTGGAGGGTGCTGGCCCCAGGGTTCAGGACTTTTCCAAATGTATATAAATCTTCCATTGCACGAAGGAAAACATTTTTAAATAACTGCCACTACTGGGCTGAGAGCTGATGTTCCAGGGATAGGGGCAACTTGCCAACAATAGACACTTGCTAAAATTCTTCTTGCCCCAAAATCCAGCTCAAGAACCATGTGCTCCCTGATCTTCCAACCCTGCAAGTGTCATCTCTATTTCCTGAAATAGCATGGCATGCTACAGTAGTAGAAAGAGTGCTACATTTAGTCAGAGGATCTGGGTTCCAATTCTGGCTACTTAGGGAACCCAGGGCAAGTCTCTGAGCCTCAGTTTCCTCTTCTGTAAAATGAGATGATTGAATTAGATAGTTTCTAAGGTCCCTTTTAGCTTTAGATTTATGATGCCATGATCCTAACCCAAACCTTGGGCAAGATGTTTCATCTCCCTGTGTTTTAGTTTACCCATTTGTCAAATGGGATTAGATTCAGTCAGGGGTTCTTAACCTTTTGGGTACTGTAGAAATTTTCAAGCAGTCTGGTGAAATTTATGCAATCCTTCCCATAATCAGTTAAATGTATAAGTGATATAGTATTAAAAATTGTATTGAAATAATTATCAAAATATTTACAAATAAAGAAAATATATATACCCCAGGTTAAGAATCCTTTTACATGATCTCTAAGGTCTTTTTTCGTCCTAAATTTATGATCCTTTGAGTTACTCTGGACAAGTCATTTCAACTTTCTGGGCCTCAAGTTCCTTCTCTGTAAAATGAGATGGGACAGGGTCAACTAGGTAGAACCATGGGTAGAGCACCGGCCCTGGAGTCAGGAGGACCTGAGTTCAAATTTGACATCAGACACTTAATGATTACCTAACTGTGTGATCTTGGGCAAGTCACTTAATGCCATTGTCTTGCAAACCCCCCCCCCCAAAGAAAATAAAATAAAATGGGAGGGGATAAAACTCGATGGCTTGAGGTCCTTTCCAGCTCTAGATCTTGGGTCCCATCATATGGTGAGAGTTAGGAGCTAGAAATGGGGGTCTAAGCAGCCTAGATGGCAAAGAGAGGAAGTTCCTCAACCAGCTGGCCCTCTGGGTCAAGGATACCCTGCTATCCATGCTAACCCTCCGCCCCAGTTTGGCAATTGAAAGACGGGAACTGCAAGGTAGGGGGATGACATTCCAGATGGGGCCTACCGGAGAGTAAAGGTTTGGCCTCTATAAATTGGCCCCTCTGTTCACTTGCAAAGATAAACAGCAGCCCTGCATTCCCCTTTGATTTATAGGGGGAGGGGGGAATCTATGAGAAGACAGGTTAAACCAATGGGATCGGGATCTCTCCCTGCACTCCCCCTGCTTTACATCCACTGAGAAACATTTTTGTGGGAGGAGATGGGAAGCCGATTAATTTTTGACACCATGTAAAAAACTGGTATTTCCTGCCCAAAGTCTAGGGCAGCCAAGAGTTTATAAATGAGTACTCTATAACATCTTTGTTTGGACATATGTAAGTTGCAGGCTGAATAAAGAAGCTTTGGTTCCTTATAGGAAATATGTCGTGCTAGGTAAATACAACCCAGAAGCAAATTCTAGGAGATCCAGGATTGCTGTGACTCTGGCCTCCTCCAAGTCAGCTAAGTATAAACTGCCTCCCTGAGGGCACTGGGCCCAGGGAGACCCAACGGGTTCCAAAGGAAAGGAAAGTTGCAGCAGTGGTGGAAATCCAAACAAAGACTCAGAGAAGCAACAGAACTGAGTTCGAAACGATTTCTTTTTCCCTAGGATTCTCTTCTCGGGGCCTCTGCTTCAGCCATTTTCTGTTCCATTTTCTCTTTTAAGATCCAAATTCTCCTTCCCCCAGAGATCCTTCATGATCATATTTCTCCTTTGAATTTGGTTTGTATCACATGCATGAGATCATAGAAGCATAGATCTGGAGGGAACATTGAGGCTAATGAATCCAACTTCCCCATTTTACAAAGTAGGAAACTGAGGCCTAGGAAAGAAAAGTAACTTGCCCAATGGCCCACAAGAGGTAAATGGAAGAGGTGGAATTTGAACTAAAGTCCTCTGCCTCCAAACCCAGTCTCTTAACCTTCCACCGCTACCATGCTGCCTCTCCACATTCACAGGATCTGACAGAATGTCACAACTGGAAGGGTTCTTAGAAAGCAGAAGGGTTCATCCTTCTGTCACAGAGAACAGCTGAGCTCCAGAAGGGCTGAGAATACATCACTAATTTTTGAAGCATACTCTCCATCCTGTGCTAACACACATACACACACTATACACACATACACATCACACACACCACATACATCTCACACATATACACATGCACACACCACACTAGCACATGCACACACATTGAATGCATGCACATCTTACATACATACCACACGTGTGCACACACAACGTGCCATACCCACATACATGTGGGTAACACATGCACATCACATGCCTGCAGCACACCATGCATGACACAGAGAGACACCGACACTCACACACCTCACTCACATACACATGCCACACACACACATCACATCACATACATGTGCACAGTACTCAGCTACCTGGGCCAGCTCAAGGTTCTGGCAAACTCTGTGGGCTCCTGGAGCTCTAGAGGTTAAGAAGTGACCCAAACCAGCACAAATGGTGAGCTGACTCAGGGCCCTAACAACCCTGGGAAAACCTTAGGACTCAACTCTGTTCAATATAGGGGCCATTTCTTTAAAATCATTGAAATCTTGTGTCTTTATAACACCTTCATTTCTAAATATATCCTTTCTGCTTCCCCCCTCACTCTCACCATCAATTGCAACAAAGAAGATAAAGGGAGAGGGAGACAGAGAAAAAGGAAGACACAGACAGACAGAAAGAGAGAACAGAGTCAGAGATAGACAAGAGAGATCCCCACACACACACACAGACAGAAACAGAGAAAGACACACAGATAGAGACACAGAGAGAGAGAGAGAGAGAGACAGAGAGAAAGGGACCGACATAGAGTTAGAAACATAGAGACACAGAGACCAACAGAGGAAGAGAGAAACACAGAGACAGAGAGAAAGAGACAGGCACAGAGACAGATAGAGAGAGACACACAGAGACAATGACAGAGAGACAGAGAGAGACAAAGGCAAACAGGGAGACAGAGAGCAGTTCATCAAAACTAAAAAACATCTAGTCACTTACATCTGCCAATTAAGTAAGGAAGTTTATTTTTTCCTCTTTTTTTGAGAAGGACCTCAGAGACCATCCACTTCAACTTTTTATGGATGAGGAAACTGAGACCCAGGAAGAAGAAGGAACTTCTTCAAGGTCACTCAGCAAATCAGCATAAGAAGCAGATTTGGAATTCTGTTCTCTCACTGCAGAACCCTAGAAGAATGCTCTCCCCGCACCCAGCCTCCCCTCAGGTTTAGTCAGCAAAGGTTCACCAAGGATGCTCCAGGACTCTGTCTGCTTCCTTTGCTAGGAAGTGGACCATTTCAAGGAGCTTTTTCTGACCCATGAGGTCAACAGGCATGAGAAGTCTGCTAGACCCCAGAATGGGAAGTCGATTGGATATTCAGCAGCTGACTCAGATTGGATAGTACATGGGGAGGCCTTGCTCTTACCCTTTGGCACCATCAATTTGCCACACCCAAAGCAGAATTTCTATTCACACCTCACAGAAAGAGGTAAGCTTATCCTATTGGCAAGGCAGGGTCCCCTACTGAATCAGTGGCAGCTGGGGGGGGGGGAATAAAAGCCCAGGTAGCCCACTCCTCACCCAGACTCTTAGTCTCAGCCTTCACTGGCAGTCAAAAGTGCCCACAATGGCAGGCAATACATATGGCACTGTTGACTTAGACACTAAGTTTTCTCCTCAGCCCTCTCCTGACTCTCCTCTCTAGGCTTCCCCTCTCTATTTGTTGGGATCTATTTTGCTAATTTTTAAAAAATGGAAAAATTATCTTTAGGAAAATTTCCCCCAACAAAGGATGTTGAGGGATTTTCAGTTTGACCATCTGTGCCCACAAAAATAACCCAACTTCATCTTTCCAAAATGATTAAATGGTGCAGTTAGGTAGAGCAGTGGGTAGAGCTCTGGCCTTAGAGTCACGAGGACCTGAGTTCAAATTTGGATTCAAACACTTGCTAGCTGAATGATCCTGGGAAAGTCACTTTCCCTCAATTGACTTCAAACAATCAAACTAAAGGGACAGAGTTTCTTCCCAGGATTTAGTTGCACCCATGACTCTATCTGTGCTATTCATGTCCCCACCCCCACCTCCCAGTCCCAAGTGAACAGTAGACACCCATAACTTTCAAAAGATGTTCTAAAAGGAATGGGGGAAAGGGCTAGAGTGCTTAAAGTATCAACATCAGTTGGTCAGTAGAATAATTCCCTAATATTTTCCCCAAATGACTTAGGGTTCTTAAAAATGACTGAAAAAGAATCGATCAAAGTCTCCTCTTTGTAATTTCTCCAAATGAATGATTTGGTGATTTGCTAATGGACACACCTAAGGAAGCTAGAACAAAGCCAAAGACACAGTTGCTATATCCTGAGAAGGTTTACCGAAGGACAGTTGTGGGGCCAGCAGGGGTTAGAGGGGAGTGTGGCTACTCAGATTAGGGCTAAGCCTGAATCTGAGGTGGGTGCTTGCTATGATCTGAGCAGCAAAATGGTCTAGACTCCCAGAACCTGTGGCAGGCTGTAACACCAAGCAAGTGGCATTCCCCAAAACCCCTTTACATGAATTAGTCATCTTTATTAGAGGGTTGGGGGATGGGGGCTCCTGGCTCTCATAATTTGGGATTTGACTGCTATGGAGATAGCATCTTAGAAGAAGTGGGTATCCTGAATATATGATGGCTTAGCAAGATTTTTCATTCTTCACCCCATGGCTTCCAAATGGCATTTTGAAATATGTCCTTTCTGGATCAGTGCATCTATACCCCCCAAGGTCCTAGACCTGCATCTGACAATTGTGCACCCATGAGAAGTGTAGACAATGAACAGACAACCAGGAGGGATGGGGAAGACCCTTGAGCTGAGCCTAGAGCTAGAGAAGGGCTTTTTAGAAACTGTCCAGTCCACCTCCCCTTTTTACAGAGAAGGAAAATGAGGCTTGAGGAAGGCAACACAGAGAGTGCTAGGTCTACAGGTGGCAGATCCTTCAAAAGCCAGCTAGTCTAACTTTGCAATTTGCAGGCAGGGAATTTAAAGTTCAGAGAAGGGAGCTGACATGGTCACCACAGGCTCTGAGACTATCTAGTCCAACTCTTATTTTACAGAGAAAGAAACTGAGACCCAGGGAGGAACGTGAGTCTTCCATGATTACACATAAGCTCCTAGAACGAGAGTTGGAAGGGGCCTTTGAGGCCATTCAGTCCAGTCCCCTCATTTGACAGAGGAAGAAACTGAGGCCCAGGAAAGGGAAGGGATTGGCCAAAGTCACACACACACACACACACACACACACACACACACACACACACTTCTACATCTACAACTGGAAGAACCTTCAGATGCCTTCTAGTCAAACTCCCCCATTTGACAAAAAAAGGGGCAGAAAAGGAAACTGAAACCACGACGGCAGTAAGTCCCAGGCAACGTTCAAACCCAGATCCTCTGAAAGTAGAGTGTGTGCACTAAGTTGACCAACAGGCCTACTTCTTTTCTTTCCATGGAGGCCTGCCATGATGCGGCCTTTCTTCCTTGATACCTACTCCCCTAAAATAAGTTATCCTCTGTGGCAGAAACTACTTGTCTCATGAACCAGCTTGGGAGTTATGAATTCTGGATATTTATTGAATGTTATGTGATCATTGTATTGTATATGTAATCAAAGTGATCATGATTACAATCATGAATCAGGATTTTTGTGAATTTGGGATGAGTGCTGCTTCCTGTAACCCAGTGCTGTGGAATGAAATAAAGGTTCGCTGAAGTCTGCCAAAAAAGGAAAAAAGAGCCAACTATCATTTGTGTGTATATTACAGATAACCTAAGGTTTCGTTGACCTTGGTGATATCTTTGAGAAATCTTGACATCAGGATGAACTACTCTTTTCAAATCGCTGCTCAAGAATATAGGCATGTCTATATCTTTCCCCCATATCTGGCCAACATTAAATTCTCTTCTTTTAATTGTGCTGGCAGGATCAGTTTACTATAGTTCCCAAAAGCATCACAAACACCAACAAAGGAAATAGCTATACCCACAAGAGGTTAAGGATGAGATAATGAAGAATAGAAGAAAGAGGGCTAAACTCTGGGTTAGAATCAGACTCTTCTCAATGCTTGTGTGATCTTTCATTTTTCTAGGCCTCAGTTTCCTTTTCTGTCTCTCTCTCTCTCTGTAAAATGAGGAGGTTGGACTATGTGGCCTCTGAAGTCCCTCCCACCTCTAAATCTAATATCCTTATGTGTGTGTGAGAGAGTTTGGACAAGTCCCTTTCCCTCCCTGGGCCTCAGTTTCCTTCTCTGTAAAATGAAGCAGTTAAACTATGTAGCCTCTGAGATTCCTTCTAGCTATGGATGACTATAGCCAAGGCTCTAGGCTCCTCCCCAGGCCTCAGTTTCCTCAACTGTAAAATGATAGTTGGACTTCAGGCATTTTTCAGTCATGTTCAATTCTCCATGATGCCATCTGAGGTTTTCTTAGCTAAAATAGAGCATTTGCCATTTCCTTCTCCAGCTTATTTTACAGATGACAAAACTGAGACAAACAGGATGAAGCGACTTGCCCAGGGTCACATAGCTAGTAAGTGTCTGAGGCTAAACTTGAAGTCAGAAAGTCATTCTGACTCAGTCCAGTGCTCTATCCACCATAGTGTCACCCTATTGGACTAGGGATATTAGATTTTTAAACTCTTTTCTAACTTAAGGTCTGCAACCAGTGTTTGAGACCTTGGGCAAGTCCCTTCATCTACCTGGGCCTCAGCTCTTGCTCTGGGACCCTATTTTTCTAAACCATCTCTTGTCCCTGGACCTCATTTTCCCAAATGAGGGGTTAGATAATCTCAAAAGGCCCAGCTAATTCTAACAGGTTTTCTACCAGTTTTAAGGTCTGTCCCTCCCCCCTTGCCTCTTTGGAGTTACTCCAAGTACATTGGTGGTAAACTAGGGTTGTGTGAACCCAAGGCCAAAATCCTGGTGAAAGATCTGGGCAGCATCGGAGTACTTTGGCAGAGTTAACAAATATACAGATGCCGACTGGCATTTTTAGCAAAAACATCTGGGTAAGTGACGTATTGCTGTTCTTTCCATCCAGCTGTTATTTATTTTAATTAAAGACATCTAGGTACTAGAGAAGGAACACTCAAGTCAGACGTTCTGAGTACAAGTCTTAGTTTCCCCATTTCCTATGTACCTGTGGGCAATTCACATTCTCTTACCCTCAGTTTACTTCTCTGTATGATGTGAACCATAATATCTGTCCCTCCGCATCATAAAGATGAAGCAAGGAATAGCTAGGTGATAGAGTCAGGAGGACCTGAGTTCAAATGCGACCTCAGACCCTTTCTACTTACTTATGTGACCTTGGGCAAGTCACTTAACCCCATTGCCTTGCAAAAAACAAAAAGAACAAAACATAAAGATCAAGTATGATGATGTAGATAAAAGATTTTATAAATATTAGTAAGGAAATTCTCAGTCTTTTTCTATTCCTCCTGACTTTCCAAATCTCTCTTTGTTTTCCTACATAGCCAGCAAAATGGATGTCTTAGGTTAACATTGAGGCAGGTGTCCCACCATCTAGTTCAAATCTCTCATTTTACAAAGAAGGAAACTGAGATCCAGAGAGCTGAGATGACATACATAAGGACACACAGAAGATCCTACACTTAGAACTAAAAGAGATTTCAAAAGCCATCTGGTCCAACTCCTTCATTTTACAGAGGAGAAAACTTAGGCACACATAAGGGACTTGCTCAAGAAAGTTACAAAGGATGATAGATTTGGAGCTAGAATGACTTCAGAAGCCAACTGACTCATTTTACAGAGGAGGCAACTGAGGTTCAGGAAGGGGAAATGATTTGTCCAGAGTCACCTAAGTGGTAGAGATTTTGGACCGAGGGCTTCTGATTTGCTTAACAGAGAAACAAAGGATCTATAGGGTATTTTTGGCTTGTGTTCTATTAGCAAGTAATCAGGGAACAAAGAGTAGTTTAGTAACTGGCTAGAATGCTCTTTTAGTCACAATTTAATTAAAGTGACTCAATTAATATCAGCCTGGGAAGTAGTCAGACAATAAAATGATAGGATTTCAGTAGTCATAAAGAATAACCAAATTCTCCCCCCTCAGAAAAATTAGCCCTTTTGTCAATTCGCTGAAATCTGATCTTCCACAACTAATTTAAAAAAAAAAATCTCGAGCACCTATTAGATATAAAGGATTGTATGGGCTACAAAGAGCTACAACATATATGGTCTCTGTCCCACAAGAGGACACTCTAGTTGGCAATAAGACACAAAAGGCTAACTCATCACAAGGCATACCAAGATGCCAAAGGTATGGTGAAGAGGGTAAATTCTGTAGGAATTTGGAGGAGGGGAAGGTCCTAGGGAGCCAGGCTGCTAAGAGAAGACTTCCCATAAGAAATAGGGTTTAAGCTGGGCTTTAATGTATGAGTGGAATTTAATGGGAAAAGTATCCTGAGTAAAAGGAACAGTCCAAGCTATGTCATATTAAAAGGCCCTGAATGGACCAGTTTGACTGTAGGAGAGAGCACAAGGACAAATAAAACTTGTTAGATCCAGACTGAAGAGGACCTTGGATGCCAGGCTAGACTGGAAATTTATTCCTCTGCTTCAGAGATGTGTCTTTACTTTTAAAACAAATATCTCTGGTGTCAGGGTCCCTCAACCTCTGATAAAAGCTCACATAAAAGACTGAGCAAAGGTTTAGAAGACGTTGCCAAGGACACAGCTGTCACTGACTTTAGAAAATTGACCATAAGTTCATTGATTTAGGCCTGGAAGGAACCACAAAGGCCATCTAGTCAAAGAACCCTCCTTTGGCCTAGGGAGGGATAGTAATTTGCCTGAGGTCACACTTAGGCTCCTAGATCCAACTGGAAGGATTCTCAGAGGTCAACTAGTCTAATCCCCTCATGTTACAAAAGAAGAAACTGAGGCGGTCCGGAGAAATTTTGGGTAACCAGAGCAAGTTACGCATGCTTAGTCAGGGAGTAAGTGGCAGAATCAGGATACCCAGTCCTTCAGTGAGTAATCCTCAGTAGAGGTCAACAAGTAACATTTCCCTAAGAAACATCTCTAACTGCCTATTGGATATCTCAAGCTGTATGTCCCATAAATATCTTAAACTCAGCATGTGCAAAACTGAACTTATCTTTCCCCAGTCTCTCAAACCTCCCCTTCTTTTGAACTTCCCTATTACTGTGAAAGGTAAGACCATTCTCTCAGTCACTTGGGCCAAAATCTAGGTTTCATCTCTGATTCTTCACTCTCATCGTCCATATCCAAACTTTTGTCAAGTCCTGTCGATTCACTTGAATATGCTCCCTTGTCTCTTCTGACACTGTCACCACTAAAATGCAAGTCCTCATCACCTCAGGTCTAGATCAGGGCAGTCCAGTCTTATTGGGGGGGGGCATTGTTGCAAGGCAATGGATTAAGTGACTTTCCCAAGGTCACACAGTTAAGTAATTATTAAGTGTCTGAGGTCACATTTGAACTCAGGTCCTCCTGACTCCAGGGCCAGAGCTCTGTCTACTATACCTCCTAGCTGCCCCCAACCTTACTTTTAAAAATATTTATTGAAACAATAGACAATGTATTTTGAACTGCCATTTTAAGTGAGAGCTCTGTGGTAGCTCAGCTTCGTTTACTAACACATTTAGTAAACCCACAGGCGGGCCACATTTTGGACAGCCCTGGTCTAGATTATTGCAGTGGCCTACTTGTGGGTCTCTCCCCATCTCAGTAAGTCATGCAAGTAGCCTTCCTAAAGCATGGTCTGACCATGTCACCTTCCTAAGCAATCACATCCAGGCACTCCCTTTGGCCTCCAGGAACAGATATAAAATCGTCTAGTGTTTCAAAGCCTTTATAGTCTGCCACCCTCACACTTTTCTACTCCTCTTCTACCTTATCTGATGGTCCAAGTCTTCCTTTCAACGACAATGGCTTCCTTGAACACACCATTTCCCTACTCGGGCCACTTTCCCTAAGCCTTCATACTCTCTCCTCATATCTACCTCTAGGCCTTCCTGGTTTCACTCAGATCTCAGTGAAAAGTCCATCTCCTACAGCAAGTTTTTCTCAAATGGTCTAAATTCAAATGTTGATCCTCTGTGAAATATTCACTATCTCTCCCTGTCTATAGCTTGCCTCCTATATATTTATTTACATGTAATCCCATTAGATCGTGAGCTCCTTGACTTTTAGGACTGTCTTTTGCCTTTTTTTGTATTCTCAATGCTTAGGCACAGTAGGTGCCTTTTAAACATTTATTGATTGCCTGAACACAGGAAAACACAGAGACTGAGAAATACCGTCCAGGACCCCTGGGCCCCAATTACTCTGTCCCAAAGAGGTCTCATAAAGATACCACTATAGCATTATCTACTATCAGTCAACCTTAGCAGGATCCCGGAGAGTTTTAGTTTATGTTTTTGTCTTAAGGAGACATCTAGATGGCACAGTGGATAGAGTATTGGTTTCAGTAGGAAGATCTGAGTTCAAATTCTGTCTCATACACTGTCTGTTGAGCAACTGTGACAAGTCATGTAATCTCTCTTGGATTCCTCATCTATAAAATTAGGATGATAAATATAACCAAGATCAAATTATTCACTGTCATGGGAAGGGAGGGAGGGAGGGAGGGAGGTAGAAACATGTGGAACTACTAAAGCTTACAAAAAGGATGAATGTTG
Organism: Macrotis lagotis; assembly: GCF_037893015.1. Classification (NCBI taxonomy): domain Eukaryota; kingdom Metazoa; phylum Chordata; class Mammalia; order Peramelemorphia; family Peramelidae; genus Macrotis; species Macrotis lagotis. Next base: position 16,824,036 of record NC_133666.1, read on the forward strand.
CAAACTATCTTTGCATGTAATTGAAAAAATAAAATAAATCAACATTCAAAAAATGAAGATGATGATGGCATTTCCCTCTTGGGGTTGTTGGGGGTGGGGATTAAATGAGGTAACAAATGAGGTAACTTTACCAACTTTTGAGCCAGCTCTTATTATTACCCTTCAGGGGATCCGAGAAGAAATGAGATGCTTGTGCCTCTATCTCCCAGTCATATTAGTCCCCTTGCTCTTCCCCGGGCATATCCTCCCATAGCCTATGTCCTTGCTTGAAATACCCTCCCTCTTCACTTTTTCCTCTTGGGATCCCTAAATCCTCAAAGTTCAGACCAGGAACCTCTGCTTACATGAGACTTTCCCTGATTTCCCAAAATTGTTTCTTTGTGTGTTCATTTTTTCTTTCCTCTCCTGCCTCCTAAGGAGGATATAATAAGCTCCTTGAGGATGTACCAGCACAGTGTCTAGAATACCTTTTTTTTTTTAAAACCAGAACTTAAATTTCATATGCATGGAAGTGAGGAAGCTACCATCTACCAGGTCAGGCTGACATCTCTTTTGCAAGTCCTAATCAAAAATAATTACTTGGGGGCACTGAGAGGATAATTGCCTTTCCTAGAGTCACACAGCAAATAGGTGTCATCAAAGGTGAAACTTAAACCTAGATTTTCCTGAGTGGAGGTACCAAAAATATGTCTGAGTGGAAGACAGTAGGAGTTTAATAAATGCTGACTGAATTGAAATGAATCAGGGCCACTGCTGACAGTCTTTGTCATCCTTCCTTACCTTACTGATTTTGACATTATGAGATAAAAGTAGCCTCATCAGCCATTTATTCCTTACTGTTAAAGGGTTGGGGAATGGATTGTCTCTTCTAAAGAGCTAGGAAAGGAATCAATTCTGACAGAAAAAGAAGATTTGAGGATTATTGGCTTTCCAGAATAGAAGAGATACAGTTTAAGTTGGGGAAGCTTTCAGGAATGGATAGAAAATAAAGGAGGTAGAACCAGGAGACCAATTTACATGATTACCATAATAATGTGCAGGCAAACAACTTGGAAAGCCACCAGGACCCAGATAAATCATATGAACAATCTTGATTCTGAGTCAGAGGACCAAATCTGATCCTTACTACTTGTGTGATATCAAGAAAATTACTTGCCCTCCCTGGGAAGCTACTCTCCTTTGGAAAATAAGGAAGCTATCTAGATGACTTTTAAGCTACTTTGAAATTCCAAATCTATGATCTTGTGTATGACCTTGTGCATATTACTTCATCGTCCTTCCCCTTGCCTCAGTTTATTCCCCTGTAAAATGAGAGCGATGAACTAGATGGCCTCAGAGGTCCCTTCCAGATCTGTAATCCCGTGATTCTCTCAGCAGAGAAATGATAGGTTATAGGTGAGGCATAAATTCCCCTTCTCAGACAGGAATATTGCATTGGTTTGTTATGCTTGCCTATACTTGTTTGTTATGAGGTAGTGTTCTGTTGAGGTAGGAGTGGATAATTGGGATGCTACCTATATTAATGTGAAAGTATCAATAAAACAGCTATTTTATTTTTTAATGTACTTTTTCAGTGAACAAAAATAAACTGTTTACCTCCATTCTAAGAAAGGGGAGAAAACCTTGCAATGAATATATATTTAGCAAAATATGTGTTTATAGTGAAGAAAATCAAATTTCCCCATTACCCATGACCAATAAAACCTCAGCTCATTTTGTATCCTGAGTCCATCACCTCTGACTGGAAATGGGTAGAATGCTTCATCATTGATCATTGTGCTGATCAGTTTTTAAAACTTTCAAAGTAGTTTGTTTTTACAATGTAAACCATCTGTTTTTAACAAGATAGAGGTGATATTTGGAGCAACCAAACTATTTTCACCTACTTCACAATTGGAGGAGTCTATCCTCAGACCTAAGCCTCTATTTACTTTCTCCTCTCTAAAAACTGTAGAAAATTTTAAAAAACAGTAGAATGGGGAGAAGACTAGAAGAGAGGAGGTAGGTAGTCCAAGATGATGACACTAGAGTTAAGGAATTATTTTCCCAGGAATCAGATAGGACAGCATTGACGATAAGGATGTACATTTTGGATTCCTTCCCAGGACACAAATGGCTCTCCCCAGAGTCTATCACTGAGTTCCCTGTCCCTGTATTCATTCTAATGTCACCTGTTGACCTAGTGAAAGGACCTAGGTCTACCTAGAGAATCCCAAGAAATCATCCAAAAAAAACCTACTGGAAACAATTAGCAATGTTAGCAGAGTTGCAGGTTATAAAATAAACCCTCATAAATCCTCAACTTTTCTATATATGTCTAGCAAGATACAGCAGGAAGAGCTAGAAAGAGAAATCTCATTCAAAGTAACCTCAGATAATATAAAATACCTGAGAGACTATTTGCCAAGACAGACTCAGAATCTTTTTGAAAACAATTATAAAACACTTCTCACACAAATTAAATCAGATTGAAATAACTGGGCAAATATCAACTGCTCATGGATAGGTAGAGCTAATATAATCAAAATGACAATTCTACCAAAACTAAACTGCATGTCTAGTGCCCTACCAATCAAAATTCCAAAAAATTACTTTGAGTTAGAAAAAATTGTAAGTAAATTCATATGGAGAAATAAAAAATCAAGAATTTCCAGGAATTTAATGAAAAAAAGTGCAAAAGAAGGGGGCTTATCCCTACCTGATGTAAAATTATATTATAAAGCATCAGTCAACAAAACTATTTGGTATTGGCTAAGAAATAGAGTGGTGGACCAGTGGAATAGACTAGGAGCAACAGCAGGAAACGATTATACTGATCTGCTGTTTGATAAACCCAAAGAGTCTAGTTTTGGGGATAAAAACTCCCTCTTTGATAAAAACTGCTGGGAAAATTGGAAGTGAGTATGGAAGAAACTTAGATTAGACCAACACCTCACACCCTTTACCAAGATAAGATGCAAATGGTTACAGGATTTAGACATAAAAAACAATACTATAAGCAAATTAGAAGATCAAGGACAAGTTTACCTGTCAGATCTATGGAAAGGGAAGCAGTTTACGACTAAGAAAGAGATGGAGAACATTATTAAAAACAAAATATATGATTTCAATTACATTAAATTAAAAAGCTTTTGCACAGACAAAAACCACTGTAACCAAGATCAAAAGAAATGTAGTAAATTGGGAAATAATCTTTACAACTAATGATTCTGATAAAGGACTCATTTCTAAAATATACAGAGAACTGAGTCATATTTTTTTAAAAAGCCATTCCCCAACTGACAAATGGTCAAAGGATATACAAAGGCAATTTACAGATGAGGAGATCAAAGCAATCCATAGCCATATGAAAATTTTCTCTAAATCATTAATTATTAGAGAAATTCAAATTAAAGCTTCTCTGAGGTACTACCTCACACCTCGAAGACTGGCCGATATGACCAGAAAGGATAATGATCATTGTTGGAAGGGTTGTGGGAAATCTGGGACACTAATACATTGTTGGTGGAGCTGTGAACTCATCCAACCTTTCTGGAGAGCAGTCTGGAACTGTGCCCAAAGGGCAACAAAAATGCGGATACCCTTTGATCCAGCAATACCACTACTGGGCCTATACCCTGAAGAGATGATGAAAAAGGGTAAAAACATCACTTGTACAAAAATATTCATAGCAGCCCTGTTTGTGGTGGCAAAGAATTGGAAATCAAGTAAATGTCCTTCAGTTGGGGAATGGCTTAGCAAACTGTGGTATATGTATGTCATGGAACACTATTGTGCTATTAGAAACCAGGAGGGATGGGATTTCAGGGAAGCCTGGAGGGATTTGCATGAACTGTTGCTGAGTGAGATGAGCAGAACCAGAAAAACCCTGTATACCCTAACAGCAATATGGGGGTGATGTTCAACCTTGATGGACTCGCTCATTCCATCAGTGCAACAATTGGGAAAAATTTGGGGCTGTCTGCAATGGAGAATACCATCTTTATCCAGAGGAAACGATTGTAGAGTTTGAACAAAGTTCAAGGACTATTCCCTTTAATTTAGGAAAAACCAGATATCTTATTGTCTGATCTTGTTACCTCTTATACTTTTTGTTTCTTCCTTAAGGATATGATTTCTCTCCCATCACAGTTTGGATCAAGGTACAACATGGAAACAATGTTAAGACTGACAGATTGATTTCCGGGGGGGGGGGAGTAAGATTGGGGGGAAAATTGTAAAACTCAAATAAAATCTTTAATAAAAGAAAAGAAAAAGAAAGTACCTAGAGGTGGTTTCTATTTCTTGGAAAATGTGATTCTACCCTGCCTTTCACTGAGCTCAAATGGAGAAGGAGCTCCAAATAGACCATCATGTATTTCCTTTAAGCAGAAGGGAAAATGTAGCCACCTTTAAGACAAAAAAAGAAACAAGTGTATGACTATCATCCCAGGAAACTGCATAGCTCTTTCCGGCTGATATGGATAACATTGTTTTGACAAAATTGTAACTAGCTCAAATAGTACCCTCTATTCTGTGACTACAGGATTGGTGAGAGCATAATAGACTCTCTTATCTTGTCCCCTTTCATCACTTAGCCAACTGAGTCAAAGTCTTACAGCTTCAAATTCTGGAACAGGGTGGATCTGACTTTCTTCTTTGATAGCAGCCTTGAACGGTGGGATATACACACAGATCAGGAATTCGTCATTATTTTTGTATCATGGCCCCACTTTGGCCATCTGGTGAAGCCTTGAGGCCCTTCTCAGAATGTTTTCAAATGCATTAAATAAAAACAGAGGCAGTCACAAAGGAAACCAATTATGTTGAAATACAGCTATCAAAAAATCATTTTTTCAAACAAGTTGACTGTCCAATGACATTGACCTTCATGCTGTTCCTTGAATAAGACAATACATCTCCTGGCTCTTTGCATTTTCACTGACTGTGAACCCCATGTTTAGAACACTCTCTTTCCTCATCACTTCCTCCTGGCTCCCCTGACTTCTTTCAGAACACAGGTAAAATGTCACCTTCCCTACCAAGTCTTGCTCAATCCTCCTTCATGTTGGCCCCCTTCTTCTGTCAATTATCCATCTCCAATTTTTCTTACTTTTCAATAGTTGTTTGCTTGTTGTCTGTCCCTTTAGACTATGAACTTAAGAGCAGAAACTGTCTTTCACCTTTTTGTACCCCAGCCCTCAATATACAGGACCTGATAGGCCCAGATGTACAGTAGAGATTTGATGGGTTTTGTCTGACTGAACAAGAGATGTGCTGATAATTGCTTAACACATGCCCCCCTCCCAAAAAAATGTGAACCACAAGAAATATTTTTAACTTTAATCTGTACTATTAAGATTTTCTCTATCACATTCTTAAGCCTAGACAATCAACAAAAAAAGGTCAATTAAGCCCTCATTTGTAATTTTTCCAATTTTGGAAGTATAAATACTCAAACTGAAAATTTACCAATCGGCTCCGTTTTTGGCAATGGGGTTAAATGATCTGCCCAAGGTCACACAGCTAGTCAATTATTAGGTGTCTGAGTTGGAATTTGAATTCAGGTCCTCCTGACTCCAGGGCTGGTGCTCTATCATCTGTGCCACCTAGCTGCACCCCAATAAGCTCCTAAGAGTCATCCAGTATATCCCTGAACAGAAGTCCACAAGAAGAGCTCCTGATGGACATTCTGATTTTCCTTTATGGATCTTTGGAGGGCATTATTTACATTCTCATCCTGAGTCAATGTCCTAGAGATTTCCTGAGTCATAGATTTGACATGGAGGAAACCTCCGAGTCCATCCAGATCATCACCCCTTGTCCATTTTACAGAGAGATGGAGGCTCAGAGAGGTTAAAAATCTTGCTCACAGTTACACATGGAATTCTAGAATTAGAGCTGGGGGTTCTGAACTTGAAGTCAGAAAGATCTTAAATTCAAATTTCACTTCAGGCTTCTAAAGTCTCTGTGACCCTGGACAAGTCACTTGACCAATATTTCAATTTTCTCATCTTTAAAATGAAGATAATAGCACCTTCTTCCTAGGTTGTTGTGAAAATCAAATAAGAAAATCTCTGTTAAGTGATTTATAGACTTTAAAAACACTATATAAATGTCAGCTGCTATCATCATTATTATTGAGACATAGAATTTTTTAGTTGAAAAGGATTATATAAGGGCCATCTAAGTCCAACTCATAGGCACAAGGGAAATCTTTCTATAACCTGTCTACCTTTCACCTTTTGCCCCATCTCTGCCTCCCAGGAGTCAAGCAGAATAATTCTAATCCCTTTACTAAACTATCAATTTTTCAGAAAAAGAAGACAGTTTTCAAATTCCTCATTCATTCCCACCTTCTCTTCCCCAGGCTAGAGAGTCTTAGGACCTAGGTTCATATCATCCTCTGGCATTTACTGCCTATGTGACTTTGGTCAAATCATTTCTCCTCTCTGGGCCTCAGTTTCCTCATCTGTAAAATGAAGGAGTAAGACTAAGTGGCCTCTAGTTAGAATCTCTTCTCTAGAATATTATGTGTGAACTTGGGAGAGTTCCTTCTTCCACAGACTCTCCATATGTGACATGAGGGGGCTGCACCAAATGACTTCAGAAATCTCTTCGACCTGTACGTCTAGGATACTGTGATTCCAATGTGATGTGGACTCAAGGCCCTTCGTCATCCTGGCTGCCTCTTTGGGAGTGCTTCAGTTTATTGATATCTTTAGCATGTGTTGCCCAGCTCTGAACACAATACTCTGACCAGGGTAGAGTAGAGTAGAGAGATTCTCTTGTGGGCAGCTAGGTGGTGCCATGGTTCTCAGAACAGAATGTCTGAAAGCAAAAAGTGCTAAATTCAATATGGCCCCAAACATTTCCTAGTTGTGTGACCCTAGGTAAGTCACTTTACCTCTGTCTCAGTTTCCTCATCTGTAAAGTTAAGATAGTAATAATTGTGAAGATCAAATAAGATAATAATTATAAAGTAATTAGTACAGTGCCTGGGGCAAAGTAACTGCTAAATAAATGTTTACCTTTTATTATTATTGCCCCTTTATTCTTGGTGAATCTTCCTGTCTTCATGCAGCCCAAGTTTGAAGTTACTTTTTGTGACCACCATGTTGACTTGTATTGAACCTAAAATTCACCAGCTCTTTTTCTTTCCCCAGACTACTAAGTAGCTGAGCCTCCACCATTTTTTATTTTTGAATTCTATTACTTGAACTTCCGTGCAAAACTTTCTATTTATTTATAATAAATTTCATCTTATTAGATTCAACTCAGTTTCCTGGTCTGTCAAAGATCTTTTGCAATCTTGACTAAAATGTCATACCTTTATGACATCTGCAAATTTGAAAAAAAAATCACTGATAAAATGTTAGATTGTCACAATGGGGCTGGCTCTACACTTCAAGTCAGGAAGACATAAATTCAAATTTCACCTTAGATATTTACTAGCTATATAACTCTGTATTTTATAACTCTGTTGACCTCATCTGTAAAATGGAACTAATAGTAGCACTTATTTCATAGGATCTCTGTGATGTTCAAATGGGATAATATATGTAAAGTCTTTTTCAAATCTCTAAATTAAACTTTTAATTTTAGTTAATGTTTTAAACTTTTTTAACTTTTAGTTAAAGATGTCATTAAAATTAATTTTCATTTAAACTTTTAATTAATTTGATGGTACAGGGCCAATTTGTACTCCCAAAGAGATCAGAGAAAGAGAGGAAAGACCTCTATGTACAAAAATATTCACAGTAGTAAAAAAAAAAACCAACCCATGGAAAACAAATAAAATATTTAAATAATTTTAAAAAAACAGCCCAGAAACTAAAAGGGTGCCTACATATTAGGCAGCTAGGTGATGAATAGAGCAGTGGGTTTGGAGTCAGGAAGACCTAAGTTCAAATCCAGCCTCAGACACTTACTACCTGTGTGACTTGGAGCAAGTCACATAACCTGTTTGCTCTCAGAGGTACTGATAGCATTCACCTCCCAGGATTAAAAGAGATAATATTATAAAGAGCTTAGCGCAGTGTCTGTCCCATATTGACACATTGACTCTATACGGATGCTTATTCCTTCTCCTCCCTTGCCCTCTTTATTGGGGAATATCTAAACAAATGATGGAATAGGAATAGTACTGTGTCATAAGAAATGATGGAAGAGATGGTTTCAGAGAAAACTGAAAAACTTCAACAAACTAAGGAAGAGTAGAATGAGCAGGACTAGAACAATGTATTTGATGTCAACATTATAGAAAAAAAAATCAACTTTGAGTCTTCAGAACTGATCAATTCCAAAATTGTCAAAGATAAACTGTAAGTTCAGAAAGCCGAAAATGGAACACAAAACTAAGCTTCTGAAATGCAAAATGAGACACATTGTTGGACATTGAAAACATGAGAATTATGGGACTATGCCTATTTGTTTTGAGAGTCTGACTTTTCTTTTTTCTTTTAATTGTACAGTGAGAAGTAGCGGGGGGAAGAGATGATAAATGCTTGTAAAAATAAATATTTAAAAAACCAACAATACAGGGCCAAGCCCAGGTTCTTGAGGCACTCCTCTCACGTTGAACTATTAGAGCCTACCCATTTTTAAAATTTTAATTTTGTTTAGTTATCAAAATTCTATTTTCTCTCCCTCTCACCTTTGCTCCCCCCCCACTCCCCACCAGAAAGGAAAAGAAAGAAAAACAAAGTCTTTGTAACAAAATTTGCTTAGTCAAGCAAAACAAAAATAATGTCTCTATCTGTACCCTGAGCCTATCACCCCTCTGTTGGAGATATGGGGGAAGTATCATATGTTATCATGGGTCCTCCTGAATATCAACTGATCCTTGCATTTACATTTGTCTTTCTGATTTGTTTGTCTTTACAATGCTATCATTACTGTATATGTTGTTCCTCCTATGTTTAACACGCTTCATTTGCATCCATTCACGCAAGTCTATCCCAGTTTCTCTGAAACTTCCCCTTCCTAATTTCACGTGGTGCAATTGTTCTCCATTGCATTCATGAATCCGTTTGTTCAGTCATTCCCCAATTGACGGGCGCCCCCTAAGCTTCCAATTCTTTGATGCCACAAAAAGAGCAGCTAAATATTTTTTTCAGGAAGACTCTTCCTGAGTTCAAATCTAGCCTCAGACATTTCCTAGCTATATGACCCTGGACAAGTCACTTAACCCAGTTTGCCTCAGTTTACCCATCTTTAAATGAGCTGGAGCAGGAAATGGCAAATTGTTCCAGTATCTTTGCTGAGAAAACCCAAAATGGTGCCATGAAGGCTAGGAAATGGCTGAGCAACAACAACAGCAATATTTTCACGTACATGGAGTCATCATGCCTTTATCTTTTGGGGATACAGGCTTAGCAGCGGTATCTCTGGGGTGAAATGAATGTACAGTTTGGTAACGTTTTGAGCATAGCTCCAAATTGCTTTTCAAAACAGTGACTACTCTTTTAAGTCAGTCATTCGACAAGCTTCAAATTCATTTAATAGCCAGCACACATTCCTCTGTCTTTTCCATAAGAACAGCATGAGATACTTTCTCAAACATTTGGCTAAAAAAATCTAGGTAAAGTATCTTTGATCGGCTAGTTTAGTAGGCCTAGCCTCTTCCCTACTCACCCCATCCCCCCCAGAAAAACACGATGGAGGCATGTGAACTTCTACTTGCTGAGAAATATCTCTGTGGGGAGGATGTTTCTACTTCAGAATAACGGGACAACCCATTGTGAGTGTGAAGTGGGAGTAGGGAGTGTGTTCTTGAGGTGAACTGATTTGAGTAAACCAGTCTTATGGTCAACTTTCTATTCCTTAACTCACTGAGTTCTTACCTTATTTTATCTGTTTATTAGTTTATCATTTCTGCCTTACCTTGCCTTACTATTTTCTCCTTCTGTTGGAGAAGACTCCCGCTCCCAGGATCCTTTCCCTCAATCCCTTTCTCCTTGAGCTTTCTCGTGGCCCATCCATTCTTGCTCTTCAACCAACTCAACTCAACTCAACCCAATCCAATCCAAGATGCATTTATTAAGTGACTTATTTAGGTCTATGTCAGGCACCGTACCCCAGGGTAGAGATCCAGAGTGATAGGGGCTGATCAGAGACTAGGATTAGTTACAAAGCCAAGAATAAAAGCAAAGAATTTATAATCCAGACTAAAGTGCTAAAGTGTGTCCCCTCTCGGTAGTATTTGTTTCTGAATAGGAAACTTTTAAAGAACAGAAAAGGGTCTACTACCCAGAGGTTTAAAACTATATTGGTTGAGTCCCCACTTCCCCTCAAATCACACTAACTCAATTCATCTCTCCATCAACAAGCATTTATTACATATTAATAAATTAAACAATTAGATATCCCCTATTAGGTGTCCATCAAGTGATAAAAAGACAAAAATGGAAAACGTCCCTGCCCTCAAAGAGCTTCCAATCCTTAGCAAGATATTTTCCTCCTGTGCAGTGTCACATAGTTAGATTTAATAAGATCATAGACTTAGAACTGGAGGGGACCTCAAAGACCCTCTAGTCTACCCCTTCCATTTACAGAGGAAGAAACTGAGGCACAGGGAGAGCAAGTGGCTTACTTATAGAAGAGATCTTATTCTACATGGGTATCTTTCCACTCCACATGCTTTCAGTCAAGAGTCTCACCACTGACAATGGAGAGCGTCCAGTAGTTTTGAATTTGGGCTTATCTTTGATGCCAACTACCTGCAGGATCTCCTACCCCCCCCCAAAAGGGCAACTTTTCAGATTACTGTAACACTCTCCAGTCAGGAAACACTTGCTCTTTCAACAAGATAGGCCTATTATTGCTGTTGTTCAGCCATTTCCAATTGTGTCCAACTCTTTGTGACCCCATTGGAGGTTTTCTTGGCAGAGATCCTGGAGTAGTTTGTCATTGCCTTCTCTGGCTCCTTTTATAGATGAGGAAACTGAGGCAAACAGGATTTTAAGTGACTTGCCCAGGATCACAAAGTAAGTGACTGAGGCCAGATTTGAACTCGGGAAGAGGAGTTTTCCTCACTCCAGGACCTGCATTCTAAATCCATTCCCTAATTAAAGGCCAGAGGATAAGAATAGACAGTTTCATTACCCAATTGATAAATGGTCAAAGGATATGAACAGGCAGTTTTCAAACAAAGACATTAAAGCTATATATAATCATCTAAAAATACTCTAAATCATTATTGATTAGAGAAATGCAAATTAAAACAACTAATCAGATTGCCTAAGATGACAAAAAGTTTTCCTTTTTGTCAATGTTGAAGAAGTCGTAGGAGGATTGGGACATTATTGCATTGTTGATGGAACTCCATCAAGCCAAAGAACCCAAAGAACAATAAAACTGATCATATGCTTTGATCCAGCAATATCAATACTAGGCCTATATCCAGATGTCCAGAAGAAATCATAAAAATGGGAAAAGTTCCACATGTTCCAAAATATTGGTAGCAGCTCTTTTTGTAGTGGCACACAATTGGAAATTAAGGGGATGCCCATCAATTGAACAAGTTATGGTATATGAATATTATGGACTACTATTGTTCTATATAAGAAACCATGAATGGTCAAACTCTAAAGAAGCATGAAAAGAATTACTCTAGCTGATGCTGAGCAAAGGGAGCAGAACCAAGAGAATAGGGTACACGTAACAATAGCATTGTAAATTAATCAACTTTGATGGATACAGCTCCTCTCAGCAGTCTAGAAAACTCGTGCAGCCCTGGGAAACCTGTTATGGACAACACCATCCATATCTAGACCCCCCCAAAAAAAACCAGAATCTGAATGAACACTTTGTTCACTTTTTTAAAATTTCTCTTATGTTTTTCTTTCATATCCTATGGTCTCCTTTCTTTTTCCTCAGTCTAATTCCTCATACACAAAATGACTAATACATAAACATGCTAAACCCCAAAGTACATGTACAATGTTCACTAGACTGTTGGCTACTAGGGGAAAGGGAGGGTAGAAGAAAAGTCTGTCATAAATATGCAAGTGGATGAATGTAGAAAAATTTTCATATCCTGTAATTGGAAAAATAAAATAAAATATCACTTAAAAAATAGACAGATTTCTGTTTCCAGTTTCCAGAAGAAATCAAAGCTATCTGTAAGTATAGGAAAAAATGCTCCAAATCACTGTGTCCCTCATAGGCTTTGATAACCTAGGGAAAAGAGCATTAGTTCCCTTGATCATTTTTAATAAAATAATGATAACAATAATAATAATGATACCACTTTTACTGTGCTTTGAATTTGTACCACTGAGCTGTAAATTATACCTTGGAAAACAGGAAACTGGAAGGAAAAAAATTATACCAAGTTTCTCTGATAAAGGCCTCATTTTTTTAATATATGGAGAACTGGATCAAATTTATGAAAATAAGAGCCAAAATTATTTTTTTTTTTTGGTTTTTGGAAGGCAATGGGGTTAAGTGGTTTGCCCAAGGCCACACAGCTAGGTCATTATTAAGTGTCTGAGGCTGGATTTGAACTCAGGTCCTCCAGACTCCAGGGCCAGTGCTCTATCCACTGTGTCACCTAGCCAGCCCTCAAAATTAAATTTTAAATTAAATTAAAACAACTCTGAGGAATCACCTCATACCTATAAGATTGGTAAGAATTCCAGATGGCAGAAAAGAAAAATGACAAACTCTGGAGGGGATGTGCAAAAATAGAGACACTAATGCACTACTGATAGAGTTTTGAACTGATCACATCAATCTGGAGAACAATTTGAAATTGCTCAAAGGGCTATAAAACTGTGTGTAACCTTTAACACAGCAATCCCACTACTAGGTCTGTATCCCAAAGAGGTTTGTTTTTTTTTGGTTGGGGAGGGCGGCTTGGGGTTTTTCTCAAGGCAAATGGGGTTAAGTGGCTTGCCCAGGGCCACACAGCTAGGACATTATTAAGTGTCTGAGGTCGGATTTGAACCCAGGTCCTCCTGACTCCAGAACCAGTGCTCTATCCACTGCACCACCCAGGCACCCCAAGGTTTTTTTCTTAAAAAAGAAAAGAATATATATTTACAAAAAAAAATATTTATAGAAGCCCTTTTAGTGGTGCCAAAGAACTGGAAATTGAGGGGACGCCCATCAATGGCTGAACAAGTTGTGGTATATGATTGTGATGGAATACTTTTACATCATAAGAAATGGTAAAGTGGGGTGGGGGTAGCTAGGTGGTGCAGTGGACCCTGGGATCTAAAAGACCTGAGTTCAAATCCAGCCTCAGACACCTACTAGCTGTGTGACCCTGGGCAAGTCACTTTACCCTGAGAAAGAAAGGAAAGAAAGATGATACATCTGAACTGATACGAAGTGAAACAAGAATAACAAGGAAAACATCATCCATAGTAACAGCAATTTTATGATGATGATCATCTTCTCTGATCATGACAATGGCCAAAACAATTTCAAAGGATCCATGATGAAAAATGCTGTCCAACTCCAAAGAGAGAACTCATGAAATCTAAGCGCAAGATGAAACATGATTTTTTCATTTTCTTTATTTTCCTTGCTTTTTTGCAACATGGCTAATATGGAAAATATGCTTTACATGATCTCACATGTCTAATTGATATCATATTTTCCTTCTCGATGGATGGAAGAAGGATTGAAAGGAGGCAGAGAATTTGGAACTCAATTTTTTTTAAAAAAATAACGTTAAAAATAAACAAATAATAAAATTTTAAAACCAATAACGATTCTACCTTTTTGCATTCTTGCTAATGAAGAATCATCCCTTTAACTGGCATACATATTAAGCATAAATCCATCTGCAGTATTATTGGTTAAGGAAATTTACGTCTCTTGAGCCTCAGTTTCCTTCACTGCAAAATTAGAAGATTGGACAGATGACCTCTGAGATTCCTTCCAGAAGCAGATATAGGAACCTATCATCCTATGAATGAAGAAGTCAGGGTATTGGTGTTTTTAACACGTAAATACCCCCATCAAGACGAGCTTTGGCCTCTTATCACCATCTAGTGGTGACTGGGAGATAGGTCCTATTCCATCCCTAAATCAACTTCATTTTGCCTGGTTTGATGAACAGAGGTGTGGTTAGTTATAAGGAGAGATTTAGGATGAGAAACTCCCAAGAATTCTTTTTCTCTTCCCCTTCTCCTTCTCCTCATGCACCTTCCCTGATCTGAGATGCTAATTAATTAATTGAATGATTAATTAATATCAAACAATAGTTTAGTTGGTGTGTATCTTGTAGTGCATAGTCATAGATTGAATCAACAAGCATCTATTAAGAATGTATTGTGCAAGGAGGCAGCTAGGTGGTGCAGTAGATAGAGCACTGGCCCCGGAGTCAGGAGGACCTGAGTTCAAATCCGGCCTCAGACACTTAATAATGACCTAGCTGTGTGACCTTGGGCAAGTCACCTAACCCCATGGGGGGGGGAGGAAAGAAGGAAAGAAGAGTGAATGAATTTACTGTTTATCGGGCCCTATAACAGGCATTGGGGTTGCAAGAGGGAAAAAAAACAGTTCTTGGCCTCAGGAAGCTTGTATTTGGGGCAGCTTGGTGGTATAGTGGATAAAGCACTGGCCCTGGAGTCAGGAGGATCTGAGTTCAAATCCAGTCTCAGATACTTAATAAGTACTTAGCTGTGTGACCTTGAGCAAGTTACTTAACCCCATTGCTTTGCAAAAACTACAAAAAAAGTAGAAGCTTGTATTCTAATTCAGAAGACAACATGGAAATCTATAGATGGTTTTGTTTTTATTGAACCTGTGATTTCATAGGTGCAGAAAGCTTCTGAGGAGAAAATCATCTCTCAGTGTAGGTTGGCCCCTCAGTCTTAGAGAATTACCCTGGCACTGAGGCCTTAACTGGTTTACACAGTCAGTATGCATCAGAGGTGGGATTCCATATCTATCTATATTTATCTAGATACCTATACATCCTTTTTTGAGTTGAAGAAATTGAGGTTCCGAGAGAAGTATAAGAAACAAGATTTTGAACTCAAGTCCTTTGACACTAAATTGATTTTGGAGGGAATGAGGTTTCCACTTCCTACCATCAAACTTCCAGTCCCCCCCACACTGAGGTGGTACTGAAGGGTACATCACAGTAGGTCCTATATGCTTCCTTAAGAACTCGGATCAATTCAATGACCTTCCACAACTTCACTTCTTCATAGTGAGATAATGGAGTTGATATTCAGAAAATTGGGTAGTTCAGTGGCTCAGTGGATAAAGCACCCACCCTGGAGTGGGGAAACTGAGTTCAATTTTGAGCTCTGACATTTGATCATTATTGGGTATGATCTTAGGCAAGTAAATTAACCCCACTGCCTTTGCCAAAAACAAAAACAAAGAAGAGATTCAGAATGTGACAAAGGGTTTTCAGACATGGTCCAATTTGTTTTGTTTTGCCTCCCTATATTTACTTATTTATTTTGGGGGGGCAAGGCAATGGGTTAAGTGACTTGCCCAAGGTCACACAGCTAGGTCATTATTAAGTGTCTGAGGTCATATTTGAACTCAGGTCCTCCTGACTCCAGGGCCGGTGCTCTATCCACTGAGCTATCTAGTTGCCCCTTACTGTTTGCATTTGAAATCCCTCAATGTGTCCACATCCACCACCACACCTCTACAGTTGGACAATGTGTTGGGTTTATAGTTGAACAAGAAGAGATGAGACCCTTTGATCCTAGAGAAAAGTGAAAAAAGAAAAAAGCCTACCCTTCAAGAGCTTCCCTTATATTGGGAAAACACAACATGAAAAATAAATTCAAAATTATTCTTCTGCAGGGTTAGATACAGAATTATCTGCTGGGACCTTGGTGATGAGGAAGATGGACAGGGTGGGCTGGCCTCTTTGGACAGGGGAACCCTGTTGGATTTGGTGGTGGCGATGTGGTGGTGGTTGCTGCCACATGATCCAGCTTATGACCCTGTGAACCATAGCATGCCAGACCCTTCTGTCCTCCACTATCTTCCAAAGTCTACTGGATATTAAATGGAAATTACCTTGGCCCTCTCCATATTCTCCACCCCTCCCCATACCCCTTAATTGCTTCTCACTCTTATATCCTTCAATCTCCATTATGCCTATTTCAAAGCAGTCAATATTTGGATTCTTGCTTAGCACCCTCTCTCAGCCAGTCAAGATGGAGAGAAAAAGGCCTTTCAGGATACTCCCCATGTTGAATACAGAACAGAGATTATTGTCTGAGTACCTCCTTGGCTGCCAACATCAGATACCTGCCATCTCCATGACAACTAACTCCTTGAAATCAAAAGACTTGTGATTATTTGTTCATCCCTCCAAGCCCTACCAGATCAGGATGGAAAAGACTAACCTCCTGGATCATTCAATCATTCTCCTTTTTCTGTACAAAATAGAAACTTGTGCTCCATTTTGGAAAATGTCATTATAGTCTCTAATTTAGCACATGTGGTATTTAGTTTGCTATTTCCCCTTGAGTCATCAGTGCCAATTCAAAATGGAGAGAGGCTGACCATCCTGATTCTCAGTACTGAATCTCAGTTGTCACTGTTGCTGAATCCTGGTCACCCCAGCTACTGACCACAGCAGGGTTCTAGAGCACCATGACCTGGCAACTTAAGGATGACTATCAGGAAATGGAGGGAAAAGACAAAGATCTTCTCTTCCTCCTCAGGTCCGTTCCCACCTCCATGGACACACTGTTCCCCAGAAAGTACTATTGAGGCTCTGATAGATTTCTCATTATGGCTAAACCAGTGCAGGAAGGTTCTGACAGAAAAAGTGATTGCTGCCTATGGATAATTGATCTTCTGTTCTGACTGTGCCTGTCAATGAAGATGTCTGAGGTTCAAATGAGAAACATAACACCCATGGAAATACAGGTGACCATGGGCTCCTTATGATGAGTTATCCTTAGGGAGAATTTATGGAAATGGACCAATCCAATGAAAAAGAAAATGGAGGAGGAGGAGGAGGAGGAGGAGGAGGAGGAGGAGGAGAAGGAAGGAAGGAAGGAAGGAAGGAAGGAAGGAAGGAAGGAAGGAAGGAAGGAAGGAAGGAAGGAAGGAAGGAGGGAGGGAGGGAGGAAGGAAAATAATGATATTGAGGCATTTTTTTAATCACAGAAAAGAACAGGAGGTTCCAAAGGACATGTAGCTTTGAAATTAACATGTTGGATTTATTGTATCCTTTTTAAAAAATTCAACTTTTATTTTTTGTTATAAATATTCTTCCTCCACCCATTTAGGAGATAAGAAAAAATAAAATCCGTTACAAACATGAATAGACGTGCAAAACAAATTTCTTCCTTATCAATGTTCCCCCCCAAAAAAGAAAGAAATAGAAGAAAACATGTTTCAAAATGTTCTTTGAGTTCATCTGTTTTCTTTCTGGCGTGGGAAAGTATGTTTCATCAGGAGTCCTTTGGAATTATGTGGGGTCACTGTGTTGATCAGACTTACTAAGTATTTCAAAGTTGATTATCCTTTACAACATTGCTATAATTTAATTTAATTTATTATATTTTTTATAATAAAGGTTATATAATATAATATAAATTATATTATTTAATTTAATTTATTATATTTCTGAATTGTCTCCCCTTCTCCTCATTCTACACTGGAGAAGATCACCATTTGACATAAATATATATGTATGTACATACATATATATTGATAAAACCATACTATGCATACTTCTGTTTATCAATTCTTTCTCTGGAGTTAATTAGCATCTTATTTATTGGTTCTTTCTCTGGAGCTGATTAGCATTTTTCATAGGTCCTTGGTAGTTCATCTGAGAGTTTGCAATACTGTTCACAGTTGTTCTTTGAATAATATTGCTGTTATTGTATAAAATGCTTCCTTGATTCTGCTCATTTTATTCTTCATTATTTCCTACAAGTCTTTACATGTTTTTCTAAAATCTGTTCATCATTTCTTTTTTTTTTAAGGTTTTTGCAAGGCATTGGGGTTAAGTGGCCTGCCCAAGGCCACACAGCTAGGTAACTTTTAAGTGTCTGAGGCCGGATTTGAACTCAGGTATTCCTGACTCCAAGGCCGGTGCTCTTTCCACTGTACCACCTAGCCACTCCTGTTCATAATATCTTACAACACAGTAATATTCTATCATAATCATATACTATGACTTGTTCATCCATTCCCCAATTGATGGGCATTCCCTCAATTTCCAGTTCTTTGCTACCACAAAGAGAGCTGCCATAAATATTTCAGAACATAGAGGTTATTTTCCGTTTATAGTTGCTGGGTCAAAGGGCATACATTACTTTATGACTCCTGGGCATAATTCCAAATGGCTCTCCAAAACAGTTGGTTCCATTCACAGTTCAACCAAGTGTGTATTAGTGTCTCATTTCTTCCACATCCTCTCCAACAATTGCTTTCCCCTTTTATCACTTTAGCTAGTCTGATAGATGTGAGATGATATCTCAAAGTTGTGGGATCTTTAGGTTTATCAAACACCAGGTTATTGTGCTCATTTGCTTCTATATATTGTGTACCTAATCCATTCCATTGATCAATCACTCTATATCTTACCCCTTACTTAACTGTAGCATTTGAGATCGGGTACTGCTAGGCTCCCTTCCTTCCTTTTTTTTTTTTTTGTTTGTTTTTTACCATTGCTTCCCTTCATATTCTTCACATTTTGTTCTTCCAGATTAATTTTGTTATTATTATTTTTTCTAATTCTAGAAAGTAATTCTTTGGTAACTTGATCAGTATGGCATAGAATAAGTAAATTTATTTAGGTTGTTTAATTATCTTTATTATATTGGATCAGCCTACTCATGAGCAAGTGCTTAGATCTCTTTATTTATGTGAAGTGTTTTATAATTATGTTCATATTATTCCTGTGTGTGCCTTGGCAGGTAGACTCCCAAATATTTTATAATGTCTACAATTATTTTAAATAGAATTTCTCTTTCCATCTCATCTGAGTTTTTCTAATTTTATCAGACTATCTCCTGCAGAGTCAATATAGAAAAATGTAGATTTGTGTGGATTTGTTTGATATGCTCCAAATTTGCTAAAACTGTTCATTATTTAGCTTTTTCTTTTAGTTGACAATCTTCGGTGTTCTAAGTGTACCATCATGTCATCTACAAAATGTAAGAGCTATTTTTCCTCATTACCTCTGTATATTTCTTCAATATCTTTTCATATCTTATTGTTATAACTTGCATTTCTAGTAGAATCCTTTATGGTTATGGTGATAATGGACATCTGTGTTTCACCTCTGACCTTATTGGGAAGAGTTCTAGCTTATTCTCACTGCAGATAATTCTTGCTCTTGACTTAAATTCTACTCATCACTTTAAGGAAAGCTCCATTTATTATGCTTCCTAATTTATTTTTTATTTATCAATTTATTTTTTAAAACAAGAATGAATGCATTTTGTCAAAAACTATTTCTGCATGTATTGAAATAATCATATGATTTTATTGGCTTTATTGTTAACATAGTCAATTACATTCATGCTTGTTTCTAATATTGAACCAGTCCTTGTATAAATTCAACTTGGTCATAGTATATGATTTTTGTGACACAGTTGTAATCTCCTTGCTAGTATTTTATTAAAAAAAATTGCATCAATTTGGAACTATATCTGAAAAGATATAAAACCATGCATACTCTTTGACCTAGCAATATCACTACTAGGTCTGTATTCCAAAGAGATACAAAAATATTTAGAGCAACTCTTTTAGTGGTGGCAAAGAAATGGAAATAAAGAGGATGACCACTGATTGCGGAAGGGTTGAACAAACTATATGGATTGTGATGAAACACTATTGTGACTTAAGAAATAATGAGCATGGGGGCAGCTAGGTGGTGCAGTGGATGGAGCATCAGCTCTGGAGTCAGGAGGACCTGAGTTCAAATCCAGCCTCAGACACTTAATAATTACCTAGCTGTGTGGCCTTGGGCAACCCACTTAACCCATTGCCTTGCCAAAAACAAAAAAAGAAGAAAGAAAGAAATGATGAGGATACTCTCAGAAAAAACCTTGGAAAACTGTGAAATGAGCAGAACACAATATTGTATGATGATCTACTGTGAATAACTTAATTTCAGCAACACAATGATCCAAGACAATTCTGAAGGACTTAGGATGAAAGTGTTGTCTATCTCCAGAGAATGAACTGATGTAATCTGAATACATATGGAAAATACTTTTTCTTCTCTCTATTTTTGTCTGTTTTCTTTCATAGTATGACTTATATGGAAATGTGTTTTGTATGACTACACATGTATAATCTATGTCAAATCGCTTGCTTTCTCATTGGAGAAGGGGAAGGCAAGAGAAAATTTGAAATTTGAAAATTGAAAATTTGAAAAAAATGTTCTTACATGTAATGGGGGGAAAATAACATTTTAAATCAACTTTTAAAAAACAGAAAATTGCAACAATATTCATTAGAGAAATTGATCTATTTTTCTTCCTCTGGTTTTGCTCTTTTTTGTAAAAAAAAATATTTTGTTTCATAGAAAGAATTTGATAGGATTACTTCCTTGTCTATTTTTTCAAATAGAATGTGTAGTTTTAGAATTAATTATTCTTTAAATGTTTAGTAGATTCCACTCGTAAACCTATTTGATCTCAGTTTTTTGAGTTTTTTTTTTCCCTTAGAGAGTTCATTTATGGCTTGCTCAATTTATTTTTCTTAGATGCATTATTCAAGTGTTCTATTTTCTATTCTCTTAATCTGGGAAATTTATCTTTTTTGTAAATATTTGTCCATTTCATTGAGATTATCTCTTTTATTGGCATAAAGTTGAACAAAATAGCTCCTAATAATTGCTTTTATTTCATCTTTCTAGTACTTCTCAAAGTCCAGTTCTAAGTGGCTATTTCTCTATTTCATTATTTTACTTAGTCCTGGGACCCAAATCTGTCCTATAAATTAAAAAAGACTAAATTTATCTCATGTAGAAGTCAGATGGAGTGCACCAGATTGATGAGAGATAAAATGTCCTGTTTGAATGAAGAAGGGAGAGGGGAGCAAGCATTATTTAAGTACCAATGTGCCAATGCTTTTTGTCTATTGCATCACCTGGCTGCCTGGAGAAGGAAAAGGCTTGCTGGGATAGTCTGGCAATACTACCACCCTTTTTGACTGTGATAGTTGAGGTTTAGGCTAAGGGAGCATAGGCTACTTGAGTCTCAGAGCATCTATCACTTTGGAGTCTCTGCACAAGTGGCTGCCCAGGTCCGGAACTCACACCTTCCTCACTTCAGTCTGATGGACGAATTTGTATATTAATAATAATGGTAATAGCAACTAACATTAGGGGATTGGGGAGGGGGGTTGCAAGGCAATGGAGTTGAGTGACTTGCCCAAGGTCACACAGTTAGGTAATTAAGTGTCTGAGATCAAATTTGAATTTAGAACCTCCTAACTCCAGGGTGCTCTATCCACTGTGCCACCTAGCTGCCCTGTAACTAACATTTATGCAGTACTATGTGCTAATTGCTGAAATAATTGCTTTTAAATTGTTATTCCAAATTATTAAAAGTAATTATTATCTCAGTAATAGCAGCGTTGTAGACATACAATACACAATAATAAATGATTATGGTAATGTTGTGTTTTACAAATGTAAAGATTTAGGCTTGTGAAATAAGAATTCACTATTTGGTTAAAATTGTTGAGCAAAAGCAATCTGGCAGAAACTGGGCATAGTCCAATATCTTATACCATTTATCAAGATAAGATCAAAATGGACACATGTCCTAGATATAAAGGGAGAAATAATAAGTAAATACAGATTTACAGATAGGAGATGAGTTTATGAATAAACAAGAGCTAGCATTATGAGATGTAAAGTGGATAAATTTGATTACATTAAATTAAAAAGGCATTGTACAAATAAAACCAATGAAGTCAAGATTATAAGGAAAACAGAAAATTAAGGAAAATTTTCATGGACAGTTTCTTGGATAAAGGTCTCATATCTCAAGTATATAGAGAATTTTGTCAAATATTTGAGACTGTGAGTCATTCTCCAATTGATAAATGATCAAAGGATGTGAACAGGCAATTTTTCAAAGAAATTAAGGCTACCTAAAGTCATATAAAAATGTTCTAAATCACTTTTCATTAGAGAAATGCAGATTAAAACAACTCTGAGATACCACCTCCCACCTATCAGATTGGCTGAGATGAGAAAAAGGAAATGATTAATGTTGGAGAGGATGTGGGAAAACTGAGATACTAAAGCACTATTGGTAGAGATGTAAATTGTTCCAGCCATTCAGGAGAATAAGGCAATAGAATTGAGGGGTAGGGAAAGGTTTCCTGGGAAAGATAATATTTTAGTTGGGCCATAAAATAAGATCAAGAAGTGAGTAGGTGGAAGCAGCTAGGTGGCACAGTGAATAGAGCACCAGCCCTGGAGTCAGGAGTACCTGAGTTCAGATGTGACCTCAGACACTTAATAATGACCTAGCTGTGTGGCCTTGGGCAAGTCACTTAACCCCCATTGCCTTGTTAAAAAAAAAAAAAAAAGAAATCAGTAGGTGGAATTGAGTAGGAAAGAGCATTCCAGGCATGGGCAAATAGAAAAAATCTAGGATCCATGAGATGGATTGTCTTGTTCCTGGAATAGCAAAAAGACCAGTGTCATTGGATTAGGGTATGTGGCAGAGAGGAAGGAGTAAAACGACCGGAAAGCCAAACAGCATTTTATATTTGATCCTAGAGATTATAGAGAACCTTTGGAGTTTATGGAGTAGACAAGTGATATGATTAGACCTGACCTTTAGAATAACTTAATCTCAAATCCTTAAAGTCCCAACTAAAATATTATCTTTCCCAGGAAACCTTTCCCAACAACTTCTCAATTCTAGTGCATCATTCTCCTGAATGGTTGAAACAATTTACAACTCCACCAACCGTGCATTAGTGTATCTATTTTTCCACATCCCTTCCAGCATTTGTCATTTTCCTTTTTTTTTGTCATGTTAACCAATCTGATAGGTGGGAGGTGGTATCTCAGAGTTGTTTTAATTTGCATTTCTCTAATCAAAAGTGATTTAGAGCATTTTTTCATATGACTTTAGATAGCTTTAATTTCTTCTTCTGCCTTTTCCAAATCCGACTTCAGACATTTAATAATGACCTAGCCGTGTGGCCTTGGGCAAGTCACTTAACCCCACTGCCTTGAAAAAAAAAATCTAAAAAAAGGAAAAACTGCCTTTTCACATCCTTTGATCATTAATCAATTGGAGAATGACTCATAGTCTCATAAATTTGACAAAGTTATCTATATACTGGATATATGAGACCTTTATCCAAGAAACTGTCCATAAAAGTTTTCCTAATCACTAATCATAACTAGTAGCTGATTCACCCCATTCAAGTTCAGGGTTATAATTGCTAACTATGTATTTCTTTCTATGCTATTCTATTATTCTTATCCTTCTTTTCTTTACTCCATTCCTTCTTTAAAATCTCTTTTGTTTCTTTCCACTACCTCTATCAGTCTACCTTCCTTCTATTCTTCCCCAACCCCCTTTCTCTTTTTAAAAAATTAAATTTATTATTCATTTATTTTAACATTCTTTTTTTAAAAATGTTAAGTATCAAATTTTCTTTTTCCCTCTCACCCCTCCTCGAGCCACTGAGAAGGCAAGCAATATGATGATAATTATGTATGTGAAATCATGCAAAACATATTTCTGTATTAGTCATATCACAAAAAGCAAGAAAAATAAAGCAAATGAAAAATTATATTTCAATATACCCTCATCTCTAGAGGTGGAATTGGCTTAGAGAATTGTATTGCTCAGAACAACTAAGCCTTTCATAATTGATGATCATTACCATATTGCTGTTACTATAAACAATTATCTCATGGTTCTGCTCACTTCACTTTGCATCAGTTCGTTTAGGTCTTCCCATGTTTTTTCTGAAATCTTCCGTGTTTCATTTCTTATGACACAATAGTACTCCATCACAATCATATGCCACATCCTGTTCAACCATTCCCCATTTGATGAGCATCTCCCAATTTGCTACCACAAAAAATACTGCAAGATGGTTTATACTTTTTAGCTATTTTGTACTTTATATTTTTTTTTCTTTTATCTCTTTAAGTTTGTGTTGTTGGGTCAAAAGATACGCATATATCTTTTGGATATAGTTCTAAATTGTTCTTCAGAATGGATGGACCAGTCTTCAACTCCACCAGCAGTTTATTAGAGTACCCATTTTCCCTATCTCCTCTAGCATGTGTCACTTGTCATTTCTGTGGTGTGATCACCCTCTTTCTCTTAACCTCTTTCCCTCCTATTTCCCTTGGGTAAGATGAATATCCAGTCTCAATTGTGTGTGTATGTGCATTCTTGCCTCTATGAACTAATTCAGATGAGAATGAGGTTTGTGTTTCTCACTCCCCCCTCACTCTGTTATATAAATTCTTCCCTATGTGCCTCATTTATGAGATAATTTTACCCATTCATCCTTTTCCAGTGACCTTCTCTTCCCCCACTCTTCCATTCTTCTTTTGAGATTATTCATATACAATAGAATCACATTCAATTAGACTCTCTCTAAGATTCTTGATGATAAAGTGCTGATGGGTTACCCCCATCTCCTCATATAATAATGCAAATAATTTAACCTTTTTTTTAGTTTCTCATTATTTCTCATTTATATTTACCATTGCATGCTTCTCTTGGGTCCAATAGTTAAATGTCAAATTTTTCTGTTCATCTGTGATCTTTTTGTCAGGAATGCTTGAAAGTTCCCTATTGTATTTAGTATCCTCTTTTCACTGTAGAATTATACTGGTTTTTCTGGCTAGGTTGTTTTTGGTTGTGATCCTAGATCCTCTGTCTTCCATATCGTTTTCTAAACCCCCACTCCTCTATAGTGGTAGCTGCTAAATCCTATGTGACCTTTTTTAAGTGGATCCACAATATTTGAATTCTTTCTTTCTCACTGCTTTTGGTATTTTCTCCTTGGGCTGAGAGCTTTGAATTTTGACTATAATGAGATTTTTGTTTCATATTTCGTTCAGAGAGTGACAGGTGGACCCTTTCAGTTGTTACTTTTTTATTTGGTTTTAAGATATCCAGGCAGCTTTCTTTTACAATTTATTGAAATATGATTTCTTGACTTTTTTTATTCCTGGATTTCAGACAGCCCAAATATTCTTAAATCATCTTTCTTCAATCTAGTTTCCTATTTTTTTCCTGTCAGTTCAAATTTTCTCCTTTTTTAAGGTTTTTTTTTTTTAATATTCCTTAATGTTTCATGGAGTCATTAGTTTCCATTTGGCCAATTCCAATTTTTAAAAAGTTACTTTTTTGAGATTGTGAACTTCTTTTACCAGACTGGTATCTTTGTTTTCAGGATGTTTTTGACTAGCTCTTATTTCTCTTCCCGTTTTCTCCTTTTTTATCTCTACAATTCTTCTTTGGTTTTTAAATTTTTTTCTCTTTTAAAATAATCTGTCTTTAATATGTGCCTTAACTCTTCTAGTAATTCTCATTGGTCTTGTGCTTAATCTGCATTTTTATTTGAAGGTTTGCTTGTAAATGTTTTGGAGTCGTTTTCTTCTTCGGAGATTGTGTCTTGAGCTTCTCTGTCACCATAGTAGGTTCTTTTGGTTTGTTCATTCGTCCAGCCTATTTATTGACTGCAAACCTTATGCTAACATTGAGCCCTTCTCTTTTCTTGGGGGTGGGGGTGAGGATGAGTGTGAAAAGAATGGACATCTGGCCTGAGTTTCTGTCTTTTTTACATCCTTCTGTTTTCACAACTCATTCTGGGGATCTGCAGATTTCCAGTTCTTCCAAATTTGTGTGATCATGTATAACCTATATAAAATTGCTTACCATCTCTATGGGGGGGGGGGGGATGGGAAGAATGGAGGGAGAGAATTTGGAACTCAAAATTTTTTAAAAATGAATGTTAAAATTGTTTTTTACATGTAATGGAGAAAAATAATTGGAACATCTGTTCATTCATTCACATTCACCACTCCTGAACTGAACTCTGCCAATTACTGATCCAGGGTTGGATCTGTTAGATTGTGTGTGGTTGAGTTTCAGGCAATGGTTGCTGGACTCGGTTACTGCTAGCCCAGTGAAATATTCTGCAGGTTCAGAGCAGCTGAACTGCTAGTCATCTTTTGGTGTTAGTCTTCCACCCTGGGTTTTCAGGTGCTGGGTTAAAGGTTAGGAACTGAACAACTATTCTGTTCCTCTATTCCAAACCACAGTTAAGTTTGTGGAATTTTTGTTCTCTGTACTCAACTAAGGCCTCTGCATTCAGTCCCAGTCATCCTCTCCACCCTAGATCTATGACCCAAAACTGGGCAATAGGTATCAGAACTACCAAATGGCACCTGTTCTTGCTTGAGGATCAGTTCAGGGCTACTCTGGGATCTTTTTTCTGCCCTAGAGCTTCCTGTCCTGGTACTCTCTCCTTTCCCGAGTACTGGAATGCTTCTGTCTGGTCACCACTGCCACTGTACTGAACTCCCGACCAACCCTGCCCTGTTGGTCACAGACCTCTCTGTCTGTGTTCTTAAGCTGTCCTGGGCTGTCCTCAACTTTCACTCTGGCATCTTGAGTCCAAACTCTCTCTTATATGCTCTTTGAAAAAAAATGTCAGACTAGGCTACAGGTATTTGTAGTTTCAGGTACCATTCTCTTCTTCTTGGTATAAGGAAATGTTCATACTTTTGGCTGCTTGGCAAGGTCAAAATAAGAAAAACCAAAAAATTATTATAAATATAGAATATTATAAACATAACATTAATATAATATAAAATGATTATAAAATAATCAAACTTAGTTCAAATAGAATGGGGAAGATTGCCCTCTTGAAATGTGTTCAGCCTATTGGTGAAGCTTTTAATCATAATAATATTTAACATTTATATGGCACTTTAGTGTTTCCAAACATTTTTCATGTGTTATCTCATTTGATCCATTGCATCTGAAAGGTAGGTGCAAAATTATTGCCTCCATTTTACAGATAAGGAAACTGAGGGTCAGAGAGGATAGCTGATATGGTCAGGCTCACACAATTACTACATAGTTGAAGGGGTATCTTCAACCAGGTGTTCCTAACTTCAAGTGAATGTTCTATCCATTATTCTAAGCCAAGTTTATTTTCTGACTGATTGAACATTCCTGTCCAATAATTGTTTTTAAGCTGAAAAGAACAGCTGTGGAAATTACATTTGAAAAGGACAGGTTGGCCTTTTGGAACTTCTCCCCAAAATGGTGCCCTGGCTGTTCTCTTCTATTCATACAGCCTGGTCATGATGGCCACTGCTTGCAGGTCACCATAACCCTGAGCAACTTAGGAATGCACTCACTGCCTCTCAATTGCTCTCAACTAGACCCTGGGAGAGATGGGAAAGGCTTGAGAGGTGGCTGAATGGGAATGGACTGTGATTTTGCTCTAAGCAAGGCTAGGCAAAATGTGGCAAGGATTCAAGTACCTCCTGGGACTTAACACAGGCATCTCCTCTTCTGAGGATAAGCTTTTGGATTCTGTGATGGCCAATCTTGAATCCATAGCCCAACAAAGGGCCTTGCAGTGACTTTGTACATTCAAGCAAATAGAAATGAAGGCTGATGGGCAAAATTTCTTAAGCCATCTAGAGGTGCTCTGTACGGGAGATTGTGGTCCCATGACTGGTAATCAAATCTCTTTGACTGAGCTTATTAGCACAAACATGGTCCTAGTCAGTTTCCTAAAATGCTATTTTCTTAGGGAGAAGAAGAAGAGGTATTTTGGTGCCGGTTATGTTTTCTGAAATGCAGTATTCTAAGTGCATCTCTCAACTGAGATCTTTAAAGTTCTCCATCTTTTTCTTCTGTCCTGCCCTCCCCTAAGACTTCTCACCTCCAAATACCTTCCCTTCTCTATGGGGGGGGTGGGTTTCCTTCAAAAATATCACTTAATTAATTTGGTTTAAATAATAGTTTTAGAGGTAAGCATGTCTCTGGACTAAAGTATCTCTCAAGGAATGAACAAGAGCTCTGATTCCTTTCTGCATTAGACTCATGGGGCTTGCTAGAATGACACAGTCAAGTCCTGCTTGAGTCCCTGTGACTAAGGCTGAGAGGTTCAGGTCTGGGGGACATCACGAAACCAGAGCTTTTGCCCAACTCCCTGGAAGGTGCCCTCTGTGAAATCCCTCAGAGCTTTCCCCAATCATTCCTTCTGCAAAGAATGAGCAGGCATGAAAGGATCACAATGTGTATTGTTGGATCTGTTTCACTGTTACTGAGATTGGCCGAGTTCTGAAGTCCTTCAATGCTGTTTAGGCCTATCTGGTCATGGACATTGGTCATTTTGTTCTCCTGTCTCTGCTGGCTTCGCTTCTCACCAGTTTGTACCAGTCAGCACAGGTTTCTCTGAATTCCTCATATGCACTCTTTCCTATGGCAAAATAATATTCCATTGTGTTCATACACTTCAGTTTGCTCCCCTCCCAACTAGTGGGCACCCACTTTGTCTCCAGTTTCTTGTTCCACTTTGCCCCTCCTCTACCTCCCAAGTAATGCTGGGAATATTTTGGTACTATGGGCCAGCCTCATATTTTCTGGCAAGATCCCACCCTACGCAACCCCCAAGCATGGAAAGTTTCCATTTTAAAGTCATGCATTGAAAGATGTAAGAGATCTTCAATGTAGGTATCTTTCTATACTTAGTAGTGCCCTTTAAAGAAGGTGAAAATAAGGATGTAATTTTTTTTTATCCAAGTTCATGGATCCCATGAAATATATCATTGAAGACTATGGCAGGGGGTATCTTTGGACCCCATGTCAGAGGCACCTGATTATCAGATCTGGTCCCTTCCCCTTTCCCCTAAAGTATCTTTCCTGTTACTTTTACCTTCTTACAACAAATGTGCTTAAAGTCCCTCGGCCTTTATTTTTTGTTATTTTTTGATCATCAAAAATCTATCCTTTCTACTTCCACTTCCAAAAAAGGAACAAAAGAAAAACAAACTTTGGTACAAACAATCACAGCCATGCTTCTACAACGTTCACATTGGTCATGTCTAAAATAAATGAACAAATACACACATAATATTTTTTCTTTTTTTATGTAAGTATAACAGAGATGGAGAAAGGAGGAGGAGGAGGAGAGAGAGAGAGAAGTTTCAATCTGTACTCTGAGTTTTTCACCTCTCTGTTGGGATGACACACAAATTCATGAAGTATTCCAAAATTGGGGGGGGCATTATACAGGCTGTTCAAGGAGGACCAGCACTACTGAAAAGAGGACTTGCCAAGCCTTTTTCAGGGCTGCTCATCCACCTTTGGTATCTACCTAATACTCAGCTCTCACATGTGACTCCAAGAAGATGTAGTATATGTATCAGTCACACCCCAGTAAGATCATCTCAACAGACAGGATAAGCCAGGTTGGGGATAACAAACAAGCATTAAACCTGTGGGTGAATTAGGGGATGTTTATCTTAAATATATGAAAACTTTATCTAGAAGAATGGTCAAATGAGGACAATTTTTTTTTCCAATATCATTGAAGACATCCTGGGTCATTGCCAATCATCTTTTGCCTTGCCACTGGACTTTGATGATTCTGGAAGAAAGAGTGAGACTGATTACTTTGCCCAACTCAGCTTCACCTAAATACAATTAATAGAAGAGTCAAAACATTAGGCTGTAATACATTGGTCCTCTTTGAAAATGCAGGACAAGGGGCAGAGCCAAGATGGAAGAGAAAAGGCGGGAACTCACTTGAGCTCTCCCAAATTTCCCTCCAAAAACTTCTAAATAATGCCTCAAAAATTAATTCTGGAGTGACAGAACCCAGAAAAGAATGGGTTGGAACAATTTTTCCAGCCTAAGACAACTTAGGTCAGTAGAAAAGGTCTATGGCACCAGGGTGAGAGTGGAGCACAGTCCATCACAGGCAACACAGCAGCAGACTTTGGGGGCAACTGAATCAACAGCAATGATTTTCTGAGCTCTCAGTCCACAGATGGTAACAGAATTTAACAACTGGGTTAGGAGGAGATTATAGGAGTCCCTTTACAAGCACCAGGTTCAGAACTCCGTTGCTTTGCCCTTACACAAATTCTCTGGGTCACAGTCCCAGAGAGAGGAAGACCATTAGCATATCAGAGCTTGTAGCCACAGGGAGAGTGGAGACTTTTATCCCAGTTCCAGAATGGAAAAGAATGCTAACTGTTGTTTACAGACCAAAGCACAGGCCAGGAGAGTAGTAAGCACATCTCTACTTAGATCATATCACCTTGGAAGAACTGAAAAATTAAAGACCCTCAGAACCAGCTCTGAAAACAACTTCAGGGGAAAAAACCCTGAAGCTTGGGGCAGTACCCCTTCACCCCAAGAGCAAAGTCTAGTTGTAAGAAAGAGTTTGAAGTCAAGAAATAAATGGGAAGATGAGTAAACAACAGCAACAACAAAAGATATCATTTGACCGAGCAATACCATTACTAGGCCTATATCCCAAAGAGATTAAAAGAAAAAAGGATCTTTATGTACAAAAATATTTTTAGCATTTATTTTAGTTGCGGCAAAGAATTGGAAATTAAGGGGATGTTCGTCAATTTTAGAATGGCAGAACAAGTTGTATATGATTGGGATGGTATGCTATTGCACTATAAGAAATGACAAGCAGAATGCTCAGAAAAATCTGGAAAAACTTACATGAATTGATACAAAGTCAAACAAGCAGAACCAGTGAATATTGTATACAGTCTATTATAAATAATTTAGCTATTCTCAGCAATCCAATGATCCAAGAAAACCTGAAGGACTTATGATAAAATGATCTATTCATCTCCAGAGAAAGAACTGGTGGAGTCTAAATGCAGATCAGATACTTTTCCTTTATTCTTTTTAGGGGGGGGGGTTGTCTTCTTTCTCAGCATGACTTATAAGGAAATGTGCTTTGTACGACTATACATGTATAACCTATGTCAAATTGCTTGCCTTTTCAATGGGGGGAGGAGTAAGAAGGAATAGAGAGAATTTGGAACTCAAAATTTGAAAAAAATGTTAAAATTGCTTTTACATGCAATTGGGAAAAAATCAAATATTCAAATACTCAATACATACTTTGTTCCTCAACTATCTCAAGTACCTGGACTTTGTCTCATCAACCTTATCTCACACAGCTAGGTGGCAAATGGATAGAGTGTAAAACTTGAAGTCAGGAGGACCTGCCTCAGATATTTACTAGCTCTGTGACCTTGGACTAATCACTTAATTTCTATCAATCTCAGTTGCCCCACTTGCAAAATGGGCACAGTAATGAGCCTACTTACATAGGGTTATTGTGAAGATCAAATGAGTTATTATATGAAAAGTGCTTTGCAAATCTTAAAGAACCTTATAAATTATTATTATTATTATCATTATTATTATTATCATTGTTCTTATATTCACTATAACTTGATCCCTGTATTTTATTAGGGGATTCTTCCCTGTATCTACAAAATGCCAGGTCCCTATGGCCCATTATATGGTTGGTCCCTAAATCCTAACATATCTGGTCCCCAGATGTCCCTAGTCCCTGTAATTATTTATGAAATTGGTCCCTAAATCCTGGTCTGTTGCTTGTCCAAGTACCCTTTCTGTCCTTGTGTGACTGTTTTCTGTTTTCTGTGGTTGGCTGTTCTAGGCTTAAATGTTCCTAATACCTAATACCAGTAAACAAATATTTCTTATGTACCTACTATGTGTCAAACTGTCCTAAGTGTTGGGATTGCAAAAAAAAGGCAAAATCAGTTCCCCTCAGGTATGGGCAATGCCCACAGGAAGTTCTTGTCTTAATGAGGAATAAAATGTGCATATAACTAGACACACATAAGATATACACAGTGTACCTGAAGAAAGTACAGAAATATAAAGAGAAAACATGACAACTGGAGAGTGAAGGAGTGGAGGTTGGGAGAAAGGCTTAAGAATGTGATTTTTGAGTTGAGCCTAGAAAGAATTCAGGAAAGCCTGGAGGCAGAGATCCAGAGGAAAAGCATCCAGGCTGAGGGCACAGCCAATAGAAAGGCAAAGAGTTGGGAGGAATGGCAGATATGAGAAGCCAGAAGTACTAGTGTCACTGGCTTTAGAATATGAAGAAGAAAGTGTAAGAACTGGAAATGTGGGAAGGGTCCTAGTTGGGAAGAGTTTTAAATGCAAAACAAACAACTTTTGTTTGATCCTGGATGTAATAGGGAGCCCCTGAAGTTGATTGAGCAAGGGAGTGACATGATCAGACCTATGCTTTAAGAACATCATTTTGGTAACTGTGTGGAGGATGGATTGGAGTGGGGAGAAACTGAAAGCAAGGAAAACAATTAGGAGCCAATAGTCTGGAAGTGAGATGATTAGGGCCCATGCTAAGGTAGCTGGTATGAATGGAGAGACATGGACATATGAGGATAAATAAAAAGTTTAGACTTGTGGGATAAGGGCAAGGGAAGAGTTGAGGAAGATACCAAGGCTGTGAGCCTTAGTGAGGTGTCTGGTCATAGCAATGGGGAGCAAGGATTATTTCAAATCTCCACCCATGACCAAGGAGTATTGTCTGGTCCCTGTACCCACTGATGATTTGGGTGATCCCTTAATTATGAGACCTTGTCCAAGTTCTATAATTGGTCCTTGCACCCCTTCATGCCAGTACTTAATATGTACTTGGTACCAGTATTGTGGTACATAGCTAATGGCTGTACCCTTTCTTTTAGGGATACATATATATAAAGAGAGAGAGAGAGAGAGATAAGAGAGAGAGAGAGAGAGAGAGAGAGAGAGAGATAATTATCTATCAATCTCTGTTCTCAGTCATATTCTTGGTCTTAGTACCTAAGAGATATTGTAGGTTCAGTTCCAGAATAGCACTAAAGATGTCATATAGCATTATGTCTTAAAAAATGTATAGGCTTAAATTTAAAAAATATGTTATTGCTTAAAAAATGCTAACATTCTAGTATGGCAGAAACTTGGATTAGACCATCTCACACCCTATACCAAGGTAAGATCAAAATGAGCACAGGATTTAGACCAAAAAAGGCAATATTATAATCAAACTAGGAGATCAAGGACTAGTTTACCTGTCAGATCTATGGAAAGGGAAGCAGTTTGTGACTAAGGAAGAGATGGAGAACATGATTACAAACAAACTAGATAATTTTGATTACATTAAATTAAAAAGCTTTTGCACTGACAAAACCACTGTAACCAAGATCAAAAGAAATGCAGTAAATTGAGAAACAAATTTTACAAAAGTAATGTTTCTGTCAAAGGACTCATTTCTAAACTATATAGAGAACTGAGTCAAATTTATAAAAAAAAAAAAAAAACAAGCCATTTCCCAATTGGCAAATGGTCAAAGGATATACAGAGGCAATTTACAAATGAGGAAATCAAAGGCATCCATAGTCATTTGAAAAATTGCTCTAAATCACTACTGATTAGAGAAATGCAAATTAAAGCATCTCTGAGGTACCACCTCACACCTCTCAGTCTGGCCAATATGATCAGAAAAGACAATGATCAATGTTGCAAGGGATATGGGAAATCTGGGACGCTAATACATTGTTGGTGGAGTTGTGAGCTGATCCAACCTTTCTGGGAGAGCCATCTGGAATTATGCCGAAAGGGCAATAAAAGTGTGCATATCTTTTGATCCAGCAATATGACTACTGGGTCTATACCCTGAAGAGATCATGAAAAAGGCTAAAAATATCATTTGTACAAAAATGTTCATAGCAGCTCTTTGTGGTAGCAAAGAATTGAAAATAGAGTGAATGTCCATCAATTGGGGAATGGCTGAACAAATTGTGGTATATGTATGTTATGGAACACTGTTGTTCTATTAGAAACCAGGAGGGAGGGGAATTCAGAGAAGCCTGGAAGGATTTGCATAAACTGATGCTGAACGAGATGAGCAGAACCAGAAGAACACTGTACACCCTAACAGCAACGTGGGGGTGATGATCAACCTTGATGGACTTAACTCATTCCATCAGTGCAACAATCAGGGACAATTTGGGGCTGTCTGCAATGGAGAATACCATGTGTATCCAGAGAAAGAACTGTGGAGTGTGAACAAAGACCAAGGACTATTACCTTTCATTTAGAAAAAAAAAAACTGGTATCTTATTGTCTGATCTTGCTATCTCTTATACTTTATGTCTCTTCCTTAAGTATCTGATTTCCCTCTCATCACATTCAATTTGGATCAATGTATAGCATGGAAACAATGTAAAGACTGACAAATTGCCTTCCATGGGGGGTGGGGGGAGGGAAGTAAGATTAGGGGGGAAATTGTAAAACTCAAAAGAAATAAAATCTTAATTTAAAAAAAAACAATCAGGGACAAATTTTAGGGTATCTGCGATGGAGAAAACCATCTGTATCCAAAGAAATAATTGTGGAGTTTAAACAAAGACCAAAGACTATTATCTTTAATTTTTAAAAAATTATCTTATTATGTAATTTTGCTACCTCATATTTTATTTTGCCTTAAGGATATGATTTCTCTCTCAACACATTCCATTTTGAACAATATATAGCATGGAAATAATGTAAAGACTATCAGACTGCCTTCTGGGGGGCATGGGGGAGGGAAATGAGATTGGGGGAAAAAACTGTAAAATTCAAAAAACAATTAAAAAAATCCATCTGAGCCTTCAGTGATCATAATCTACTGGGAGAGGGTTTTGTCTGATGTTGATGGCTGCTGACCAACTAGGGTGGTGGTTGCTGAAGGTTGGGGCGACTTTTGCAGTTTCTTAAAATAAGACCACAGTGAAATTTGCTGTATCAATTGACTCTTCCTTTCATGAAAGATTTCTCTGTAGCATGATATATTGTTTGATAGTATTTTACCCACAGTGGGGTAAAACTTCAAAATTGAAGTAAAACCTCTCAAACTCTGCTGCTGCTTTGTCAACTACGTTTATGTAATATTCTTCAATATTGTGGTTTCAGGGAAGGGAGGTCTGAAGAGAGGGAGAGAGGTCAATCGTAGAGCCAGAGCACGCCCAAAATCCATCCATTAAGTTCACCATCTGATAGAGCTGGGGTTGGTGACACCCCAAAACTATGACAATAAGAACATCAAAGATCATTGATCACAAGTCACCATAACAGGTAGAATGATAATGAAAATGTTTTAAATATTGAGAGAATTACCCAAATGTAATACATAAACACAGCTGTTGGAAAAATGACGCCAATAGGCATTCAATGCAGGGTTGCCACAAACCTTCAATTTAAAAAAAAAACAATAAACCTTAATATCTGTGAAGTGTCATAAAACAAGATTTGCATATATATGTATTTATGTATACATATATACATCTATATGTTATCTGGTCTATAAACCAAGAACTATCTTTGACCTTTGTATTCTGGCCTTGTTCTCATTACAACTGGCTCCTGGATCTTGCTATGTCCTTGATCCCTGTGAGTCCATATGTTTCCCCGTCCCCCATTAGTCATGATTCCTTCTCTCCTCTTATGTACATTATACCCGTAGTAGGGAGCCTGCCATGTATCTGGTCCTGCTACATGTCTGTTCCCTGGTTTCTGTTCCTTGATATGTGACTGGTGCTCTAGTCTATCCTTGGACAATCTTCTGGAGTTGATTCCTCGACCTGGACCCTGAGCCCTCCCATGACCTTGGCCCTTGCTATTTTGGAAGGTGGCTAGTCTCTGCTCCCCATTACATGGATAGTGCTTGTGTCTGTATGCTTCCTTGTATGATCAGGGCGCCCTCTTAGAAACCTGGCTCCTTACACATTTATACCCAGATGGGTTCATCTTTGTCCCCTATCATGCGCTAGCCAGGTCCTGTAGCCTGGGAAGTGACTGGACCCTGCCTGGCTTTTTCATTATAGTATGAAGGCATGGCTGTGTTCCGTACATGGTAGGTCCTTGTGCCTGTGCCTGCTGCTGTGGAGCTGCTTCCTCTTCCCAGTCGTGGATAGGCTCAGGCTTACTCTAATCTTCTAAGTAGCTGGTCTCTATGGTTGGGCCTTGTGGCCTATTCTCAGCTTACTCCACGTGACATAGTTGCTATACTTTGCTCTCTCGTGGGTCCTTGAAATGGCTAATGTGGTTGCTGACATGGAACTCCCCACTGTTCCCTATTATATGGTCGTTCCCCATGTCTTCTTATGTATTTAGTCTTTGTACCACCATAAGTAGCCGGTTCCTGTGTCCTGGGGGTCTACCTGATTCCTTACATCTCCTTGTATTTTTGGTCTCCTCTCCATTTTCACTGCATGTCATTATGTACCTGCTCCTTCTAATTAGCTTTGCCCTAGTCTTCCCTTATATGATGTATCCCTAATACTGTCATTTGAGCTAGTGCCTGTACCCCCGTTACATGACCAGCTCCTGTATCCTAAGCATGCAACAGGTCCCCTCTGGGTTCTTTTGTGTCGATGGTCCCTATGTCATAGGCTATATCTGCTTCCTACAACCTAAGATTGTGGTTGGCTCCAGTACACTCATTTATACATCTTCTAGGCACTCTGTTATATGGTCAGCCATTGTCCAGAGCAGATTCCTCTCCCCCGTTTTATGGCTGACACCTCTATATTGGCATGTGCTTGGTTCTGGGATTGGTATACCGGTAACCTGGCATGTCCTTGTCCCTCGGTTCCTATTACATGCCTGAGAAAGAATTCACTGGTCCCTATAGACTAGTATGAGGTTGGTCTCTCTACCATTTTCTGTACTTGGACCCAAATCCTCATACGAAGCTGATCTCTGCCCTCTTTGATACTGTTTGTCCCTCCTATCGTCTGTTCCTCACCTGATCCCTGCACCCAAATCTGTCTGGTCTGTGTATCCTTGTATATAAGTGGTACTGGAGAATATGCTGTCAGATGGTCCCTGAACCCTCCTCTAAGGTCAGCTTTTGGATTCTCTTAAGTACTTGGTCCCTGTACCCTCCAATATTATCTGTCTTGTGTTCCATCCCAAATCCTGATGTGTATCTGCCTCGTGCTCAATTATCTCTTCTATGTCACAGTAGTTAGGGTCACAATCTGGAAAAGCCAAGTAAAACTTTTTGGCCCGTCTTTCCTTCCAGAGAAAGTCTGCATTTTTGCCTTCTTTTATGGGGTGTTTATAGTAGCTTATTGTAAAAGTTGGGTTAAGCATTTGGTCATAGGCTCTGTGTCATGTGTTGGTCTTCCGCAAAACTGCCCCCATTTAGTTTCTTAAACTAACCCTCAATATCTCAAAACCATGATGGGGAAAGTCACAGTGTGGAAGGGACTGCGCCCTTCTGCCTGGTTGTCCCCTGTGTCCTGTTCTTGGTTCCCATGACCATTGATGTATCCGGGTGCTCTATTTAGCTGGGTCCCCCTTGTCCTTGTGTTGTAACTGCTCCCTTAATCCATTCCTTGGTTGACATCTGAATTCAGGGATGTTTCTATATCTCATGTCCTAACAGGTGACTGTTCGGTGTTATAATGCCTAGTCCCTAAAGCCCTGGCACTTTGCTCTTTTATGTATGTGGCTCCTCTACAGATGTATGTCATGGATTCCTGTACCCTCTAATGCCCACTTATGTGGGGGCTCCCAGAATGCAGTTCTACAGCTGGTCTCACTTCCCTATCATATAGTTGGTTCTGGGCCATGAAATATACCAGCATTAGTACCATATGATTTTATTGGCCCCCTGACCTTGGTATTTACTGGAGTGGATTTTGCCCTGTTCCTTGAGTCTTGTTTTGGGATTGGACATTGTATTTCTATTTTTTTAATTTTTAACTAAAAATATGGAACCTGTCCCAAATTTATATGTTATTCTTTGCAAAGGCCAAGCTAATCTCTGTGTTGTTCCAATTTTAGCATATGTGCTGCTGATGTGAGCATATTTTCTACTGTTCCTAGTCCCTCTACCCATAGCTGTGGCCATTTATATGATTGTCTTTATGTTCTTCTTTTGCTCCTGGTCCCTCTTCATACCTAGGTCTTATAAACCATATGAGGTAACTGGGTTATTTATTCTACCAGGTCTCCTGAATGAATGATTTAATTTTCTAAATACAGATAAGATGCCTCTGAGAGAGAGTTTGGGGACCAACCATCAGTCATTCATACTTTAGAGGGACAAGTTCAGATATCAGGAGACAAAGAAAGGAAACTTCCCTGGGGAAAGTGAAGCTGCTTTAGAAGGCTAGGAGGCAAGTCAGTAATTTTGAAGATTCTAGTATTTTGAGACTGGGAACAGACTGTAACCTTGAGGAGCTAAAAATGATCGTGTGAGCCAGGCAACGAAGGCCATACAAGGAGAGTGTTGTATCATGTTCTTGTCTTGAGCTCACCCTGTATACTCCAAAAGGGCTGACGACTATCTATTCCTCCTTATCCTCCCTTTCCTCCTCCATCCTGTACTGCCTGTTCCTGGGATTTCAGTTAGAACTATCAGTACTGAATCTGCTACATAATGACTTTGACTGGGTGGCCTTGGAATTGGGCCAGTGCTGGTAACATTGTCTCAGGACTGGGGGTGGGGATGGAGATGGGACACATGGCATGAGTTTGAATAGAGCCCACTAAGAAGTTGGGGGGTTTGTCTGGATTATAGCAGAGTCCAAAGAGCCCAGTGGGATGACCTAGTGATATTCTCCTCCTACCACCTGATGGCATCTAAATACAAAATGTCCAACTGAGGCCTATCGATTTTGCTATATATGTGGTCAGGGTCGGACAAGGAAGCCAGGCAATAAACTAGTTAAGCATTGGTTTCAATCAGATGCACCTAGAAATGGGGAGCTGATTGATGAGCATTACAAAATATTGGGCCTACTCAGGTATATGGGAGAGTGGGGGAGTTGGAGAAGGGTTGCAAATTTAGGGCTGTGATTTCTGGTGATAGTGCTAATGTTACCTCTGGAATGAGAGGGCCTGATCTCTGCTCTGATGTTTCATTGCTACATGACTTGATGATGATGTTTGTTCTGACATCACAGGAGTGATTCCATGACAAGTAAGAGAATTGGATTTGGGGGGGGGGGGTGCTGTGCTAAGTCACCAGCAAGCTCATATAGCTGGTGTCACAGTGGATAAAACACCCACCCACCCTAAAGTCAGGAGGACCTCAGTTCAAATGTGACCCCAGACTAGCTGTGTGACTTGGGCAAGCCCTTTAAGCCTGATTGCCTCCTATCCAGAGGCCATCTCCAGCTGTTCTGATTCACATCTGGCCACTTGATCCAGATTGCTCTGGAGGAGAAAGTGAGGCTGGTGACAGCACAATCCCCCACACTTCAGTCAAATTCAATTCATGTGCTTGTCATAACATCACCTCTCTGATGTCATGATCTTTTTGGAGCATGGACAATGACATGACCTTGAGCAATTTACCTACCTCCCTAGTTGCCTCTTGTATAGGATAAGGAGGTTGGACTAAATGTTCTGAGGTTCTTTGCAGTTTTTCTTCTATGGCCTCATGTGTGATCATGATCAGGTCAATTTCCTTCCTTGGGCCTCAGTTTCCCTTTATATAAAATGAGAGGATTAGACTAGAGGACTAGAATTCTGTGAAAAATGGGGGGGTGTAAAAACAACTTTCGACTGTGAGATCTTTAAAGTGCCTAGTAAAGAAAAGTTCCTGGTGCCTCTAGGAACAAATTAGAGGCTGAAGAGGTTTTGCTTCTTTCTTCTGTCTGAATGTGTAATTTAGCCTATAATTTAGGCAATCAGCTCATTTCCCCCCCCCCCAAGTTCAGAGTGCAAGCCCCAGAAGTGCCTGGCATTCTTTTAAGAAAAATACTTGATTCAGAAAAACTGTATGCACAAGGATTATCACAATGTAAAGGGAAGGAAGTAATGATGTCATCTTGGTGACCACTGCTGATATGGGGGAAAGTGTAACTTCCCCCCTTCTTTATAGAGGTGGGAGATCATGCGGGTGCCATGGTGCTTTCACTGTCATTCTTAATATATTTGTTGATTGCTTATCCTGAATTGTTTTTTCACTTCCTTTTTTAAAAAAGTCTTTCCTGGGGGCAGATAGGTGGCACTGTGGATGGAGCACCAACTGTGGAATCAGGAGGCCTTGAGTTCCAATGTGAGCTGAGATACTCAGGGAAAGTGACCTGATCATGGTCACACATGTGACTTTGGGTAAATCAACTCAATTCCCTTGCAAACAAAAAACTTTTCCTTATAAGGGATATCCCACTGAGCAGAGGGAGGAGTACAGATGAAGTTTTAAAAAGTTATCAATAAAAGTATGATGTTTAAAAGAAAGAATGCTTATAGGAGACAAAACAATCTCTGGGGTTGGGGTATGAGGAACAGTCTGTATAGCAAGGAGTCTTAATGTTTTGTGTGTCCTGGATCCATTCTCGGAATTATGGTTTTGAATGAAATCCAGAAGATAATAAAAGAAGCAATTATTTCAAAAGAAGAATGCTGTATTTTTTTAAAATTCAAAAGCCTCCCTTTCTTTGATATTTAGAAGTTTTTTTAACTTCTTTGTCCATGAAGCCTTATTTGATCCCCATTCTTCCTTCCCAAAATAGTTTGTGTTTATTACCTTTAAGTTTAAAATGTGTGTATGGCTCTAGTTTTTCAGGTTAGAATGTTAAGGCCAGAAGGCATTGTTTTCTTTGTAGGAGCAGCTGAGTAGTCTTGAGCACTAAACACGTGATTACTGTGTGTTGATTGTGCGAGTGAGTGAGTGAGTGACCTGGGACAAGTCACTTGCCCTGGTTCTTAGTTTCTTCCCTCTCGAACCCTGGGAGTTGGAATCGATGGCTTTGGAGGTCAAGTCTACCTTTTGATTTGTGATCACTTAGATGACAAAGGAAGATGAGAAAAGTCTTGGGATATGTTTGACGTGATCATTGAAAACTCTAGGAAGTTTAATGAATGGAGGAGATTAAGAACAGCCTTCAGGAGTGTGAGGTGGATCTGGGACTTACCCAGGGTGGCACTATGAATTTGAGGGCCCTGATCTGGGAGTTGTCACTGAGGACAGGTGACAAGATGCTTAGTGCACAGCTGAAGGGAGCAAGAATGCTTGGGAATGTATGATAGGGTTGTAGTTGTAGAGACCCAAGGGACCCTTGCAAATTCAATCTCTTCTTTTTATGGAGGACAAGAGAATAGTGAATTCCCCTGGAGAATGTAAAGCTTCTGAGGCCTGAAAGCTAGAAGGGGCTTCTGGGAGCCTCTGGGAGGCATGTACCCTTTGGGCAGTCTGTCTGGGACATCATACATGAATGGAAGGTGTCTCATTTCAGTTTAGGTTAGTCAAAATAAAGGATCGTTTTCCTTTTGAGGGTTCACAGGCCCCTCGACCAGGTTCCCCTACCAATAGACTTCAGGTTAAGAAGCCCCTGCTGTCGGCGGTACTTCCCATTTTGCAAGAGCCGCAGAGAGGAGGAAAGAGTTGCCCGGGGTCACACACAGGTTGCTAGGGCTAGAGGGCATCTCAGGGGCTGTGGAGGCCAAACTCTGCTTTAGTGAGAGGAGGCAGAGGACCCCTGAACGAAGTGAGTTGCTCAGTGATCCCCAAAAGAGTCACCTTGCATGGATTCAGAGGCAGAGTCCATGGAGAAATGGAGCTCTGCTTTGTAATTTTTTTGGACAGGTGATGGCCTGTGGAGAGGGGAGGAGGGGAGGGGGGAGGAAAAAAGAGCACCCAGGAGGTGGAGCAGCTTGCTCAAGGCCGCTGGGCAGGCAGAGGAAGAGCGGCAGCAGAAGCCTGGCTTCTCTGGCTCCGGAGCCAACTGTCTTCCCACTCGCCCATGCCGCCTCCCCAGGAAGCAGGTGACGGCAGTGGGCACTGTTGCTGCCGCTGCCGAAGCTGGTGAGGGTGCTGGGCCTGTGATTTGCTGAGGATGACATCAGGCCTTGTAGACCTCGGCTGGAAGGGCCTAGCCCATGGAGCTTTAACTCTTAGTGTGCCAGGGCTGCCTGGCACGCCGTGCGGCCGGGCCCCGGGGCTCCTTGTCGAGGGCAAGGCTGGGGAACAGCGATGCCAGTGAGATGCTGTTGTGTCCCAGCCCGGCTCGGGGAGCGCCTGGCGTCCGTGGTGGGGAAGCAGCCATGTGTGGCTGCCGGGTGGGAATGCCCTGCTCCGCTGAGTCTCGGCTCCTTTGGGGGGGGGGGGGCTGAGGGTGAGGGAGGGAAGGTCAGGGAGCTCCGCGCCCCGTTGCGGGGCCTGCCAAGCGCCTTGGCCCAGGGAGCACAGAGGCTCCAGCAGGTGCGCTTCTGGGCTGCCTTTAGGGGCTTCCTTTCTTCGGGGGGGGGGCGACCCCGAGAGGCCGCGAGGGGTGAAGTGGCTTGGCCAAGGCCCCACGGCAGGGCGGCGCCAGGGCAGGGGGTGAGAAGCCCAGTTCTCCTGCCTCGGCAGC
This sequence comes from Macrotis lagotis, assembly GCF_037893015.1. NCBI lineage: Eukaryota > Metazoa > Chordata > Mammalia > Peramelemorphia > Peramelidae > Macrotis > Macrotis lagotis. The sequence continues at coordinate 16,866,376 of NC_133666.1, forward strand.
CCCACTCCCCCGAGCGCGCCTGGTACAAGCCGGGGCGGCGGCGGCGGCGGCGGCGGCGGCGGGGGCGGGGCGGCGGGGCGGGAGGGGGCGTGGCGGCGGGGCGGGGCGAGGCGCTGCGCCCCGCCCCGGCCCCGCCTCCGCCGGCGCCACCGCCCCGGCCCCGCCTGCTGCTCTGCCTCCGCCGCCGCCAGCCGGGGCGCTTCAGTCTGCCGGAGAGAGGACGCTCAGCGCAGCTTCAGCGGCGGCGGCGGCGGCGGCTCCCCCGGCTCCCCCGGCTCCCAGCTCGCGCTAGCCCGCTCCCTGCGCCCCAGGCCCCGGCCCGCGCCCGCCGCCTCCGAGCTCCCGATGACGATCATGGCCGCCGAGGAGGTGGCGCCCGGCGAGGTGGAGGCCGAGGCGGGCGGCCTCCTGCAGGAGATCTTCACGTCGCCGCTCAACCTGCTGCTGCTCGGCCTCTGCTTCTTTCTGCTGTACAAGATCGTGCGGGGCGAGCAGCCGCAGACCTCGGGCGCCGGCGACGACGAGCCGCCCGCGCTGCCCCGCCTCAAGCGCCAGGACTTCACCCTGGCCCAGCTGCGCCGCTTCGACGGCACCCAGGACCCGCGCATCCTCATGGCCATCAACGGCAAGGTCTTCGATGTCACCAAGGGCCGGAAGTTCTACGGGCCCGGTACGGGGGCGGCCCGGCGGGCGGGGAGGCGGCGGAAGCGGGGGAGGGCGCCCGCTCTCGGGCACCGGCCGCGGGGCGCCTGGGGGGAGGGGGCCGCAAGGAAAGGTGAGAGGTCGCCGGGGAACTGTGGAGCCATCTGGGCGTGGGCGGCAGAGGCGGAGCCGGCTGCCGCAGGGCTCCGGGCCCCGGGGGCAAAGGGCCACCTTGCGGCCCTCCAGCGGCCCGATGGAGCCCGACGGCCCCTCGCCTCCCGACCTCCCTCTGCCTCTCCCAAAGCACACGCGAGCCAAAATGGCCTCTCTGGCCTCCTCCGGCTCCAAACGCATCGCCTGGCGCTGGGGATGGAGCGTTCGCTGATTTGGTGGCTGCGGGGGGGGGGGGGGGGGGGGGGCACCAAAGGCTGACAATCAGGTAGACTGACAGGCAGAGGGAAGGAGGGACGCAGACTGGCAGGAACGGGCACAGCGGAGCCGCTGGCAGCATGGGGGATTGGCCGCAATCCTCTACATGCGCCCTAGACTGCCGGAGCTTCCCGAGAAGGCCAAGACATGGCAATTGTGTTTATTCATTGCGAAGCGCGGTGGCAGGCAAGGAGGAACGAAGCCCCAAGCCTCCCCTCCCCCCAATCCTAGGGAAACCTTACCGCTCACCTGAGGATCAGGTGTGCGCAGCTGCTGCAGAACCCTCGGGAAGCGCTCCTTGCTTCCAACATATCTGCCGCCCACAGGCACATCGGGTTTTTTAAACCCGATTTTTACCGATAGCTTTTCTTCTTAACATAGCCTTCTTTTGCACATGGCTCCTTCCCCTCCCGAGAAAGCCACCCCTCGCAATAAACACGTCAAATAAAACACAAACCGTGCCACAGCAAGCCCAGGCAGCACAAGCCATCAGGGACATGACAAATAAAAGGGTCCAAGCTCCTTCTTTTCCCCTTTCCATTCTATACATTATATTTCCCTGTTGTGTGTTCTATTTCTACGGTTCTGCTTTCTTCATCCATGCATCCAATTCTTCCCATACTTCATCCGTAGCCTTCATATTGCCAATCTCTTTCCCTCTAATAATCGTCCATGACATCTTATGCATCACAACGTGTTTGGCCATGCCCCAGTCAACGGGCCTGTTCTTAGTTCGCAGCTTTTCAGTACCACCTAAACACACATACTGACAACATTGTAATTGAGAACATATGGATGAATTTAAAATAACATTCATAAGGGCACTTAAGGGAACATCCAATAAACCTAATTGATGAGGAGTCCTTGCATCATCACTCAGGCACATAACATGAGGTGGCAAAACAGGTAAACTCAACCACAAATGATCCACACTCCATAGAATCCCTGAATGAGGCAACACTGCATTCATCATGGTGGAAAGGAAGTGCCTTTGCACTACCAGTCTGGAAGGAGACCTTAGATTCGAGGGGCTGGCCATGCCACTGATGAATGACCTTGACCAAACTGCTTTGTCCTCCCTGGACCTCATTTCATTGGATCATGGTTCCTTAATCCAGGTTCCAGGAACCTCGGTAGTGTTTTAGAATTTTTTAATTTTGGATGACACTATTTCAATTTCACTGCTTTCCAATGTATGCTACTTTATACATTTAAAACCCCTACTTGTAAAAACAATACGTTTTTCCAAAATTGCCAAAAGGGAACACAACAAGGTTACTAACCCCAGGACTTCAATCTCACATCTCAGAGTTTTTCTTTCTGTGATCTTCTAACAGGTGGTTCCTGTAAAAAGATCTGATTTACTGGCTAGGTAAAAGTGATTTATAATGGCCTTATTACCTTTTTGTACTGGACAAATGGAGGCCCCAATGGGAGCTCCAAACTCGTTTTTCCTGCAATCTGTTTTCAAGTTCCTTCTTTTATTGTTTTTATACCAATCTAAAACCTCAACCAAGGGAATAAAAGAAAACTAAAAAAAAAAAAAAAAAAAAGATAAATTAAAAAGAAAAAAATAAGAAATACAAAATCTCATGGCCAAGTTTCACTCACAAGGATAGTTGCCAAAATGCTCTTCTTTCTTTCAAAAGGTAGGGCATGATGAGCTGCAGATCAGTTAAAGTAACTAAAAGGTTTTTATTCCTAAGTACCCCCAAAATGGTCATCTCCTTGGAAATGCTCCATAAAATCAAAAAGAAGTTAATACCTTTTTTCTTAAAGGCTTTGTTAACAGGTAAGCAAGACTCAGGCCTAGTAAAATCGAATAGTCAAAATGTTTCCAAATTGCAAATCACAGGAGTCCAACTTTAAGAGGTGTCAGTAACTCTGCTAAACTGCTTAGGTCTGGAATCCTAACATTTCGACCACCTGCACTGATTGAGCAAAGGACAAACAGATATTCAGTTCAGGTGCTGAAGGTCCTCCACCTCCCCCATCCCCACCCCCTTCCTCTTTGCAGAATGAATGCTTGTTGTATCCAGCTCCTGGCCTTGAAACAAGACAGATCAGAAATGCTCTTTCAGATTCTGTTGAAAGTTAACCAGATTTTGTTTTTCTTGCTTTCCCAATTGGGGGAGAGTGAAAGAATGCAGACCTGCAAAGAAAAACTTCAGAAAGAAACAAAACTTAACGAGATTGGTCTGCTTCACCTTTGCAGTGAAAGTTACCGGCTCCATTTCTAAAGGCTGGCAACTCTGTTGAAACTATGCCCTCCTGCCCTACTTCATGTGCCCTATTTCCTTCTGCAAACGTGAACACCTCCATTTAGGGGACTGTTCCAAGTTAATGCTGTCCATCGCATAGGCAGGAAAGTTGTTCCCCCACATACACACATGCCCCCAACCAGGATTTAAAAAAAGAAAAAAGAAACAAATTGCTATTTTTGTTTTTTGGGACTCATTAAAAAGAACGGTCAATTCATTCCCTATCTATCTCCAGAAAAGGGCTGAGGGGTTGGAAACATTTGGGACCTCGGAGAACTTCTGTAAAGTAATTTCTCTAGCAGATGCCATGTGTTAATGTTTAATCAAATTTTGCAATAGCATATCTTGATAAGATATCTTTGTCTTGGTTTTTAAAAAAAGATCAAAGTTTATTACAAAATTTCTTGTTATTTTCAAACGTTTTGCATTTCAAAACCTGAGCTTTTGGGTCCCTCGTGGGAATCAACTGCATATTTAGTACAAAGGTTTTTTGTTTTGTTTTCCAATTTGGAGAGGTGCAGGAGAAAGGACACTAGGGATAGCACTGCCCTCTTCTCCCTCAAAGAAAGAATCATTGAAATTTTGTTTGAAATACACACAAGACTAGAAGGAATCTCAGACAGACCAGGAGAATAGCTTTTGAAACTTAAAGGTTGAATTCCTCATATACTTTTTTTTTTTAAAAACTAGCTCTTTATGTTTTGCAATCTCATGTATAAACTTCCTTTTTTTCATCCCCCTATGTACACCAAAATACTTATTTGGGTTTTGTCAATATCCAGAACAAAAATTTATTCAAAAATATATTTTGAATTAGAGTTTATTATGAAATTTCTGGTTTCTTTATAAAGATCTATTCATTTCAGATTCTGTGATTTTTCAAAGGTGTAGGAATTTGTTTTGCTTCACTTTGAATTTTTGTTCCAAAGGGTTTTTTTATTTTTTTTCCTTTCTAAGTTAGAATGGGGAAGGAGGGGGTGGGGGAGGAATATTAGAAGTCCCATAGAATGATAGAATTGGCTGGGTGTTCAGTTGCTTCCTTTCCCCCACCCCCACCCCCCCCAAAAAAGAAGAAAAGAGGGACATTGAAATATTTTTAACTGCTCATAAGGAATCACAGATAAACAGAATAGCTTTGAAAGTTGCATGCTGAATTAATTATTAAATTGAATTAATTATTCCTTTATATATATTTATAGAAGTTAGCTATTCCATGTGCAATCTACTTTTCCTGTTTTGTTAGAAATGGTTGTTTCATTTAGTTCCCATTAAATTCAACATAAAAAATTTCAAAGACTTTTTTAAAATCAGCTTATATTTCATAAAGGTTTATACACTTCAAAAACGGGTGATGTTCAGCCAATATGGGAATTTCTTTTACATTTTTATTCTGTGCATGTGTTCCTCCATCTTTTCTTTCATAACAAAACTTTTAATTGTGTTCTTTTTTTCAGATCATGCAAACTGAATTATTACAAATTACATAAGAAGTAAGCTTTACAGACATGCCAAATTTAGTTTACTTTTGATGTATTTGAAAGGGTACTAGATTTGGAAATCAGAAAACTTTGAAAGGAACATGGTCATTCAGTCCACCACTAATCTTAGAGGGGTGGTAAGTGGCAATCAGATTTTGAATACAGAACCAGGATAAAGATTTTCAGCAAGACCTAAGACAACAAATATAATAACCAACCAAACACCATCAAAATTCCATTCTTCTGCTCTTCTCAACCCTCCTTAATCTCTGAGATTTTTTGACTCTGTTTCCCTGCTCTGAGAGTCTATATTGTTAGAGCTGGAAGGCAACTTGGAAATCATATAGATAAAATCATCTCATTTACAGATGAGGAAACTGTTTTTCTATTCTTTTTTTATGTAGAGAAGAGGATGGAAGGAATTTTTGACTAGCAGGTCAAGCTTTGAAGGTTCATTCTAAAGTGAATCCATACTTGTTAAAAAGTCAATTGTATATAACCGATCTGCAGTTTCACATAAAGCCCTAGTAATTCACATTGTATTTGGTGGTTAAGTTCAGATTAAAAAATGCAAGTATAAAATAATAGAGAAATTAAAGTATTTTGCTATTTTTTAAAAACTGATTTTCACTGGTGGCCAGTCTTATACTTGTCTGCATAGTGACCAGTCTTTTATTATAACCCCCTCCCCTTTGGGGGTTTTAGTTTGTTTTAAAAAAAAAAACCAAACCAAACCCTGGTAGCCTTTGGTTTTAAAAGGTTTAAACACTTCCCAAATAGCCTAAAGGTGACAGTCTACCTAAGCCCCAGGCCAATTTGCCCATTTTAATGGCCTTTTGTCTGCTCCCTTTCTCTTGTTTCTAACCATTTAATTCTCCCCCTGTCCCCCCCCCCCTTGTTGATTCTAACTTCTTCACTCAGAATTCGGATTGTCTTATTAAACATTAAGCACATAAGTAAACAAAAAATCTGGAGCATTCTGATTTGAAATCTAATCCTGGCCTTCAGACCTTGGACTGGTCATTTCCTCTGACCATGGGAAGGAAAACCAGTGTTGTAGTGACTCTATTGTGGTTACTGAATGATTTGGGTTTCTTGGATACCAAAGTGTATTCAACATCCTAATGGCTTTAGAACAGGACCTCTAACTCCCAGAGTTCCAAGGAACTTTCTTGTATCCATTTGATCAGCCCAAAACTGTTTTCTTGATTCAAACCATAAAGAAGTTAAGAGGTAGAATCCCTGGCTAATGAATACTTTTTTTTTTCTCTTTTTTCTCTTTTCAAGAGGGACCATATGGAGTTTTTGCTGGAAGAGATGCTTCCCGGGGTCTTGCCACTTTCTGCTTGGATAAGGAAGCTTTGAAAGATGAATATGATGATCTGTCAGATCTCAATGCTACTCAGCAGGAGACCTTGAAAGACTGGGAATCCCAGTTCACATGTAAGCTTTTTTTTTAATTGTAGTAGTGTCAAATTTCCATTAATAGTGGGGATTCAAGGCTGTCCAGTGGCAGTTTCTACTAATAGCTTGAAATTTCAGCATATTCTGATAGGTCCTTTAAACTGGAATAAAGTTCATGTCCGGGGGCTATTGCAGTAATGATGACATTTGCAGTGATTGAATCCTGCTTTTTTTTCCCCCTAGCTTTTAAATGAAAGTTCAATACAATTGGACCCCTCACACTTAAATGTAGAGGGGAAAATATCCCCGTGTCACTCTTGGTGATATCTGTCCTTTGTTCTCAAAGAAGATCATGACATCAGGGAGGTGCTACCTTAACATGCATGTTAATCGAATGTGCCTGAAGGAGGGCTGTGCTAAATCACCAGTCGAACTTTCTCCTCCAGAGGATGTGAATCAGGATGATTGCAGATGACCCTGAATTCAAGGCAATCAGGGTTAAGTGACTTACTCACGGCCCCATAGCTAGTATCAAATTACCCAAGGTCACACAGCTAGTGTCAAGTGTCAGTTTCTCCTGACTCCAGGGCTAGGGCTCTATCTACCCTACCATCTAGCTGCTTGGTGCTTGCTGGATCACGCATAGCCTCTCAGATGTACTGGAAGGGCCCTCAGAAGCCAGCTAGCCCCAACCCTTCCATTTTCAGTTAGGAAACTGAGGCCCAGGGAAGGGAATTGAGTCAGTCAATCAACAAGTATTCATTAAGAGACTCGTATTTACTGCTGGGGATCCACAGATAATTAATGAAATGATTCCTACTTGAAATGACCTTGTATTATTCTAAGGGGTCAAGAACATATAAAAATCCATAGAACATATATTGAATACATGCGGATCTATAGAGAGAAGTTACATAAATGGTAGTTTGGGAGGAGAGAGCAAGAAGGGTGTTTGGGCAAGACCTCATGCTGAAAATGATGCTTGAGTTATGGCTTAAAAGAAGGGAGGGATTCCATGAGGCTGCAGTGTGGAGGGAGTGAATACCAGGCAAAGACAAAAAGGCAAGCAATGGTGTAACACATGTGAAGAACAAAGAGAAGACTCAGATTTCAGGGTGCAGGAAGGGGGCGTGATGTCCCATGAAGCTGGGGGTTGGAATCAGATTGTCTTTGAACCTATCTCCTCTGATTTCAAATATCTATCTTCACTGGAAAGAGGAACATGTGATCAAATAGGGTAACATACATACATACATACATACATATATGAGTTTTGCAAGCCGTTTAAATGCCATATAAATGGTAGCTAATATGTACCCAGGCTTGCTCTTATGGAACTTGACATTTAAAGCATTCCAGGGAGCCTTTATTAAAAGATAACAGACCTGCTATCTATGAATCTACTTGAACTTCACTCTAAAATAATAAATTCTGCAAGGACAGTCAGAAGCTTTGTGACCTAGTGGACACCGAGCCAGCCCTGGGATGAACAGGATGGAAAAAGCACCAAGGGATGAGAGGGAACAAAGGGAGACAGTCCCTGTTCTCAAGGATCTCACATTGTAATGAAAGGCAGACAGACAGCACTTAGGGAGCAGCCACAGGGCAGATGGAAAGACCCAGTGGTCCTTCTGGTGCAGAGGCAAAGCTAATGTTAATGTCATTTCCATTTATAAAAACCCATCCATCTCTGATGCTGAACTGTTTGACGATGTCAAGGACTTAAGTGGTAAGCTTTCTTTTGCAGGTCCTTAGGAGCTATGACTTCAGCAACAAGAGTAGCAGTTGACAGGATGCACCTCCACTCGGGTTGCTCCCCTGATTTCCAAAGGGACTAGGCTAAAAGGGAGGCCTGCTGGGAATGGGGAGGCTGTGCTACTGTTCCAAGGGTTCCTGGACTTACCTACTCTAAAGTAGGCTGCTTGGTGGTAATGAAGGGCCCCCTACTCCACAGGAATTGTCCCTCTCAATGGTGGCTGTGGGGACCAGGCTGGAAGCAGCACCAGTGATCTAGGGGGCATTATAATTTCCAAAGCTCTTGGGCTCTGAGTCTATTCCATGAATGAACTCTTAATTTATTTAATCATTCCTTTATTGTTAAATATTCAAGCCGCTCTTAATTTTTTAGTTTGCTTCTGCAATTGCAAATTACTGCTTTTGAGATTTTTGAAGTGATAACTTTCTTCCTTGATAACCCTCTCATTCCCAACAAAAGGGATGGGGATGTGATCACAACTTTTACTACAAACCCCCAGATTGCTTTTCAGAAAGTCTATTTTAGTAAATCCAGCAGCAAGGAATGAATGAATGAGTGAATGAGTGAGTGTACCATTTCTCCACAACCCCGACTGCATTGAATTCCATTGCTTTTCATTATTTTTGCAAATTCCCAAAGTACAAGATGGTACTCCCAAAGTTCTTTTCATTCACACCTCTGATTATTAGTAAAGTTTAGTATTTCATTAATCATTTGGGTTAAAAATTGTCTATTTGTTAAAAATCTTGGCTTTTAATATACTGGGGGCCTTGAAGTTGTAACAATTCCTCAAGCAAACTTTTAGGATTATCTAGATGCTGAGGCTCTGTGGTTCTTTTGAATAGCAGAAGATAGAGACTTGGAAGCAACAGGTGGTAGATATCATTGGGAAGGGAAGTGGTCTCTGCTGCCTAGGTCATCACCAGTGGCTTGGATGGGGGTGGGGGGTGTGGTTTTCTGATTCTTTCAGCAGGTGTGAGAAGAGAGATGTTCCTGATTAGATTGGAACTTTGTTTCCCACAGACACATTTTTACTCCTGGTACTCTTACTCCAGTCATATACATACTGCTTATGGCAAGTTCAATAGACCTCTGTAGGCTGGTATACCCAAGAACCCCACCACTGTCATGTATTATTGTTGGGAGGGGAATGCTACTTAATCCAATGGTTGCCTCAACTGACTTTGGGACACAAGCCTTTTTTTGTAAAGTAGGGACCACTAATATGAGCCACCCGACATCTCAGCAAAACATTTCTGAGTTTTTAGAGTTTAGTGGTCTACAAAAAATTATTTTGCTAAGTTAAGTGGGTAGATGTTTTAAAAACTTCATGCATGTGTTAAATTAATCTTTCCCCTGCTCCTTTTCAAACTGAGGGTGTCCTACAATGTTATTGTGGACCCCCGATTGTACTTCAAGGCAATGTGTCTGACCCTTTTCAGATTTCATTTCCGGGAGCCAACGTATTGCTTCTGATTTGTTTTCTATTGTACCAGCACCCTAGAAACCTTCACTATGTTCCAAACATTCAGGGTAATTGTTTCACACAAAAACATCTCTGATTACCTGGTTAGACAGGTTGGTCATTTCTCTTTCTCACCTTTGTTCCAAAAAGAGAAGCAGTCTTCTTGGCCACTTACATTAATGCCAGTAATCCTTGTCTCATTCTTATGTTAAATGTTTTGAAGCTACTTTGGACAAATCCATGTAATCTCTCTTGGCCTCAGTTTCTTCCTCTGTAAAATGAGGGAGTCTGAGTCCCTAAGAGCCTGTAAGAGCTTTTTCCATTCTAGATCTAGAATCTGATGATCCAAGGACACCTTTGAAAGATGGGGAGGCAGGAATCGATTGGATTTGGCAAATAGCCAAAGCCAATGCCTAAGTTTTCAATCCTATCTGATGAAGAAAATGGTGTCATCAGTATAAACAGGGAGGCGAGGATGTTAGTGGGGATATCCATTTTGAACAGGTGAGACCTCCATATGGTATAGTTGATAATAGCTCACTGGAATTTAAGAGTCATTAGATCCAAATGTACAGATTTTAGAGTCTTCTACTGAGAGCTATAGACTTGGAAGCTGTAAGTTCCCCAAGGGCAAGTGCTTCTAATGCTGTGCCCTGAGGCACAAACACGGTAAGGGAACTGGAAGAAGAGAAGCATGAACCAGGGAAGTGGACCTAGTTCACAGGGAAGCAGGATCAAAGGCAGATGGTGGGAATGAAGGAGATTGAGCATTAGCAGGGAGTGAATTGCAGCAGGAAAATTTCAAGGGCGAGTGAAGGAATATATATAGGTAAAGTAATTGAAGTCCAGGCTGCCCTCTCCACTCCTCACTGGGAGTATGATGCAAGTAAGACCACAACAAGGTTGATGATCTGAGAGAGATGTCATAACAGACAATCTAAGTTTAGGAAACAGGAAGTGGGGAAGGTAGAAGGAGAACTGGTGGCGTTCACCACTTGGAGACCATCTGTGGGCAGACATGGCTAGAATGGAGATGATCATGAGAGTTGATGAGGCTGCCGAAACGAGAGAGGCCAGGATGATTGGTTAGTGACCTAAATGTACTTGAGACTTGTTCCCATGTACTACCACCCCCTTTCCACCATCCAACATAGGTTTTTCCCTCATCTTGGGAAGAAAACCTTTCTTTTTTGACACTTGCCCCCCCCACCCCAGTTTGACTACTTGTGTCTGCCCTTTCAGTGCAGATTTCCTCCCGAGTTTGGGTGTGGGTACTACCATTCTAATGAAACTGGTTTCAAAGATTTCCAATACCCTGGTCCTCATGAACTTCTCTTGACTGTTAACTTTATTGTTCTCGGCTCAGTATATCAAACTGCTGAAGGTCCTTCCATCTTGAAACTCTCCACCCTTACCTTGTGTTATGTTTCTTCTCTCCCTATCACTGCTTGTAAAGTTATTTGTTCTCCATCTCCTGGACCCTCCCCCTTTCTTCAATCCTTTTGTACCTTCTCTAAGGACCAGTTGTGCCTTTTTTTTATGTTACAGTTAAGTATCACTACGTGGGCAAGCTGCTGAAGGAAGGGGAGGAACCCACCATGTACTCGGATGACGAAGGATCCAAGGATGCCAGGGATCGAAAGAATGACTAAAGGCTACGTGGATGAGATCTATTTTTGTATGTTCCAGTATCATTTGTAATATCCTCCTGTCTTGCCCCAGTCAGCTGTAACTCCAACCTTAGAAACACTTTGGATGTGCTGTTGATTGTTTTTTAATTCTGTGGAACTCACTAGTTACCTTGATCACTTTAGCTTCCAGTCTTAAACAATGCATGATGAAGTAGAGAACCCCAAAGTAGAACACTTACAGAAAGTAAGGAGAATGGCAATCCTGTCGTGTCGTTGTTACTGTTTAGTGTTGTTAAAATTCGTAGCATAGTGTCGACTGAAGTGAAGAGCTTTTTAGTGCCCGGTGAGAATTTGCTCTTGAGGAGAGGTTGATACCAAAGCAATTAGAAGGTTCCTGGATGAAACAGCTCTTGTATACCTGCCAGGAAAAGCCCCTTTCAGACATGATTTGGAGGACAGCAAATATTCCATTTTCCAATTGGACAGACTGCATGATTTCGGTTTTCTCTACCTCCAAAGCCAATCTGCAGTGTTATAAAAGCTTTAATATTGCTCTGAGGTGGCCGTCTAGGACCAAAAAGAGGCTTCAAAGCTTGGCTCTCCTTTCACTTTGTGTCCCCAGAGTGAAAGGGAATCCATGTGAAATGTTGTTAATTAACTCTTAGTGGGGAGCAGGGATTACCCCTTAAGCTTCCTGTTTCTCTCCCTTTATTAGACCATTTTAAAGAATTCTTAAGAACAGATCTTAACATTCACGTGACTAGCAGAAGAGAATGGGACAAGTCCCTTTTTAAGCAACAAGTTCATTTAGAAACAGCTTGTTAGTGGCTTTCCTAGACTCTCACAGGCAAACAGCTAACAAAGTTCCCACTCATGAAAACCCACCAAGGTGACAGTAATGGTTCCCTAAGCCCTACTGCCACACCAGTGTTCTCAGTCGACTTCTTTCTTAGCCTGGGGAAAAAAAAAAGGACTCCAACTAAGAGAGGCAAACCTTGAAGGTAAATTTCCAGCCTCCTCTTTGGAACAGAGCAAGAAAAATTGCTTTCTCTGTAGTTTAAGTAAAAACTTCTCATTTTTAGGAATGGTCCCTTATTATTGGTCATACCTTTTAGTAATGGTCACTCATATATTTAGGAATGATCTCTCTGAAAACTCATTTTTCAGATTTTGAATATTCATTCTGTCTCCAAAGCACTTGCTTTAGTAGTCCTAGGAAGAAGATTCATTGAACCCAATCCTTGAATCTGCAAAGGCTGATCAAATTGAAAAGGGAAATTTAGGTAAACTTGGGAGGGGGGGAAATAGGGAACTTTAAAATGACATCTAGCTTTATTTTGGAATTCCCCTGAATGTTGAACCTGAAGACAATAGAAGGAATGATACACCCAACTCTGAGCACCTAAAAATCCCATGAGTTTTGGAAAAAAAAAATGGTTTTTGTTTTCATGCAATAAGGCTATGCCTCTAGCGTTTGGTGACAGTGTAATCCTGGATTAGTCACTTAACCTGTCCATGCCACAGGCAAATCTAAGGCTATACATTGCAGAGAGGATGCAGTTCTGCATTGATAAAAGGTTTTTCCTTATCCAGGAAGTTCCCTGCACCAAAGAAATCATAGATCCCATTTGCTATGTTTTTTTTTTTTTTTTGCTAAAGAAAGAATCCTTTTCTGAGCCCAAGTAATTTAGCACATGCTCCTGCAGTCTCCCCTCCCCCTCTCCACAGAGTACTGGATATTTTGTAGAGTAAGGGGTTCACACTATCTGGTCCGGGATGGTGGATTCTCCCAAGATGCTATCATCCAGGGACCGATGTACAACTCATTGGATATATAGATATATAGATATATAGTGCCTCAAGTAGGTATCCAGTGGAGACCTCCCTCCATGGATTAACCTTTTAATCTTGGGTTTCTTACCCATATTCATAAAGTTCTATCCGTCTTGGGTGTCAGGCAAGGAAGGATTGGATTGTCATAGCAATGCTGTCATTTTAGAAATCATTCTGTCTGACCGGAAACTTAACACTTTCTTGTAGTATCTGCAGAGTGAATGACTGATGATTAGGGGGAAAAAAATCATACCATTTCTTTTACAGTGCCTTTTGGTCAAGGGTACCCTTAGACTGGACATTGGGAGTTTGATTCATGCTGTCACAGAGTCCCAGAAAAGTAAACTTCTCTTACCCAAGGTCTCCCCAGTGAGTGAGGCAGAGCTGGGACTCCAGCCCCCCCCCACCAGTCTTTCAATCCCCAGTCACCTGTTCTTTCCTCTGCAGGTAGTAGAGACATGCCTTTCTATTCATTACTTTTGAGTAAGCACATGCTACAAATACTAACCATGATTTTAAAATATACTCTTTGTAATGTAGTCATAGTTCTTTTATCACAGAAAAAGTATAACCACTGAAAAATAAATGAGAAAACTGCCTAGAACCAGGTGTGGGAAGAAAAGGAAGCCCTGGGAATGTGAGAGGACTTTTGGTGAAGGAGGCAGGCAAGCCTGCCAAGGTGGAGGGAATTTGCTCTCCAGGAGCTCCCAAGATCCATCAGCTCACATGTCTGGACCAAAAGCAAAGCCCACACACACCTGGTGATAGTTTGAGGGGCCACTTGTAGCAATTGCATGAACAGCTAGAAATGATTAACCGAGTGGGTTTTTTCTTAAAGCCATTTTATTTTGGCAACTATGATGGTTTTACACCTCAGATTGGAAGAATGGAGTGCTTTTGTCATCTAATTAATAAAGTGGTTTGATGTGGTACTACAGCTCTTCAATTGACTTTTGGTGACTTTTGTTTTCCTTAAAGCTAAAGGTGCCCTGGCTACTGGTAGCAGTCTGAGGAAGCCTATGGGACCTTTGAGGCTAGTGAAAATAAAGAGAAGACATCTTTTCCTACAAGTTATAGACCCCCCCCCCCCCCCCCCCCCCCCCCCCCCCCCCCCCCCCCCCCCCCCGTGAAATCATCTGTGCTTAAGAATCCCTAATCTAGGGGCAGCTGGATGGCACAATGGATAAAGCTGGCCCTGAAATCAGGAGAACCCGAGTTCAAATCTGGCCTCAGACATCACCTACTTAGGAGCTGTGTGACATTGGGCAAGTTACAGAACCTCATGGCCTTACAAATCTCCCCCCCCCCAAAAAAAAGAATCCCTAACCTAGTTCAACACATACCCCCTCAAGAGAAAGAAACTAAGGCCCAGAAGAAATGACTTACTTAAGGTCACACCAAAGCTTCTAGCTTTAGAAAGAGATAGGAGGGACCTGGGAAGCCATTGACTTCAATCCCACCTTTTTTGTAATAGAGGAGGAAATGGAGACCAGGAAGGTAGTAAGTTTCCCAAGGTCACCCAGAGCTAGAAGGGATCCCTTGGACGGTCTGTCTGAGGAAATAATACCTAACTGGCGGATGGTCATTCTCAGTGCAGGGTTATTCAAATAAACACTAGTTTTCTCCATCAGGGTTCACAGACCCCTTTACATCTATCCTGCTAGCCCCTACTTAACCCCCAGGTTAAGAATTCCTGTTTTGGCCCAGTCCCCTCCTTTTTGTGGGGTTTGGGGGTTTGGGGGGTGGAGAAAAGGAAATGAGCCCAGGAGAATAGAAAGGACTTGCTCAATGTCACATAGGCCCCTAGGGCCTGAAGGGACTTCTGGGGCCATGTAGGTAAGGGGCTCAACCTTTGGGGGACATGGAGCCCTTGGGCAGTGAGGAACTAATACATAAGTGGGAGATGTTAACTCTCAGTTCAGAGTTAGTCAACATAAAGAATAGTTTTCCCCATCAGGGTTCACTGACTCCTTGACATGGGCCCCCTACCAGTGGACCCCCTTTGGTTAAGAACCCCTGCCCTAGCCCACCCTACAACCCATTTTAAGAGACTTGCCCAAGATCACACAGCTTCCTACTGCTAGAGCTGGGCCAAGCTTTCTTTTAGCGATGAGGAGGCTATGCACCCCCAAATTAAAGGATTTTCCCAGAGATTCCCAAAGAGTCACCTCAGATGGGCTCAGAGGCAGAACCCATGTGCAAATGGAGAATTCCTTTTTTTGAATGGTGATGGACTGTGAAAGGCAGGAGGGGGTCGAGTGGGGGTCCTTTTGTACATGGCAGTGGAAAAGAGCACCCAGGAGGTCAAGAAGCCTGCTCAAAGCCACACAGCAGACGGTGAAAGAATGGGATTAGAACCCTAGGTTCTATGCAGTCTCACAAAGAAACAGGTGCTGGCAGTGGGCTCTGTTGCTGAGGATGCTGGGCCTCTGATTTGCTGAGGATGACATCAGGTCTCCTAGACCACGGGGAGGGGCCTAGTCTGTGGAACCTTAACTCTTAGTGTACCAGGGATGCCTGGGACATAGTCTAGGCCTTCTCAGAAGGTTTGCAAAAAACAGAAGCAAACACTTGAGAGTAGAAATACAAACGAGATGCTTTTGTTTCAGTCAGGTTCATGAACCTCCTGGGCCTCAATTAAGAGCCCCACACCGCCCCCTTTAAAGGAGCCAGCACAAAGATTTTCTATCAGTTTGCTAGTCAGCAAGCCATTTTTTTATATGCAGGATCTTTTGTTGCCTCATGTAAGATTAGTTTCTCCTTATCTCAGTTTCCTCTTAGCTTTCTAACAAGAGCTAGTATTTATATAACATGTTAAATTTTCAAAATGATTTTTATCAACTAATTTTATATTTTTTCATTCATTTATACAGTGGGTCAAATACAAGAAACCATCCTGGAGAGGGGGGAGCTGTACAAACGTATTAGTGTCTGATCCTACTTCCCATAAGTCTGATACTGGTAATATGTCAAAGGGAAAAAACTCCATGTTGGACAATACACACAGCCTAACTCCCCTTTCCTCCCCCTGCAGGGGGGCCAGCAAATAATATAGGGATCCTTATACCTTAGTCACAAAGAGATTAGACCTATATAAGGACAACCCGTTACCTAGTTATTAATGTTTGGTTTGCTAATGTTGGAATTGCAATGCAGAACACAGCAGGGAACTGGATTCTCAGACTTCCATCAACTTTGAGGGACATCTTCCCTGTCTTTTAGATTCTATGATGCCTTTCCGCAAGCGAATTCTATTAAAGATCCTTCAAATAACCTCCCAATATTTGTGAAACAATTTCTTATATAAGAAATCAGCTTGCTCCTTTTATACCTGAATAGAACTAGCAAGTTGGGAGGGGAAAAATAATCTTGTTTTTAACAATTGTATCCTCAAGTAGCTTGAAATCCTCAAGATTTCAGGCCTTCAGAAACGGATTTTTTTTTTTTTTTTTTTTTTTTGCAGCTAGGTATTACTTTAAGCTAGAAAAAAAAATGGATTTTAAAATTCTCAGACCCAACTAAAAACCTTGAAAACAGCCTTAAAAGGTGAGAATGACTGCAATCACCATGTTTCAGTGGGAGGAGATCAAATTAACTTTTTACCCTTTTTCCCCACCCTACCTTCACCCAGTGATTCAGAGGCATTTTATTCTACCTTGTATTGTGTGTAGACTTTAGCTACAAGTTTTTCCAGTATTCCTAGTTACATTCTTTAAAAAACAGAACACTAAGAAAAATGCCAACAATTTATATAATGGATCAAAAAAAAAAAAAAAGATGGCTGAGTCACACAATGACCAGAGTTCAAAGCCAATCAGTTCTGGCATTAACTGTGTGAACTTAGACAAATGATTTCTTCTCTCAAGGGCCTACGGGGCCTATTTCCTCATTCTGAAATCCTTTCTATCTCCAAAATCTGATTATCTAAATTCAACCTTGATCAAGTCCCTTTCCTTTTCTAGGCCTTAGGTTCCTCAACTGTCAAATGGTGGGGCTGGGAGTAAATGACCTTGGAGGTCCCTCCCATGTCTAAATCTGTGATCCTCAAAATCCTATCATCCAAAGTAAATCACCATGAGAAAAAAATAAAGTTTCAGAACCGCCATTGGTTAAAAGTGGGAAAATGCAAACCTGCTCCTGTTTTTTTTTTAAATCATATTTTATTTTTTTTTTCAATTAACAAGCAATTTTCCTCCCTCCCATCCCATTTCAACCAAAAGAATAACAAAGCTCTTGTAACAAATATGCATAGTCAAGCAAAACAAATTCCCATATTAAGCCCCAAAATATTGTACCAGTTGGGTTAATGTCCTTTACAAATCTCAAAAGCTAGGATTCTTTTAAGAGAGGATTTAATACAGTCCTACTTCTTTGCAGGGAACAAACAAGAACACATGTGAAAATGTTTTGTAACCATGTCACCCATTAGTTTTTCACCTGCTCTGCTGGGGGGAAGATACAATGGAATGGAGGGGGTGCTGGACCGGAAGTCAGGATTAACCTGCATTCAAACTCTTCTCAGAGGGATTTTACTAGTTGTGTGGCCCTAAGCAAGTCACTTCTTTCTGGGCCTGTTTCCTCATTGATAAACTAAGGAGGTTGGTCTTTAAGATCACTTTCAAGCTCAAAAGTCTCCAACTGAGTGATTACCCCCCTCTTTTTTTTTTTCCAACAGCACCATGGCTATAAGGTCTTAGAAACCATAGACCTCAGGTTAAGGAGTACAAGTGGATGAATTTGCATTAGCCAAGATTATGCAAGGCCTGAGACAGGTAGGGACACTTCTGGAGCCAACTAGGTCATTTGTAGTTATGCAAATTTGCTCCTTCCTCCTCTCCCCCCCCATCAAGTCCTTTGGCTACTTCAGAGTTGTGGAGCACCTTCACCAAGGGAGTACTGAAAGGATAAAGTGACAAATCTAAAGCTTAGGGTGCTGGAGCATAAAGGAAGGGGATAGTCAAAAATCCTTACTGACTGGAAAAACTCAAGAACTGACTATGTACAAAGCACTTATTAATTGACAAGTGACTGGATTGATAACTGGCATATCGTTAATTCATATGTATTACAAATGTGAACCTTTGTAAGACATCAAGTTAACAATTTATTAAAAATTGCCATAAGAAAGGTACTACAAATACATTGGATTTTTTCCATCAGCACCAGGAGGTCACTTTTTTCCTACCTGAGAAATTTGAGACATGCAAAGTGAACTAAAAACACGCTGACCCAATGGTGCTTTCTAAAGGTTTTCAGAATCTTATATAAAGGGGCACCATCATGACAGTTACATATTTAAGAGGTCAAACTAAAAGGAAAGTTAACATGGTGGTAATTCAATAGTGCAAATTATCGACACTACCTGGAGGATTTCCTAACCCAATACCAAGGCAGATGAAAAGTTATCAAGAACTACAATTGACCATATTCTTAAGTTTCATGTCTTATTTTTGTGAATTTCTAAAGGACAGAATATCAAATGAGTCCTGGGGGGGCGGGTTTCTCTCTGTGTGTTCTAAATAGCTGACCTCAAACATAAGATATCAGGAAGGAGGAGCAGGATGGAGAATGTACACAAACACAAAACCAGTATTTTTACTTCTTTCTGGGCCCCAGAAGAGTGCTTAGGGAAGGGGGGGGGGGGAATGCTACAAATGAATACCTTAGCACCAATTCTATGATACTAAATCACCAGGCAAAAAGCCAAGGATGTCATAGGTGAGGTTTCACTGGAAGGCCCTCCAACACAGCAGATCACTTCTTCATAACTGAAGAGAGAAGTCAGAGAGACTTGGGGGCTCAACAGTTAACTTAAGTGACCAGTTCTCCATCACTCAGCTAGTAAGGGGCAGAGGCCATGTTTGAACCACCCAAGCTTTCCTGATTTCAGGTCCAGCACTCTTATCTTATCCTTTGTTGTGCTCCCCTCAGACAAAATGTCTTTTATACATAGACTACATTCAGAAAGAATGCAAGCTCTTCATTTCTGTCTGAAAATCTAACCCCAGCACTCTAAAACATATGTCCTCGAGTTTAAAAAATGTTTGTTGTTTGATTGCTATGGCAATTAAAGTTTCATTTCAGAAGCATTCAGTAGCAAATCTTTTTATACCCATAAACTTTACATAGAAAAATACTCTGAACCTGATGCCCAAAGAAACAAGAGATTATCACAATAAATATAGTTGTTACAATCTCTTCAGTGCAACTGTACAAAAGATTGCAAATAAAAGCAGAACCTAGAAGTCAAAGAGGGTAGGTTTTCAACACTTATTCACATAAAGTCCCTTGACAAAAGACAAACTGTAAGAACTTTCCAAGATATTATGAAAAATAGTAACTCCATCTGAATGTTAGCAGTCATTCCTGAGCCTTGGAGAACATGGAGAAAAAGGCACTGGATGATACACAGGAGGGATTTGAAAATTTGACAACAGACCACACCCAGTTTGCTGAGTCATTCAATGAAAAGTCAAGTTGTACATGAAGAGCAGCATATTTTTCTTATCACAATTTTATTCAAGTTAATAATATAAGCGCATATGGTACATTACAACACATTCTTGGTTGAATCCCTAAATATTGAAAACCATCACACGTGGTTCTTAATGCAGAAAAGATGGGGTATTTGGTAGTTTCTAAGGATTCTATGCAGGATGAGGTACCAGACATCAAAAAAAACAAAACAGGTTGCTCAAGAAAAGAAGACTCATCCTCATTTTCATCATCCATCTTCCCATAGTTCAGAGAAGGCCTGGCCCAGAAGTCAGTTAAATTTTTGTGAAAAAACATTCCAGGTTACTGGGGGAGAGAGGCATTGGGAATAGTAGGTCAGGAAAGGGGACAAGTTCTTGAAATGCTTCAGTTCAACCAATCTAGCAGATATTTCTTAAGTCCCCTGCCATGTACAGGGCCTTTTGTATCAAATAGTTGTGGGGGTTACTGAAATGAGGTGGACCCCACTCAGTCAGAATTGGGCGGGGTGGGGAGGGGTGGTATACACATGAGCACAATCTAATTGGTTAGAAGGATGGCTAAAAGCACATAAAATCTTACCAGGAGGACAGGATGGGAGCAAATATACATAATTTCATTGGCTGGAAAGAAAGCACTTTTACCAAAATAAGATACAAAACAAAATGTAGAAGGTAATAGAAACTCAGTAGAGTTTTAAATCTGGAATGTTTTAAATAAGCCAGTTTATACAGAACCTGACTTGCCATGACTTCTGAGCGCTGAACAGCATTTATGGTTCAAGAAATCTCTGATCTACTCTACTCATCTTCAGTTGTTTAGGTCCAAGTATAACTTAGTTGGAATTATTTTCATTGCCTGTCCTTGGAAGACAGAAGTCCAGTCTTCAATTTATCCCATGTTACAAAATGCTCAGTCATGACTATGAGTCTGGGAAAGGGGTTCATCTTTAAGCAGCAACAAATATGTAATACAATAATAAAAAAAAAAAGTTCCCATTTGCAGCCTGTAAATTCAATAAATAGTAACATGTGAGCAGTCCAAAATCTTTTTCCATCTAGAAAATTCAATAAGAGCTCAGACCTGGTCATTTCTTTCCCTGACCCCCAAAATTAACAAAACTTCCAAAAGGCAAAATTTGGGAAACTGAATGACTTTTACAAATGGATTTCGTCGTCAACTCTGAACAAAACAATTCAGGTGAAAAGATATTTATCTCCTCTTACTTTCTGACCTCTCTGAGTCCACTCCTCAATAACTCAAAACAAAAATGGCCCACAGATGTGTAGATTCTCTTCGGTTATCTGTCCATAAAATGCACAAAATTATTTCTCTAAGAAATCAAAATGAGTTTCTCGATGCTTCTCCTTTCCATTTGACTGCTCTGTGCTAAGAAGGAACAAAAAAGATATCTGCAGACTAGAGGTTCTTGACCTGGGATCTGAGGATAGATTTTAAGGGGTCCATAAACTCGGATGGGGGGAAAATGTCACATCTTTATTTTCACTGACCTAACTGAATATAGCATTTCTTTTTAATTATGAAAAAAATTGAAAGTGGGCTTTGTCAGAGTGCTGTTGATGGGATCTAAGACACCAAAAAGGCAAAAAAAGGCCTGTTGTAGGTCAAGATCATGCCATTTGCAGCACAAATTAAAAACAGACAAGATCCCCACTATTCAAAGCTGAGAAACAACAAGGGAAGAGCAAAGAAATTGTGTCTAAGGATGCTTCCCTCCTCTTCAAGTTATAGTTGCACTTGGTTCAATTAAACTATTGGATTGCTCAATCTCAGCTAGCAAGCGTATCTTCAAAATCTCTCCATGCCTACTGTTATCACAAGATATGAGCTATACTAGATGAAGGGTTAAACTGGCCACAATTAAAATTTTTGCATGACATCTTGCTATCTAGCTGATGAATTCCTAAGTTCTTGTTTTGTGTTTTTTGCTTTTTTTCTCAAATCATTTACTGTTATGAAAAAATAGGGAGTCTGAGTTCTGTGGTTTTCAAAAACTCTTCGATTTAAAGACCATTTTCAGAGGCAGACAGATCTGAACTGTCAGATCTGCTGAGACTATCGCTGTGATTTAGGGTTTGGTCATCCCATTGAATGTATCTTTTGAAGGCTCTTGCGTTTTCATAAGATTCCAGCATCCAAGGATTATTACCCATGTTCTCAGAAAAACCGTGAACAGAGGGGGCATCAATACTTCGTGAAGGTGCTATTGGTGCACGAGAAGCTTTGCACTGCATTCTGGATTCCATCACTTTGCTTCTTTTCTTCTCAGGCTTTCTGAGTGAGCAGCTGAGTTCTGCTGCAGGGTAGTTGTTTTTTTCAAGTCTATCTTCCACAAGGAGCTTTTTCTTCTTTCTTCTAGTGTCTTCCTCCATTCCATTGGTTTCACATTCACCTTTGAGCCCTAAGCATTTTAATTCATCCATGGACCTCTTAACTGTTTTCTTAAACTTGGATTTAAGAGGCTTTGTCAAGTCACTGGATTCTAATTTGGGGCATGTACCACACTGGTCACATTTCTTTTCTTGTTCAAAGGCAATAGTTTTACTACAGTCATCTGAGCATTCCCTCACCTCCACAAGGCAGCTTGCATTTGGAAAAGGGCTTTGATGCTCACTTGTTTCATTCAACATGTCATTAAAGCAATCAGAATCACTACTAATGTCTTCTAAGTAATCTTCTACGTCAAGAATGGGGCCTTCCATCAGGCATTGTGAGGAACTTGTCTTATCCCAACACTTGGAGTCTTTAATAGGATCAATATCGGAGTTATGCCAAGGGTTCTGCTTTCTGCCCACATTAGACGTAAGATCAACAGCTTCATTGCTTGGGTCAGTGTAATGGTGTTCTTCAGCACAGATTGTATTTACAGACTCTCCTGATCTGGGCTTCAACCCTTGAGAGGCAGACTTCCTCAGCTGATTATCCTCTGGGAGCCAATTTAACTTTTGGCCATTTTGAGTGCTGTGATGGTCTGGCTGGTTAAAGCCTATCTGAGCCCTATTTTCACAGACACGGACCTCCCTCTTCCACAGATATTTGTTAATGTCACTTTCTGGATCATCAGAAAAACGGTCATATTTTGGAGGATGATAGTAATTTAGCAGGTAGTCGACAAATTCATCGTTTTCATAGATTTTTTTTCTGTTATAGTCTTTTTTATAGAGCTTGTAGTAAGAGGATAAATTCCAGATATGCCCATCTTCTTCTTTGTCATCTTCATTAACAGAGTGGATTACCTGGCTCTTGTCTGGCTTAATTGTAATCTGTATGGACTGCAAGTGAGGTAAAAAACCTTGTTTGCACATTTCAGGGATTACTTTGTCAAAATCTTCTCCTTCAGTTAGGTCACCTAGAAAACAGCAAGAAGAGTCAGGTAAGTCCATCTCCATTTGGGTGATTAGGTTTCTTCCACACTGGATAGACTTCTTGGACATTTTCTTCTTTGTCTCTTGGCACAGAAGATTTGGAGGGTTTGGTTTTTCCTTCTTCACCCCACGCTTCAGAATGCAAGTTTCTTCAGCCTTAGGGTTCTCCACCTCCTGGCTGTTAACTCTTCCACACTCCTTCAAATGAAAACGTTTAAAAAAAAAACTTCAGATGAAAATACAGATCAAAAGATCTCAAATAAAGTTCTAATTTCTTTTCATTGAGCTACCACTAATACCATAGGATCAAGTCAAAGGGTTAACAAGATTATATTAGAAAGCTATGAGACAAAGAGTTGTGCTCTGTTCTGTGCTGCTTTCTCTGTGTACCTGTCTCGTCTTGTTCACAGGGCTCTAGATTTAAGAGCTGTTAGAACTTAAGAACTGCAAGGCATGACCAGACCTGTGTAGCATTGTACCCTTCCATCCTCCATCACAGCTCACAGGAGACAAAAATTGGGAAGTGTCTATCAGCTAGCTTTTTGGTGTGTATGGGGGGGGGAGGAGAAGGGTCAGGAGAGAGAGGATCTATTAACAGTCTCTCAACTGCCAGTGAACTTGGTCTTTGCTCCCAGTGACATCTAGCACATATATTACCCATTCGTTATCTGAGCTCTGACTATATTAGGACCTGTAGATTATGTAGCTAATATAGTGCTAATAAGACATAAGCACTACAAGATTAAAGAGCTAGATAGTGCCTAAAAGAGAATTTCCCCTTGGCTGTCATAAAGAAATCAAGGGCCATCTGAAATTTATTTCTTAGAAAATATAAATGGATTCACGTCTGTCAACTGGGGAACAGTTGAACAAATTGTGTATGTTAATATAATAAAATGTTATTATTGCACTGGAAGAAATAACAAGTATGTAGAATTCCAAGAAATATGAAAAGGCTTATATGGTGTGATGCAGAAAGCTGAACTACAAGAATCATATACACAGTAACTACAAAAAATGTAAATAATGCTAAAGGTCAGTTAAACTCACATTAATTGCAGCAAAAACCAATCTTGGTCCTAGATAACAGATGTCACTTAACACTTTCTCCATCTCTATAGAGAGCTGGGGGATCACTGATGTGGCATGTTGCATATATTGTCAAATGTGATGATGAATTTTTTTCTTGCACCAATAAAACATTTTTAAACATCCTGGACGTTTTTAATACTGTTTTGACTTGGTTCTTATCTGCACCTTTGGTTAGAAGGCTCTGGACTTCAAATAGAAATGGAATGCTTAAGATGTGCTTTGGTTAGTGGGAAGAGAACTGAATTTGGAGCTGGGAAATTGGTTCAAATCCTGACCCTTCCACTAAATGAACAAGCTACTTCATCTAGCCAAAGCTCAGTTTCCTCCTCTACACAGAGAGCATAATAACTATTGCACTATCTGCCATGGGCCAAGTGCCTTGTAAACCTTTTCTAGATAGTGGCAATAACATTCATTTGGCTTGCAGTTTCCTTCTCTGTAAAATCTGAAGAAATTCTAGTTGTGCTTACTTAATAATATACTAATGATTAATTATATATAATTATTATTAATAACAGCTAGAATTTATATGGCTAATTAAAGTGTGCAAAGCGCTTTATATGCTATTTCATTTGATCCTCACAACAATCCTACTATTATTATCCCTAATTATGAATGAGGAAACTGAGGCAGAGATAGAAATGACTTTGCCTAGTGTCACACAGCTAATAAGTAGCTGAGGCAGGAATCAAAATTAGGTCCTCTATCACACTGCCAATTTGCTGCCTACTTTACTATGTCTGGGATCTCTGAATGTCTTTCAAAGTCCATTGCTGAGGGCAGCTAGGTGACTCAGTTGATAGAGCACCGACCCTGGTGTCAGGAGGACTTGAGGTCAAATTTGACCTCAGACACTTAAGACTTGCTTAGCTGTGTGACTTTGAGCAAGTCATTTAACCCCGTTGCTTGCTAAAACTAACAAAAAAAACCCCAAACAAACAAACAAACAACGACAAAAAAATCCAAAAACCAAGGTCTATTGCTGGAAAAACCAAAATGTAAATGAAACTGTAAAACAAACAGCTACAGAATAGGCAAATGGTCAGTTTGATAAACGGAGGCAAAAGCTCCATATCTCAATTCTCCCCAGACTAGGAAGATTTTAAGGTATCAGTTCTGTTCTCTATTAATAGGAGCAGTTGTATGTAAACTCTAAAGGAATTCTTCTTGATGGGAGACATATATTCCAGAGAATACTGGGAAGGCAGGCCATTTCCCATTTAAAATAAATGCAGATACTTAGTTCACTTTTTAAAATTTCTTTTATGGTTTTTTCTTTCTTTCTCATTTTTTCCCTATGTACAACCTAAGTCAAATCAAAACTCTGTCATGGGGAGGTGGGAGGAAAGGGAGGGTGGTAGAAAAATGTGGAACTCAAAAGTTTGCAAAAACATGAATGTTGAAAACTATCTTTGAATATAATTGTAAAAAAATAAAGTAAAATAACATAATAAAAAAATAAAATAAAATAAAATAAATGCAGATTCTAACCCCACAGTCCAGTTACTATACTTAAAGAAGGCTCCATTGACTCAGCATGGACTTCGAATAGACTCTATTTGGAAGGGATCACCCAGTTTCAATAAAAAATGGGTGTCCCATTCAGCACAAGGGTTTGTTGCCAATTCTAATGAGGGATTGTCAAATGACCTTACAATAATTCTACTTAGCAGCACCCTTAGCATTCGAAGGTCCTCTACAAGCCTCAGGACCAGCAGATACACTCTTGCCTCGCACTCATCATGGAAGCCAGAACTACATACCTCAGCTTTAGTTTTCTTTTTCAGGTTCTTTTCCTCTTGTTTCTGCTTCTGTACTTTAATATTGGTTTTCCTCTTCTCTTGGAGCTGCTTCTCTTCTTCTTTCCGTTTCCTAGGTAACAATTAAGATGAACAAGTCACAGGGCATTTTTCTAAGGACTGGGACTGAGATATCTGGCATCAACAGACTATACTGACCAAGAAACACCAATTCTTGGCACCAACAGACTAGGATGAAGAATGTATACATGGAGGGACTTTTCTTTTGGGGGAAGGCTCTCAAATTTTCATTCACAAGGAATCACTTTAAATCATTCATGGGGAAAGATATGCAATCACATCTACTCATCTTTAGCTGCTTCTAATATTCAAATTTCTTTTCTTACTGCATTTACATATTCTCTTTCACTGATACCTACAGTTGGTGAAAAATATGTCGAGAAAAGATGTTTTTAACTTGGGGTCTGTGAGTTTGTTTTTAAAAAATATTTTGATGTCTGTATTTCAACATAATTGACTTCCTTTGTAATTACATATATTTTATATGATTCTGAGAAATGGTCCACTAGGCTTCCCCAGACTGCCCAAACAGGTCTATGACCCCTCAAAAGGTAAAGAATCCCTGCTCCAAAGAGTGCTGGGGGAGAAATGATTTCCATTCTCTAGAATAGCCATTTTAAAGTTCCCTTTAGTTGAACATGAAATCCTGAGAACAAAGTGAATGTCATATGGTTTATCAGTGGAAATGATAGAAGAAAGTTGATGCATTAACCTTAGGCTTTGCTACTTACTACATTGTTTGGGGCAAGCTAGGTGGTGCAGTGGATAGAGCACTCACTGGCTTTGGAGCCAGTAGGAAAGGAGTTAGAATCTAGCCTCGGATACTTTTTTTTTAATTTTTAGGCAATGGGGTTAAGTGACTTGCCCAAGGTCACACAGCTAGGAAATTATTAAGTAAGTGTCTGAGATCAGATTTGAACTCAGGTCCTCCTGACTCCAAAGCTAGTGCTCCATCCACTGCACCACCTAGCTGCCTCCTAGCCTCAGATACTATTACTAGCTGTGTGACTTTGGGCAAGTCACTTAACCCTGATTACCAGCATCCATTTCATCTCCAGTTGTCCTGATTCATGTCTGGCCACTGGACCCAGATGACTCCAGGGCAGAAAGTGAGGTTGGTGACTTAGCACAGCTTCCCCTCACTCAAATCCAATTCATGTGCTTGTCAGGGCACCACCTTCCTGACGTCATGGTCTTTTTTGAAAATGAAGGACAGGGATGGCTAGGTGGCGTAGTGGATAAAGCACCAGCCTTGGAGTCAGGAGTACCTGGGTTCAAATCCAGTCTCAGACACTTAATAATCACCTAGCTGTGTGGCCTTGGGCAAGCCACTTAACCCCATTTGCCTTGCAAAAACCTTAAAAAAAAAAGAAAATGAAGGACAAAGAGTATTTATTTACTGCATTGTAAGGATCATTGAGTTTTCCTATCTTCAGCTGAATCCTTGTAGGTGTATGGTCTCCCTTACTAAATTGTGAAATCCCTGAGACCAGGGACCATCTAACTTTCTTCTATTCCTACTTACTTAGCACAAGGACTTGGTTGAGAGTGAGCACTAAATATTTTCATTGTCATTTGCTCACTCATTCATTAACATCAAAGTGCCCCAGAAGCTTTACCTATTACCATCCAACTATTTCATTAGCTTCTCAGACTAGTTCAACTCCTGCCCCTCCTCACTCCTTCCAGGCCAGAGAGCTAATCCTGAATAGTGTCACAATGCCCTGTGGCAGCCTAAGTGATGGCCTAGAGGGTCATAAAAGAAATCCATTTTCAGACATCACCAATGTATGGATTTGCTTTACTTGACTATTCTTATTTGTTACAAGAAAAGGCTTTGGGGGAAGAGGGAGATTAGGATGACAAGAAAGGAAAAAAATCAAATAAAATCAATAAGTCATTTAAAAATACACAAAAGTGAGCAAAAAGAAGTTCAGGAGACATAGACCAGAAGGGTAGCGTGGGAATCACTAGCTTAGTTTTAAAACAAATGACATAGAATGGAGATTCATGGAGTCATACAACCTCCTTTGTATACAAAATGTTCATGCTTGTTAAGTTCATAATAATGAAAAAGAAAATTTATTTTCAAAAAAAATTACCTATGAGACTTTTTTTGGACATGACTGATACAAGAATTTCTTTTGCTTGACTATACATCTTTGTGACAAGGGAAAAAAATAGCAATCTATGCCTCACAAAGGAGCCACAGCTCTTTGTGGTTAAACACTGCCTCAAATATTTTGGACAATTTCATGGGACAAAATTTCATTCATATAGAGCGAAGTCATTTTTAGAAATGGTATGTCTCCTCTATGTATCAAGCATAGAGAAACTCCTGTGAGTGAATATCATCTGCCGGAAAGGACATGATGTACTCTGTGAGCACAGGGAAGGTTTCTACCTTTGTACCCCATCTTCCCACCCCCAATCCAGCAGAGTGATGGACCTATAGTGGGAGCTTAATGAATGCCTACTGATTGATTTAAAAAAAAAAAAAGTCAAACCTACAGAAACAGAAAAATCAAGGAAAATCTTTACTATATTTAATGAATGAGGCATTGCACTCCAGACATAAAGGATTTATATGGGCTTGACCTTGCTTTAGCATTGAATCAGAAAAGAATACCAAGAGAGGGCTTTTCAAAACTGTCCAAACATTATTCTGTTTCTGGGCCCTGTTTTGCTCAAGTTTTTTGACAAATTCAACTCTCCTGGGGCACTACAATCAACTAACTGACTAAGGTTAAGACTGAAAATGTTCAAAACAGACCCAATACACAGATGGTGTGAGATGTAAAAGGAAAATGATTGTTCCCACAGGCAAGGCCCACTGAAACCCAACTCTTATGCCAGGCTTGGAGTTTATGTGGGTTTTGTTTTAACTTAAGATACCACCAAAGGCTCAGTTTGCTAGTAGTCCCAGCTACAAAAGCAGGAAATGAGTTATGGGTATTTAGAGGGCCCAGAGAATTAGAATGAGTCCTTAGTCCCAAATGGGATGCAAATAGGAAAACCTCTGGCCTAGAATGGCATGAGTCTGTCTACTTCAGTTTTCTAAAAATTAAACCTGATTTTGCCCAAGGCTCCAAAAAGATGATCTTTGTTCAAAAGACAAACTATGCTTAGTTGGAAACCCTTTTGGGCTGATCTTGAGGGTTCCTTATCTTGATGAAGTTTCTGGCAATGTTCCTCTAAGAAATATTCATTCTGCAGTCACCCCAATGATTCATCAACTTATTAGGGGGAAAAAGTGTGAAGAAAGAAGGAGGAAATGGCAAGGGATTATAAAAGACTGAAAGAGACCAAGGGAAAAGGAACCAAGAGATGAAAAAGTCTGATTCCCTCCACACATATAAATCATGATAGAAATAGATTTTCAGCTTTCTCACCCCTTGGCTCTTTCTGGAATGCTGTTGGAAAACCAATTCCCCTCCCTAATGGACCTGGGTCCATGTGAAAAATGCTAATAGGCTCAAGAAAGGACAAAGGGTCCTGAACACCAAGAAAGTGCCCCAGACAATCAAAATGACCCCACAAAGAGGGGGACAAAAAGTCAATAACTTTATGACTTACAGATCATCCCAACTCTAGCCGCCACTTGTCCAGCAAAACCCTTTCTCAGACCTATGGTAAACTTAGATGAGTCAACTGGTCAATAATGATTTATTTATTTATTTATCAGTTTTTGCAAGGCAATGGGGTTAAGTAACATGCCCAAGGTCATACAGCTAGGTCTATGTCCCCTTCTGACAGCTAGTAAGTAAGCCCTTACTATGTACTAGATGCCATGGAAAGTTCTAAGGCACAAACATTATGAGTTCTGTAACCACAAGAAACTTGTCATCCTTAGTAGACAACTTTTATATAGCAGCAGTTTGCAAAGCACATGCCTATCTCCAATCATTGAATCAAATCACAGTGCAGGGCTTGAACAGGTATAAAAAGGCAGATTCTCAGTTTGACCAGCTTTATTCCCTTAAGTTGACTGGTCAAAAATGCATGCACTGTTAACTTTCTTGCCTAATTCACTAAAATACAAAGTAAGTGATTCTGAAAAAATAGTAGTAGAAATGTCCTATCTTCTATGTTTTTTGTAAGTATTGCCATTATGGTGAAACTGAGAGTTTTGGTTTGTTTAAAAAGAAAAAAAATGATACGGGTTGCAGTCCTCTTCGATGATTCTTCCTTACCAATTCCATTAATATGCTTATAACACTAGTGCCAGTTATGTTATTTGATAACACTTGTTATGATATTTGTATATTTGTTTGCAATCCAATTTTGCTCAATAATGTAAACTGATATCTGAAATAAATGTAAGTACTAATGAAAAAAGAACAAAAAAGAAATGCCATCTAATGAAAGAGAACATACGCAAAAAATGTACATACAAGATCTCTACAATCTAAATGGAAGATGATCTCAGAGGGAAGGCACTAACTAGCTGCGAAGGGATCTATGATTTTAGTTAACTTTCTCCCCCCCCCCCATAATTCTAGGACTGTCAAGTTCTACAATCATGACTAACACTGCTGCACCTCCACACTCTATCTGACACCTCTGGACAGCTGCATGAGATTTGTTTGGCTTGACTAATTATTTGTTATAAGGGAGGGCTTTTATGTGTGTGGGGAGGGAAGGAGAAGTGAAAGATATGCAAAAAAGAAAAAGGATGTCAATGAAACATTTAACTTACAGAAGAAAGCAGAAAGAAAATCAGAAGTTTCAGAGGGAAGCAGAGCAATAGTAGTATTTGGGGCAAAATTGTATTTATTCATTTACTTTAGGGCAATCTCAGCCTCTGCTTACTTTACTCATAACAATCAGGAATATCACAGACAATGCTTAATGCAAGGATATCGTCCTGTATGAGATGAGCCCATCAAGTTAAAGAGTTAACAAAAAAAGTTAATCTTACCTTTCTTCTTCTAATTGATTCTTTTCCTTTTTTCTCTCCTCTTCCAGTTCTTGCAGTTTTAACCTTTCCTGTTTCTTTTTCCTTACAGCTCCTTCATTGAAGTATTGGGTGGTAACAAACATAATCTGTCCAAAAAGAAAATGAAGATTCAGTAAGAAGGTACCTAGCTGTGTGGCCTTGGGCAAGCCACTTAACCCCATTTGCCTTGCAAAAACCTTTAAAAAAAAAAAAAAAGCGCGATGAGTCCAGCTGGCCAGCCACGAGAACCAAATCCAAAGGGTTATAACTAGTTGAAGGGATTCCACATTACTCTGGCATATCTCCAATCTGACAGTGTCTAACTGCTTCTCTGAAGAAGAGGTTAGACTAGAGTTTCCTCAGGCCATAGGGTTTCATGCCTATGTTACCTTGCACATTTCCATGTTAGTTTAAGGGAGGCGATTTCATATACCCTTCTGGCAGTATTCTTATAGAAGTTATCAACATATCACCTTGTTCACTCTCAAGATGAACTAAGTTAAGGGTTTTTAATATTCCTAGAGTCAAAATTTAACCAACAAGAAGGTATAAAAACTGTCCACCATAAAACTGATAGCTCCTAATCTCTATACACAAGGTGAGCTGAAAATCCTAACCTCAGCTAGACAAATCTTACCTCATAGGCATTGAGATGTAATTTGAATCAGACTTATGACTGCAATAGGGCTCTACAAGGTAATATATTATTCCAAAGGAATAAAATAAAAGGGAAAAATAGCACATGCATGCAAAGAAATACAGGGATCAGAGAAGGAAATCATGGCAGGGAACATTTAGGAAACGATCAATGGAGGCAAAAACGAAATGAAACTGTCATCAGAATATACTACAGACCACCAAGGCTGAAAAAGGAAATAGATGAGTTCAGGAGTCAGATCACAAGACTGACCCTGAAGCATGATAGAGGACTTCCACTATCAGCAGAGCTGCTGGACCTCTCTTTACTAAAAGCAGGGAAGCAAATAATTACGTTACTTACCTTAATAAAAATTTTATTCTTCAAAAGGAGAACCAATAAAAGAAATTTATATTCTCACTTACAAAAGAGAACTGGTTATGGGAACCTAGCAGGGAAATGACTCCTCCATCTTAGAATTTATGCTCGAAGTAGAAGAAAACTGGGCATAGTATGGTATTGTACCCTAGATTGTGTGAGAACACATTTTAATGGGGCTGGAGAAAAGCCCAATAGGATTCCCATGATCTGAAATTCTACCAGCCAAAAAAATCAGTCCAAGAGGGATTGGAAGCTCCCAAGAATGAAATTCTGAGGACATGACAAGAAATAATTCCAATAGGAAGAAGGAAAATGTCTAAAGATGTGAGTGCACACGAAACTCATCAAACTATTTGATATTTTTCAAAGTCAAGCAGAGAGACAAAAGCAGGGGCATGTAGCAGAGGAAGAATATCAACGCTTGGCACAGTCCTCGTAAGAACAGAATTGGGGGTATCAGAATGAGCTGATGATGGTAAAGTAAAGCTAAGTTTGACAAAAATGGATTTCAGAGCGAGATTTGGGAAAAGTAGGAGCACTGAAACTGAAGCAAAGCAATATGAAAGACAACTGAGTTATATTTACTGAGTTCAAGTCACACGAGACCCAGATGAATTCAAACCCAAGATGCTTGAAAGACCTGGTGGAAGTGACAGTTAAACCACTTTAAGTGAGCTTTGAAATAACGTGGTAAACAAGATAATTGTTCCAAGATCAAAGAAAAGCAAACATTCAAAAAAGGAAAGAGAATGGAGGCTACAAAGGGAAGTTGAGTTCATTTTTTCTTGCAAAATTCTATACCATATTATTAAAGGAATGGTCAGTGACCACTTAGGTAAGGAAGCAGTCAGAGATCACAAAGAAACAGTTGCTTTCTCAAGACCAGGTCATGCCAAAGGAACTTCATTTCCTTTTCTAACAAGGTTACTAAACTATTTTCCAATTTTTCATTCCTTTCTTGGTGAAATGTGGGTTAATGTTTCAAATGTTAGCCTCTTATTTCCCCAAAGCCAAAGTTCCTATGATTTTCCTGGTGGTTTTTGTCAAGTCTTACTCTCTAAAATATGGAAGTTTCCATGTCCTTCAATGAAGACTTTTTTCCCCCAGCTCCATTAAAACCCAAATTAAAGGTGTCAAAAAAAAAAACCCCAAATCAAATCAAAGCCAAAGTCTTCATAATTATAGTGGAAGAATGAAGGGCAAGCAGAGCACAAAGAAAAGAAAACTGACTCCTGGAGTCAGAGGACCTAGATTCAAATCCTATCTCTGCTAATTACTACCTGTGTGAATGTAGGCAAATTGCTTAACTTCTCCAGGTCTCAGATCCTCCTCCGTAAAATGAAGAAGTTACAACTAGACAGTCTCTAAGATCCCTTCTAGATCTCTGATCCTGTGAATAATGGATTTGGGAGTAGGGAAGACCTGGGTTCAACTCCTTTTTTCAGAAACCTACCAGACATATGATCCTGGGCAAGTCACTTAACAATGGGGAGAGGTGGGGCTGACCCAATGGACTCTAACCTTGCCTTCAGCTTTAAGTACATGATAGTATGACCCAATGTTTTAAAAGCAGATGTTCCACACAGAGAAATTGAAACAAAGGCCATTAAAACTGTCATACCTTACTTTGCACATCATTGTGAGAGCAGAGAGAAAGAAGAAAAACTCTAACAAGTTACAACAATGAGAAACAATCACATGACCTACTGTCCTTTTCTTCCAACTCAATTCTAATAGCTATCATTTCAAGCACTAGTTGGTGGTTTGCCTGATTACATTCCAAAATAAAGGTTTCTCTCTAAAAACTTCAATGTCATGACAACTGAGCTCTGAATGCTATTTGTCCATTGGATGCCTAATGGAACCGGAGGCACGAACTCAGTTCAGATGTTTTCACTTAGGCTCTGTCCCATCTGCAAATCACAGCCAGGCCTGTTACCTTGATGTTGCAGGCCAGAGCTTCCCCATCTTTTCCCCTGAGCATCAGCTTCATTCCCCTTAGGGATTCCATGTCTTCGACAAAATCAGCATACTCCTGATACTGGATGAAGGACATCACTTCTTGGTAAGGATCAAGCATAGGAATGTCAATGTTCTTTATCTTCCCAAAGCGTTCAAATACCACCCTGAGGATCTTTTTACATGGCTTTTCCCCATTGGAACCCTTGGGTGCAAATCACTTTCAGGGCAACCTCTGAAAGTAGATAGAATCGGGACTCTCATTAAGATTCTGTTTAATAGGGGCGGCTAGGTGGCGTAGTGGATAAAGCACTGGCCTTGGAGTCAGGAGTATCTGGGTTCAAATCCCGCCTCAGACACTTAATAATTACCTAGCTGTGTGGCCTTAGACAAGCCACTTAACCCCATTTGCCCTGCAAAAAAACTAAAAAAAAAAAAGATTCTGTTTAATAAACTCAGTACTTGCTGCCTTATCTTTCTTGGAGGCTAATTTCCACTCTTGAAGGGATGGGAAATGTAGCCAGGTATCTGTGGCCACTATTTTCAAGCCATTCTTAAAACCATTCAGCCTAATGATCTTCCCATTCAGTTTTGCCTTTAGGATCTGAATCAGACTTCTGGTCTCTGCCTCACCCTCAAATCGAATGAAGTTCTTGGTGCTCTTCGAAAGTTGAACAGTGCTAAACTGATCTGGGCAAATGAGATTCTTTAGCTGATCTAGTATGTCCCAGTTGGAAAATGAGCTAGTGTATGTGTGGTCTTCGGGTAGCATCACATTGATCGTCAATCTGGCTATAGGCTTCAGATATAGGTGCTGAGCTGCACACAGTTCCATGGCCTCAGACTTATCGTAAACTATGCTGATAGTCATTGTGTCCTCAATGCTCCTTAAGGAGAAAAAATTAAAATGATGTCAACAAAGACAGAGAAATCAAGATAGAGACTGGAAAAATCCCACTAGCACTGGCATGTCAAAATGAGATAGAGCTCTAAATTTCTACAAATAAAAGTATACCCTGATTGAATAGGTCTGAGACCTTCAGATTACCAAATGATCTCGAGCTTGGGATGGATATGCCCCTAGACTGGACCCTGCAATTGAATTGGTCTAGAAAAATCTCTAAAGAGGAAATTCCTTCTGTCATTGTAGGTCAGCACCTGAACTGCAATAAATAATTTTAAGTAAGTTGCCTGGGGGCTCTGACTGGTGATACAGCTCCCTAGAATCACAAAGTTGGTGTTGGAGGTAGGACTTGAACCCTGGGCTTCCTGCCATCAAGGCAAGTTCTCAATCCATTATTTCCCACCAATTCACAAAGTAAGATCCTAAAAAAGGACCAAATGTACCAAAATCTATTTCTCTCATACAGCATTCATGAATTCAGAGACTCAACACATTCCATCTCCAACCTTGAAAAAGTATTCCCTACTATTTTAACTATTAGGGAGAAAACAAGCTCATCAATGGATGCTTTCTCTTTTGAAATTGGCAATACCTAGAGATACAAGGACCTTCTAGCATTTGATCCAATAGTCCATGTTGAGGCATCTCTATAGAATCTCAGAGTTAGACAGGTCCTCAGAGATCACAAAAGTCAATCCATACAGCAGACTCGACAAGTGACCATCCATCCTCTGTTTGGAAAGTATTAGTGAGGGATGGCCTACTCCAACCTGGGTCAGCTCTATTAGGCACGTTTTTCCTGGCATAAGCCCAGAATTGTCTCTGCAACTTCCTCTGGGAACAAGTAGAACAAAGGACAATCGTTGCATATGGCAGCTCTTCAAGTTCTTGAAGACAGCTGTCTTCTCTTCTGCAACATCCTCAGTTCCTTTAACTCATCCTCTTATAACATAATCTTGAGGCCCTTCCCTATCATGTGCTCCTCTGGACACTCTCCAGCTTATCTGGTCCTTCCTAAAATAAGGCATATATGGTTTGCCCAGGACAGTCAAGTGTATAGTGTGCCCTCCACACGGTGCAATATGAGATCATGGGAACTTTTTTGGCTGCCATAATCATCCTGCAGATTCATACTATGCTTCAGTCCTTCCTCTAAATCCTCCCCCACCACCCTAAATCCTTTTCATACAAACTGTCAACTAGCTACGCTACCATTCTAAACTTGTGAGGCTGATATTTAAAGCACAAGCCTTCACATTTATCTCTATTAAAAAGCATCTTGCTTGATTTGGCTCAATAATCTAGTTTGTCAAAACTTTTCTGATTCAGATGCTGACATCTAATACATTAGCCACCCAGAAATGGTTTTGTGCCATTTGTAAATCCAACAAACATGCCATCTATGCTTTTGTCCAAGTCACTGATATAAATATTAAAAGTAACAGGGCCAATCACCAATCTCTAAAGCACTACACTGGAGAATACATTCTATGGTTACATAACAATCCATAAATCACTACTTCTTTAGTTCCAGCTGTTTATTCATCTAGTTCAGCATCTACCTAACTGTGCTTCCATCTGACCAACATCTCTCTATTTCTGCAAAAAACAAACTAAAAAAAAAACTGCACCATGATCCCTAGAACTGAACTTTTAAAAAGGATCACTAAAATGGAGAATTGAAAATCAATATTTCTGCTTGTCTAATTCAAAATGGCAAGTAACAATGATGATTTTTCTTTAAAGAAATGGATTTGCAGGGGGCACCTCGGTGGTGCAGGAGGCAGCTAGGTGGTGCAGTGGACAGAAGATCGACCATGCAGTCAGGAGGATCTGAGTTCAAATTTGGTCATTTAACCCTATTGCTTTGCAAAAACCAAAAAAAATTATTTGCAAAGAGACTATAATATAACACAGAAGGGCTACCCTTTCATAATCCCACCCTGATTATTCTGATATCAATGCTTTTTCAAGTTTATTCTTTTTTATTTAATAAATTAATTTATTTTTATTTTTGTACAAATGATTTTTAATAATCACTAAAATATTCTTGTTTAAGAGTAAACATAATACCCCCTTCCCCCAAAGAATATTAGACCCTCATGAGAAATAAAGGAAAGAGAAAAAAAACTGTGTTTCAGTCTGTGTTCCAACACTACCAGTTCTGTCGTGGCTGGATCACATTCTTTAGGATAAGTCCATCACAAAAGCTACTTCCATATTTTTCCACTGTTACCGTTGTTGATTGCAACTCCCTACATTCATACCTCCCCACTACCATATACTATATTTTCTCTCTCCTTTTCACTCTGTTCCTCTTCTAAAATGTGCTGTTGGGTAGCTGAGTGGTGCAGGGGACTTATCACCAGCCCTGGGGCCAAGAGGCCCCCAGTCCACTTCTAAGGCTCAGCAACCACCTGGCCCTGTGGTCTTGGACAGGCCACCCAATCCCAGCCCCTTGCAAGAAGTAAAAAAGAAAATGTGTTATATCTGACCACTCTCTCCCATGATCCACCCTCTCCTCCATCACTCACATTCCCACCCTTCCCCCCCGTTCCCCTTCTCTCCTTTTTACTCTAGATGTCTATACCCCATTCAGTGTATATGGTGTTTCCTCTCCGAGCCACCTCTGATAAGAGTGAAGATTCCCTCATTCCCCCTTGCCTTCCGCCCTTCCATATCATTGCAATAGCTCATTGCAATAAAAAAAAAATTCAAGTTTATTCTTTAAAACTATCATTTGGGAAAAAAATTATGCATCAATATCTTCATAAGGATCTGATAACAAAGATAAATAAGAAATGAATACTACTATATAAAATCAATGTTGGGGAATGAAAGGGATCTAAGGACCTTCCCTCCCACCCCTCAACAACAACAAAAACATGAACGAACTGTTCTCAAAAGAATTAACAACCATTAACTCATGTGAAAGATTGACCCAAATCTCTAGCAAAATTAAAACAAGTCTGAATTTTACCTCATTCCAAAAAATTGGTTCAATGCAAAAAGCCTGAATTATTTAAAACAACCTCCTCCCCAAATTCCTATTACTTTTGGCTTACAGTGGAACAAAAACAAATAGTGAATACTATGTTTCACATAAGGCAATTATAGTTCTTTAAACACTGATCATCTGGGATCTAGGATATCCCCAAGCATTACAGAATTAAATAAAATTCCAGAAAATTGATTTCTTTTAATCAGTTTGTGCTGTTTTCTATATTTGTAGTCCTCTCTATGGCATGTCCTTATCAGGTCTCCATGACCAATGGAGACCATTCATTATAATTCCTCCAACTTTGCTTTTTATTGCTATTATAACAATAAACTCTTCTCTGAGTTCTGTGTTCTTCACTCAGCACTTCATGCATATCTTCCCAGGAATTCTTTATAGTTACCTCACTAACATGCCATTGCATTTATTTACAATTTTGTTCTAACATTCCCCAGCAGAAGGGTACATGTTCTGTTTCCATTTTTTTTTTGCCATCACAAAGAATGTTATAATGAATATTTTATCATGCATTCTTTTAGTCACGGTCCTTTATGGGTATGTGCCGAGTAATGAGATTGCAAGGGCAAAGGCAACAGTTCAGTGACTTTCCTCACATAATTCTAAAATTATTTCCAGGACTGATGGACCAAGTCAAAAATCTATTGACTGTGTTTTAGTGTGCCTATCTTTCCACAGAGCTACTACCATTAACCAGTCTTAGCATTTTTATTATCTTTGTCAACTAAATGGGTTATAAAATTTCAGAGTTGTATTTCCTTTTCTTTTACCCCATCATTACTGGTCTGAAGTTGATGTCTTCTTCTGAAAAAAATGCATATCCTTGAGAAACAGTATTTTATGAATAATAATAGCTAGTATATAGTGGGGTGTTGTTTTTTTTTTTGCAAAGCAGTGGGGTTAAAGTGACTTGCCCAAGGTCACACAACTAGGGGATTATTAAATCTGAGGCCGGATTAAGTGTGCTGACTCCAAAATCAGTGCTCTATCCACTGCGCCACCTAGCTGCCCCTAGTATATAGTGTTTTAAGATTTACATATTAGAAGTACAATGACTCAAACACTCTTAGGTAGCTTCTTCAAGCTCTCTCACTAAAAACTAAAGTTCACAGATTTCACTTTTTTTAGAGACAATCTTTTTGTCCTTGAAGTGATCCTGCTGGGCAATGGCAAGGAAATAAATAAATGAACAAACATAAAGACACACATAACATAAAAGAGAAGGACCTGAAAACAACTGACATGAACTGACTTCCTAACAATTAAGAGTTGTCTAGATGTGGAATGAGCTGCCATAGGAGATAAAAAGTTCCTGAAAAGACACAATCCTTGTCCTCATGAAGGATATCTAAACAGGGAAACATATAGGTAAACTAAAAGATGCAATAATGTATGCTCAATGCCTCAGTGCATTCAAAATATTCCCAGAAAAAGTACTTTTTTTAAAGTTGGGCTTTTAAAGGAGAGAATTCAACAAGTAAAGAAGGGAAAAGAAGGCATTTGAGGCACAGGGAATAACAAAAGCAATGACAGGGAGGCAGGAAATGTGTTCAGGGCTACTGAGTAGCCCAGTTTACCCAAAACACTAAAGAAATACCATAAAGCTAGAAGGGCAAAGTAATATCTGATCCGATATTTGAATGCCAGGCCTTTGAATACCAGGCTTTGGGATTGGCCTAAATTTTAGAATAGGCAATAGGAAGCTGCTAAAGAGTGTTAAGAAGACAAGTGATCAGACCTTGTTGGCTTTTGGCCCCCTGCCATCTTTATGCCACACCACCACATGCAAAGCTGTCTCCTCTTTCTCCCTTTACCTCTGAGAGCACCAATCACGGCAACCACTAGCATTAAGGGAAGGAACAAGCTGATTACCTTATGCCTCTCCTCCCTTTCCCACACCACTCTCCCATGACCACTCTCCCATATGGGTGGTCTTTCTCTATTCCAGTGCACAAGCTCCTTGATAGGAATGTCTTGTTTGCTTTTAGTATTTCTACCCCTCTAATTCAGCATAGTGCTTGGCACATAAGACATCCTACCTAATAAATGCTTTTTATCCATTCATATGATAGTCTCTTGTGATCCACCTGAACAACATGGAGAAACATAATACTAGATAATGGTACAGTATGGCAGAGTTATGGTCATTGCTGACTGATGGA
This sequence comes from Macrotis lagotis, assembly GCF_037893015.1. Lineage (NCBI taxonomy): Eukaryota > Metazoa > Chordata > Mammalia > Peramelemorphia > Peramelidae > Macrotis > Macrotis lagotis. Next base: position 16,906,045 of record NC_133666.1, read on the forward strand.
CTCTAGTAGAAGGCTGGAGGTTTCCCTGTACTTGGCTCCATTTCACAGAATACTTCTATCAGTGTCTTAGATGAAAACATAACAGGCATTCTTAAAAAAATCTCAGAAGAGATGAAATGAAGATGGCTAGCTTCAAAGATCATCCTGATGGGTCTAAACCAGTAAGATTAAATTTAATAGCAATACATTTGAATTTTTACATATAGGCTTAAAAATACCCATAAAAGTACAGGATGGAGGGAAAATAGATGGTAATTCGTGTGAGAAAAAAAAAAGAACCTGAGGATTTTAATTAATGGCAAGCTCATTGTGGGTTAAGAGTATGATGTGACCACCCAGAAAGCTAATATAACCTCAGATGGCATTGAAAGAAGTATAGTGTCCAGAACAAGGGAAGGTATCAGTCTGTTCTCCTTTGTCCTGGTCAGACATCTCTGGAATATTGTGTTCATCTCTGGGACCAGCATTTTTAAAAAGAACACTTACAACTGGAACATGGCCATGTCCATAAATGAGAGAAATATAGTGAAAGATTCTAAAAACAAGCCACATGCACAACAGTTCAAGGACCTGGGGATGGTTAGCCTGCTGCAGTCAAGGATTTTGTTGTTGTTGAGGAGTGGGAGGGAAGGTCCTTAAACCCCTTTCAAATATGCAGAGCACTACCCTGTAGAAGAGGTATTGCATCTAGTCTGTGAAGTTACAGGGAGAAGGAGAATGAATAACTCCAAGTTTACAGAGAAGTTGATTTCAGTTCATTAAGAAAAAACATTATCCAATAAATACATTCATTAAAAAGGAATGAACTGAATCTGTTTACTATATTGTTTAAAGAGCATATCTGAAACCAGAGCTGATGTTACATAACATGAAAAGGCAATGAACAAAATAAGCATTATTGGCAGAGAAGTTAAAATGAATTTGGAGTCAGGGGACATGGAGCTGACTCCTAGTTCTGCCACTTACACCCTGTGTGACCTACTTTAAGTGTATGAACAATGTGCCTGAGTCTACTTCTTCTATTTGCAAACAACATGATTTTTCCCCAGAAAAGCTCAAGACCCCAAACTCATCTCCAAATTACTTTAGTAGCAGGTAGAAGGATACAAGATAGTTAAGCCATAGCAATTATCTTCATGCACCACCAAGAATCAAGAAAGACTCACAGAAAGAAGACTATGCTTCACACTACCCAGAAAACACCTCACATATTTAGCTTATCAAGGCATACAAAAGACTTATGTAAAAGCTACTTCAACATGATTTTGGTAGAAATCAAGGAAGACCTGAATAGACAGTAAAAATGTCAGTTCTTTACCAATGCAAGGTGCAGATTTAATGCAGTTATAATGAGAATACTAGCAGGTTATTTAACAGTATGAATCACAACAAAACTCATATAAAAATGAGAAGGGCAAGAATATCCAGAGCTATGACAAAAGAAAACCAGTAGAAGGGAATACCTAAAAATAGATCCCCCCAAAAATAGGCCAGTATTTTGATAAGCCCATGTTGCATACACACTGGGAAATGGAATCACTTATCAATAAAAAACTGTTGAGAAGGGGCGGCTAGGTGGTGCAGTGGATATAGAGCACTGGCCCTGGAGTCAGGAGTGCCTGAGTTCAAATCTGGCCTCAGACATTTAATGATTACCTAGCTGTGTGGCCTTTGGCAAGTTACTCTTAACCCCACTTCCTTAAAATAAAATTAAACTAAATTAAAAAAAAAGAAATATATTGGAGAAACAAGTTACCTGAAAGATAGCAAAACAAAATCTGACATCTAGAAGCCATAAGGTATTACTAATACACAATCACCAAGAGAGAAAAATTAAATGATAAGGGATAAACCATTTTGCAAAGTGTAAATACAAACTGCTAATAGTCACTCATTCAATTCAAACATTTATTAAGTATCTGCTGTATGCCAGGAACCATGCCAGATACAAGAGATACAAAAACAAAACTGAAAATCCTTGCCCTGCAGGAGATTATGGAGGGGAATGAATCCAGACACATATAAGACATTTTAAAAATGCAAGGTAATGGGGGCGGGGTGAGGCAGGACTTACAATGGAAGGAGATCAAGAAAGACTTGAGGTGAAGTTATATACCAGGGCCTCCTAATGTGGGATCCTTGAACTTGGTTTTAAAATATTTAGATAACTGTACTTCAATATGATCCGAGTCTTTCATAACTCTAGATTTGATTTTATGTGTTTGAAAACAACGCCCTGGGAAGGAGGGTATTCCCATCATCAATCTGCCAGAGAGGTACAGGACACAAAAATGGTTTAGAACTCCTGGTAGAGATAGAATCATAAAGTCTAGGAGGGACCTTAAAGCCAGAACAGTCCAACCCTCCTATTTTACAAAAGAAGAAATTGAGATCTGATTTTCTTGCAACAGGTAGATAAGACCAGTTGAGGGGCTCTTAACCTTTTTGAGGTCATGGACTCCTTTAGCAGTCTGGCAAAACCTATAGACTCCTCAGAATGTTTCTAGATAATAGAAAGAAAAGTAAAATTTCAGTCAAAGGTTAATGAAAATAAAGATGGATGGATTCCACCCACCCCCGCATCTTAAATTCATGGACCTTCTGAGATCTATCCATAGACTCCTTGGAGGCTTTTCAGACCACAGGTTAAGAACCTGTATTTAATTATACTAAATGATAAACTTCCAACTTTAAGTTAATTTGGGAGTAAAAACCTGTTCTACTTCTATCAAAGCAGAAGCTGGCAATTTCATCACCACTCAACAGGACCAAGAACTGTAAATAGAACCAATTCCAAGGGAATGACTTTGCCAAACAATGTTCATTCATTGTAATCCTCCTACTGAAGTCCTCCTTTGTTGCCTCCTAGAAATGTGGAGGTGACCTTGGGATTGCAAAAATCTTAAAGTATAGACCCAGTAATCTACTGTACATCTACACAGCCTATTCAATGTTCAGCCTATCTAAATTTGGAAAGGGTCTTCATCCCATTGGCTGCTATGGGGGATGAAATTTTTGGCCTTGGCAACACCTTAAGGCCTTCTACTAAGTCATGGAGGGTTAGGATCACTATGGTTAAAGAAAGACCCCAGAGTCTTTAAGAATCAGAACTCATTGCAAGAAGTTTCAGAAAACTCAGAAAATCACTAGCATCCATTCAATATCCCATTTTAACAATGTTATTCTTTTAAAAAAAAAGAATAATAAGCTGTCCATGGTATTATGTGCTTGAATACTAAAAGCTACTGTAACATTCTTGACAAATGATCATTTTTTATCCTTTGCTTAAAGACCTCTGTTGAGGGGAAACTCATTACCTTCTCAAGGCTGCTCATTCCACTTTGAATAGCATTAATTCAGGAGTTCTTAACCATTTATGTGCCTGGACTTATCTGGCACTATATGGTCCCCTTTCCAGAATCATGTTTTTAAATTCATAAAATAAAAGACATAGTGTTACCAAGGAAACCAGTTCTATTGAAATGTTAAAAAGGCAAATTCACATACACCTTGAAATCAGTCCATGAAACTCTGTTAGGGGTTCATGGACAGTAACCTTATTCTTAATTAATTAAGATGAGATGATGTGTCAACCAGCCTGAATATGCCAGTATGAAATCTAGACAAAGCTGACTTTGGACATGTGCTGTGAATGGTTCCTGAAGTCTATACAAGATGGTTCTAAAACAAACCTTACTTGGAATGTAAACAAAAACTGGCAGGATCCCCAAACATACTCCTCTGGCCTAGGCTCAAAAATGGGCCTTCAGAAACAACCAAATTCTTCAATAAAACTATATTTTGCAAAACTGTCTCTCAACTAAGAACATGGGCAGAATTTACTAGCAATTTCTTCCTCTCTTAGTAAATGACTGCTGTAATGAAGATCTTGATAAAGGCCTCTTTTCACTTCATTTTTATGATCATGGAATTAACTTTTAAAAAACAAAACAACTTTCCTATGTTCTTTTGGCCTCTCACTTGAGTTTTGCAATCAAAAGTAACACTGTTGAGATAATCTGTTTTCCATTTTATTTTTACAGGCAAATGAGAGCTCTTTTAACCTTGGGAAAAGTTACAGTATCATAATGTTTGGACAGCACATTCCAATAATATCTTGTGAACATACTTTTATGCTGGAATTTAAAAGCCTCCACACACTTCTTTTATGGAAAGAAAATTGTAGATGGAGCTTCAGAGACAACCTGGGTTGCTTTCTTTAGTCACTTGGGCTGCTTATCTGTGAGTGAGGAACAGTGGGCTATTATTATGAGCTAGACCATGAAGACTCTATATCCCTTTTCTAAATGACCACAACCAACAACTCTTTAATTTTAACTCTTGAGGGATTATGACACCAATCTGACAACTCACCCCAAAACAGACTGCCAAATAGAAGAAATGGGAGGCCACAGGGGGCAGTGAAAACAGCACTGGCTCTCAAGGCAAAGGGCTGGATCATTATAGCAGCACGTATCTCTCAGCAAGTGATTTTCCTTCCCTGAGCCTCAGTTTCCTCTCAGATAAATCAAGGAGGATGGACCCTCAGGACCCTTCCAGTTTGAGATCTAGGATGCCAGACACACTTAGACTAATTTTTTTTTTTTTTTTTTCCCCTTTGCCAGACCTTTAAACCTCAAAGTTGCGGTCCCTCTGCAAATGACATTTAAGACAGTAATAATTAAACCTGACATTTCTCTAAGTCAGAGGGGTAGCCACAGTTATTTGATTTAAATCAACCTAGCCAATTGCCTCCTTGTTTTCGGTAGCTGAATTCTAATGATTCTCATGAAAAAAATCTAAATCAATCAACAGGTGTTTATTAAACTGCCTCCCACTGTGCTAGGCGTTACAGTTATAAAGACCAAAATGAAGACCTCACATTCTACCAGAGGGAACAAAACTGTCTACTGTTTTTCCACAATGTCCTGTGACAACTGACACTTCATGAAGTTAAACACAATAAATTCAGTCATATGTTATGGGGCATCGTTTAAACTCTTCCAGTAAGAGATGAATAACACTGAACCTCACAATAGCCTGAATGTGGCAAATGTGTTTTTCCCCTCAAAACTGCCAACTTCAAAAATCATAATGGTCATAGGAGCAGAGAATTAGAGCAGGAGGAGACCTCTAAGGTGAAGAGACTTACCCAAGGCCACACAGAGGATCCTAGAGTTAGAGGGGCCATATAATACAACACATCTTCACTGAACAGAGGAGGAAATTGAAGCACAGAGAGAGGGCTCTAGTGGATTGCCCAAAATGAGGCAAGATGTAGTGGAAGTAGGATTTAAATCCAGAGCCTCTGGTCTTCCATGGTCTTTGGATACTGGAAATTTTCTGGGTCTAGGAAAAAGACTTCCTAGCAATCAGTAACCATATGGCAGTGCTGAACCCTGGAAGTTAAATCTCACAATGCATTGATAGTATTTTGCCACTTTATTTTTCTTCAAAGAAATCAACCAAAAAGATCATTAAGAAGAAAAAGCATTGGTTTGCGAGTTAAGAAAACAGAGCATGTGGGTTCATTTCAGCTTGTCATACCTCAATCTAACTTCTTAGTGTCTGCTTCCCACATTAAGAAAAGGAATAACATCTCACTTCCTTCTCCATGAGAATGTAATGATATAGAACACTAAGATGGAAAAGCACTATGTGAGCATAGTAGAATGGGTGGTGGTGGGTCTAAGTCAGAGGACCTGATTCTGCTCCCTCTGGACAATTCATAACTTCTCTGGGTCTTAGTTTCTTCATATGTATAATGAGAGAGGTGGTCTCAGATTGGTCAATATGACCAGAAAGGACAATGATCAATGTTGGAAGGAATGTGAGAAATCTGGGACACTAATGCATTATTGGTGGAGTTGTGAGCTAATCCAACCTTTCTGGAGAGCAATTTGGAATTATGCCCAAAGGACAATAAAAATGTGCATACCCCTTGGTCCAGCAATGCCACTACTAGGTCTATACCCTGAAGAGATATGAAAAAGGGTAAATACATCACTTGTACAAAAATATTCATAGCACCTCTATTTGTGGTGGCAAAGAATTGGAAATCAAGGGGATGTCCCTCTATTAGAAACCAGGAGGGATGGGATTTCAGAGAAGCCTGGAAAGACTCACATGATGTGATGCTGAGTGAGATGAGCAGAGCCAGAACACTGTACACCCTAACAGCAACATGGGATTGATGCTCAACCTTAATGGACTTGCTCATTCCAACAGTGCAATAATCAGGGATAATTTTAGGGTATCTGCGACAGGGAATACCATCTGTACCCAGAGAAAGAACTGTGGAATTTGTTAAACAAAGATCAAAGTTTATTACCTCAATTTTTTTTGCAAGGCAAATGGGGTTAAGTGGCTTGTCCAAGGTCACACAGCTAGGTAATTATTAAGTGTCTGAGGCTGGATTTGAACCCAGGTCCTCCTGACTCCAGGGCCAGTGCTCTATCCACTGTGCCACCCAGCTGCCCCTATTACCTTTAATTTTTCTTAAAAAAAAGGTTGTCCTATGTACTACATAATTTTGCTATCTTTAATATTTTAGTTCTTCCTCAAGGATATATTTTATTTCTCAACACATCAATTTTGATCAATGTATAGCATGGACACAATGTAAAGATTATCAGATAGCCTTTGTGGGGGGAGGGGAGGGGGGAGGGAGGGTGGGGGGAACTGGAAAATTCAAAACCTTACAAAAATGATAGGTAGAAACTACTATTGTATATAATTGGAAAACAAATAAAATATTTATATATAAAAAATGAGAAAAGTAGGACAAGGTGACCTTTTAAAATGAAGGGCTGGGCTCGATGACTGCAAAGGTCCCTTTCAGTACTCAGGCCTCAGTGGGTTCTACTGTTCCATAGGCTTGGAACCCCATAACATATTCAACATCACAAGAATATCTATGTATAACGGAACAAAATTGTCTAGATTCAGTCAGTGAGCATTTATTAAGAGCTGACTAGTTATCAGTTGCTAGGGATACAAAAATAAAAGAAACCAAATGAAAAAATGCATATTTCTAAGTCATTTAAAGGGAGTCTCCCTAAGTTTAAGCCTACCTCACAGATCCCCACCATCAGCCCTGCTAGCCAAGTGGCAAACCTCTCTGTTTCTTCATCTAGAAAATAAGGACAGCAATGACTGCCACTTGTTGGGAGGATCTAAAATCAGCTAATGGAAGATACTTTGGAAATTGTCAAGTATTTCTGAAAAATCAAAATTAAAAAAAATGTTGCTGAGATGAATGTGTGTGGTAAGGTCAAATTTGAATACTGCAATAAAATACAAAGAAGGCTTTGTGTTGGAGGATTGTCCAAGCAAAGACCACTGACAGAACTAGTTGTGTTTGGGTGGTCAGTATGTTATTGCTGAGTATTCCATAGACTCTTCCCTCAGGCAAGGTCTCTTTCTTGACCTTGTGTGCCAATTGAGCCAAATACTCCCAAGCCTCAATAGTCAGGATCCGGTCTCGTACCTCTGCCTCTTTACTATTCATCACTAATGCATCAAAATAATGCCTAACATAAATTTGATAATTTTCTGTATTAGAAAGATTGCTAGAAAGGTGAATTCTTTCATTATTTTGGGTTATAGATTTCATTATTAAAAGACTGGTAAAAATATTTAAAATAGCAGATTAGCAACTGAGTTAGGGTATTATTATTATTAGTCACTATTTTAAGATTTCAGGATCTATCCCCAATGGTTAGAGTACAGTGATTTGACTTCAGTTAATTGAATCTAGGACCATCTTCAGTAGTTCTGATTCATATCTTGTCATTGGAATCAAATGGCTCTGGAGAAGAAAGTGAGGCTGGTGACTCTTCACAGCACCACCCCCCACACTTTAATCCAATAAACTTTCAAGTCATATTACCTTCCAGATATCATGGTCCTCTTTCAAAATGAAGGACAAACAACAATCATCATTTTTAACACAAGTGCAAACAGTTTAAACAACTGAACTCAATGTTTTTCTTAGTTGAATAGCTAACCAATCACTTAGAGATGCACACTCATCTAAGAATTTTTGCCATCGTGTTTCTTTTGAAGCTAATTTTATTTTCACAATCGGGTAAGAGGTAACAATATTCCTACTAGTGAGTCGCCACCTGCAGGGGAAACACACACATTCAAATGAGGCAGTGCATTCCTATCAGTATTTTACAACAGGATTTCCCAACCATTCCCATGGCAACATTCTTATCAATATGCCTGGATGCTCAGTATAAGGGATTACAGCCAAAGTCCTCAGGCACTGGGAACCCCAATATCTCCAAGAAAGAGGCAAAGGAAACTCAAAGCTGAACCTAATGGCACTCAAGAAAACCCTTTCCAAAGTTATGGCAAAAATATCAGGTCAACTGTGTAGTTCAATGTAAATAGCGTCATCCTAAGGAGAAACAGGTCCTACTTCTGATTCTTCTAAGCCTGTGTGACGCTGGCCAAGTCCCTTAATCTTTAACCTCTCTGGGTCTCAATTTCTTTCACCAAACAAACACAAAAAATACTTAGCATTGTGCTAGGTTCTAAAAATATACAGACAAAAGTGAAACAGGTTCTGCCCACAAGGAGTTTACAAATAAATCTAGCAGGTGATATAATTGAACCAGGGCTATTATTCATTGGTATTGGGAATGCTTAGGAAGGAAAACTTCTCCCAAAGCAGATCAGGACTTCCTCACTACCTTATCATCTTAGAGAGTTGCCAGGGACACTGAGAGGTTAGATGACTTGCTAGGGTCATCTAGCTGATACGTATCAAAGGCAGGACTTGAACCCTGATCTGATTTGGGGGTCAGCTCTCTATCCACACTGCCTTCTCCTATAAATATTGGGTCATTTTGGTAGGGGAAAGCACTAGCAACAAAGCGGGTTAGGGTGGGTGAAAATTAAGAAGGGGCTGGGACAGCTAGGTGGCGCAGTGTATAGAACACCAGCCCTAGAGTCAGGAGGACCTGAGTTCAAATCTAAACTCACACACTTAATAATAAGCTGTGTGACCTTGGCCAAGTCACTTAACCCCACTGGCTTGCAAAAAAAAAAAAGAAGGGGCATGTAGGAGGTGATATCTGAACTGAACTTTGAAGGAAGTTAAGGATTCTATGAGGTAGAGGTGAAAGAGGGAGTACATTAGAAGCATGGAAGACAGTCTATGGCTTTAACAATAGGAAAAAAGGAAAAAGTTGTTTGCAAATGTATAGCAAGATGACTTATTTGGCTAGATCACTGAGTATGTGAAAGGGAATAATATATAATCAACCTGGAAAGGTAGGGTGTGAGGAATTTTACATGCCAAATGGAAGAGTTTGCATTTGACCCTAGATAATAGGGAATTACTGAAGTTTATTGAGCAGGGGAGTGATACGGTCAGAAATGTGCTTGGGAAATATCCCTTTGGCAGCTGTATTGGAGAATGGAGAGGAGGCAGGGAGACTAATTAGGAGGCTATTTCAGCAATTTAAGTAAGAGACTATGAGGGCGGGGGCAGCTGAGTGGCTCAGTGGATAGAACACCGGCCCTGGAGTTAGGAGGACTTGAGTTCAAATCCGACCTCAGATACTTAATAATAAGTTGTATAACCCTGGCCAAGTCACTTAACCCTACTGCCTTGAAAAAAAGAGAGAGAGACTATGAGGGCCTCTATGTGAGTGGAGAAAAGGGGACAGATTCAAGAGATGTTGCTAAAGAAGAACCTACAAAATACACACACACACACACACACACACACACACACACACACGTACACATACACACACAGAATAAAAAGAAATGTTTTAATTTGTAGATACCTTAGCCATCACTGAGTCCAACTCCTCTCACCTAGTGTTGAGAGGCCACCTACTATATACTGGACACATACACATACACACAAATGTGGGGAAAGAGAGGGAGGAAAGGGAGAAAGAGACAGAGAGAGACAGAGAAAGCAGATGATTTGAAGATGACTCTGAAGTTGTGATCCTGAGGAACTAGGAGAAAAGGGGCACCGTGGGAGAAAAGATAATGTATTTAGGTTTAGATCTTATTTTTTTTAGTTTTTTGCAAGGCACTGGGGTTAAGTGGCTTGCCCAAGGCCACACAGCTAGGTAATTATTAAGTGTCTGAGGCCGGATTTGAACTCAGGGACTCCTGACTCCAGGGCTGGTGCTCTATTCACTATGCCACCTAGCCGCCCCTAAAATCTTATTGTTTTTGATATTCCTAGAGGACACGTAGTTCTAAATGTAAAATATGCAACTGGTGCTATAAAGTCAGAGCTCAGGAGAGAATCCAGCACTAGGGTGAAATGGATCTAGGATTAATCTGTAGAAGTATGATAATTAAACTGATGGCACTGCCAAGTGAGATTATACAGGAAAACAACTGTTAAATTAAATCTGTGAGAAAATCTTTTTTAATCTTTCCAAAAGAAAGAGAAAAAAACTTTACAGGGAAGTCCAAGCTACAGCAATGGGGATTCTAACAGTTAAGGGGTGAGAAATGGATGCTTCTCCTCTATACTGAAGGAGATTAAGAAGACATTGATTTGAGGGGTGGAGGGAGAACCAAGAGATAATGGCATTGTGAGAACACAGAAAGAAAGAGTCCCCAGGGAAGGAAACTATAAGCAATAGTATTAAATAAAGCAGAGAGGTCAAGAAGAATATGAATTGACAAAAAGCATGGCCACTAAGGGATTGGAAGGAATTCTGGAGAGAGAAACTTCAGTTAAGTGATGAGTTGGAAAGTCAGATAAAGTGGTTGTTGAGAAGAGAATGAAAAGAGAGAAAATGAATGTAGTAAGTTTAGACAGCTTTTTTTTTTCTAGGTGCTTGACTGTGAAAGGGAAGAAAGATACAGGATCATAGTTTGATGGTAGGATCAAGTAAGATTTTTTTTTTAGAATAGAGAAGACCCAAGGATGTTAGTAGGTAGGAAAGAAGGAACCTGAAGATTAAAAAAAGACAAGAGTGATGATTACCAGGACAACAAGCAAGAGAACAAGGGACCAAGAATACATGGAGAGGGGGTGGCCTTGATAAGAAGGACACTTCATTATGAGAAACTGAGGGAAAGAAGGGGAAAGTGGGGGGGGGGATAATATCAAGGGATTTAGTGTAAAGACAAGGAGAAATGGGAGTTCAAGAGCAAATGGCTTCCAATTTTTATAGTAAAGTAAGAGGAAAGGTCTTCATCTTAGAAAATGAAGGAAACGGGAATGAGGCTTGAAGACCAAAGGCAAGGTCTAAAATAGCCACTGAGGTGAGAAGGATAGAGAAGCAATTAGGAAGGAATAGAAGGACTGCCTTATTACAATGAAAGTCAAGTCAAGATTCGATAAGAAAAATTTGTGGTACAGTATATAAATAGGAACAGGGAATATGGATGGCAGGGGGGGTTGGCAAGGTATGAGTGACAAAAGGACAAGAGGGCAAAGGTTTCAAGAGCACAGAACATGTGGAACTACTTCCAAGGTCAAGATTGGGAAATGGGAAAGGTAAAGCAAAGGGAATGGTCGCGAGGAGGGGGAGGACAGGTAGGGAGAGGGGAAAGGAATGCATCATTGAAGTGGAACATTTGGTAAGATGAAGGGAAGTGACCCAGGCTAAGAGAAGAAAGAGACCAAGGACCTGGGGTACCCAAGTGTTTGAAGGGCCATCACCTAGCAACATGGTTGTTGAATGCTCCTTGTACAAGGGCAGAGGGAAGTAAGTACTAGACTGTAAGTCAGGTACCTGTAACTTTGGGAGGATATGAATTCCTTTTTAGAAAAGGAGGTCCAGGAAATGATTATAGCAATCTGTTGTTTGAGAAACTCAAAGAGTCCAGCTTCTTGAATAAGGACTCTTTTCTATAAAAAACTGCTGGTGAAATACAATATTAATATTTGTGTAATCCCTGTATAAAAGGGGTCCTTGACACCTTTCTGGGCCCTGTGAAACTCCTCAGAAATATAAACTTGGCAAGGTGCCTCTGGGTCTGAGAATAATCTGACAGGACCCAAATATTTGACTCTGGGATCATGAGATACATCATAAATTTGTCTGAGATACACAAAACACTCTTGTTAACCTAATCATTTTGCTGTATCTATAAAATTCCTGCTTTCTCCCAAGACTGCCTCCCCTTCCCCAGATGCAGCTGGAACCATAAATAAAGATAGTAAATTCCACTCACCTTGAACCTGTGGGAAGCCCGTGAATCTTTGACTCCCTCTGTCTCAGAAAACGTGTTCAGACATAAAGCAAGATCGATACTAGGCCATAGGTTTGCATATGTTTGTAACAGTATGACAAGGAAATCTATCTAACTGCTATCTCTGCTTCTGTATCCTGCTTGCTCACAATACACCCCCCTCAAAATACTATAAAAACCTTGTTCTTTGAACACTCAGTACTATGGGCTTTGAGGAGGTATCCCCACATAGTCATTGGTAATAAAATGTACTTCCCAAAATTCATAGCTTGGTCTCCATATCGCTTCTTTGGGTTCAGCACTGAGAAAACTGGAAATTAGTATGGCAGAAACTTGGATTAGACCAACATCTCACACCCTATATTGAGATAAGCTCAAAATGGGTACAGGATTTAGACATAAAAGACAATATTATAATCAAACTAAGAGATCAAGGAATAGTTTACCTGTCGAATCTATGGAAAGGGAAGCAGTTTATGACCAAGGAAGAGATGGAGAGCATCATTAAAAACAAACTAGATAATTTTGATTATATTAAATTGATTACATTACACTGACAAAACCACTGTAACCAAGATCAAAAGAAATTTAGTAAATTGGGAAATAATTTTTACAACTAGTATTTCTGACAAAGCACTCATTTCTAAAATATATAGAGAACTGAGACAAATTTATAAAAAAACAAGCCATTCCCCAATTGACAAATGGTCAAAGGATATGCAAAGGCAATTTACAGATGAGGAAATCAAAGCAACCCATAGTCATATGAAAAATTGCTCTAAATCATTACTGATTAGAGAAATGCATATTAAAGCATCTCTGAAGTACTACCTCACACCTCTCAGATTGGTCAATATGATCAGAAAGGATGATGATCAATGTTGGAGGGGATGCGGGAAATCTGGGACACTGATATATTGTTGGTGGAGCTGTGAACTCATCCAACCTTTCTGGAGAGCAATTTGGGATTATGCCCAAAGGACAATAAAAATGTGCATACCCTTTGATCCAGCAATACCACTACTGGGTCTATACCCTGAAGAGATCATGAAAAAGGGGTAAAAAAACATCACTTGCACAAAAATATTCATAGCAGCTCTTTGTAGTAGCAAAGAATTGAAATGGAATAAATGTCCAAAAATTGGGGAATGGCTGAACAAACTGTGGTATATGTATGTTATGGAGCACTATTGTTCTATTAGAAACCAGGAGGGATGGGAATTCAGAGAAAGCTGGAAAGACTTGTATGAACTGATGCTGAGTGAGATGAGCAGAACCAGAAGAACACTGTACACCCTAACAGCAACATGGGGGGTGATGGTCAACCTTAATGGACATGTCCATTCCATCAATGCAACAATCAGGCACAATTTTAGGCTATCTATGATGGAGAATACCCATCTGTATCCAGAGAAAGAACTGCGGAGTTTAAACAAAGACTAAAGACCATTACCTTCAATTTAAAAAAAAAATGTTGTCTTATGTATTACATAATTTTGCTATCTCTAATATTTTATTTTTCCTCAAGAATATGATTTTTTCTCAACATTCAATTTTTTTCAAGTTTTTGCAAGGCAAATGGTGTTAGGTAACTTGCCCAAGGCCACATAGCTAACTAGGTAATTATTAAGTGTCTGAGGCCAGATTTGAACTCAGGTACTCCTGACTCCAAGGCCAGTGCTCTATCCACTGCGCCACCTAGCTGCCCCTCAACATTCAATTTTGATCAATATATGGCATGGAAACAATGTAAAGATTATCAGACTGCCTTCTTGGGGGGAGGGGGGAGAGAAGGGAGAGTGGGGGAAAAATTGTAAAATTCAAAACATTACAAAAAATGATAGGTAGAGGGAGGAGTTAGATGGAATCACTTATCAATAAAAACTATTGAGAAGTGGCAGGTGGTGCAGTGGATAGAGCACCAGCCCTGGAGTCAGGAGGACCTGAATTCAAATCCGACCACAATTAATAATTACCTAGCTGTGTGGCCTTGGGAAGTCATTTAACCCCACTGCCTTGCCAAAAAAAAAAAAAAAAACCCTAAAAATTGGAGGTCCAAAGGGCTCTAATAACAGAGCCTTGCTGTCCCAGCTAAGGTCTGACTTGTAAGTCAAGAAAAGGTATTAGGAAACTCACAAATTAAAGTGCTCTTTGTCATGCTCAGCTTGATTAATCCCTTATGGTTTTGTTTCTATTTTTTGAAAATAAAAAAATGTCTTTATTCTGACTTAATTTCTCAATAAAGAGAGAACTGGCACAATCTAGTTCCCCTAAATTCTAGAATGCTACAATGGGCAACCCCTTTTCTTAGAAGTGGGTCAGTAGACCCTTGAGGTTTTTTAGGGTCCATCATAATTATGAATATTAGATTCCTAAAGACTTTTGAAAAGTAGCAATGATTAAAGAACTATTATATGCTAGGCCTTATGGTAAGAGCTTTTTACAATTTTTATCTCATTTGATCCTCATAGTAACTTTGCAAGGAAGAATTTAATCCCCATTTTACAGATGGGGAAACTGAGGCAAACAGAGGTGAATGACTCACCCAGCATCATATTGCTGAGGCTGGATTTGCACTGAGGTCTGCTCAACTCCAGGTCCTCTCTGCCTTGTGATGGTTCCTAGAGGCCTCTGGTACCACACTCCTCCCTCCTACCTTGGCCCTTCCCTTCCAAAATAGGACTATAACTGAAAGAATATTGGATTTTTGACTTAGAGAACTTGAGTTTGAATACCAACTTGGTCACTGTCTATTTAACCCTGGGCAAGTCCCATGTAATACTATGTTTGTAGCATAGGAAATAATTAAGAACATCCCACTGTAACAAATATTGCAATGCTGTACAATCAAACCTACATAACACTGGGCTTCAAGAAGAACAGAACTTGGCATCAGCCAATCTCTTGATTTCAAACATGAATGAGAAAAACGCTTCACACTCTCAATTTCAAACATCTTGCTCACAACAAAATCAATCCAATGACTCTGAAAACCTAATAAATTGGATTAGAGGGGCCAAAGGGAAACAGTGGAGCATCTGAAAGCTTGTTTGTTATCTAAAAAAGCAACCATTTATCAATCAAACCAAAAAGGGTCCAGCAATAGGGCTAAGTTGATAGTGGGGTCACAATGAGAATAATGAGATTTGGACAGGAGGATGCAGCATATTCACAAATTATAATAAACATGCTATAATTAAAAAGTGCTAAGCACTTTTTAATTGTTTCTCATTTGATCCTTACAAAAACCCTAAGAGGTAGGTATTGTTATTATTCCCATTTTACAGTAGGGGAAAACTGAGACAAACAGGGGAAATGACTTGCTCAGAGTCACACAGCAAAAAAATATGTAAGGTAGGATATGAACTCAAGTCTTCCTGATAAGAACATACAACATATGTACCAAATAAATGCACTTTTGCAGGTTGTTGGGGGGAGGAAGGCTTACTAACAACTAGTGGAAGCAGGAAAGGTCTTTTGAAGAATATGACACTTGAGATAAGCTTTGAAGGGAACCAGGGCTTCAAAAGGCAGAGGTGAGTGAGCATTCAAGGCATCAGGGAGAGCCTGTGCAAAGTATGGAGACAGAAAATAGCCTTACAGAGAACAGTCAATTTAGCTGAACATAATGTTTATGAAGGTTTGGGGGTAGAAACATATAAATAGTCAAGAAAGCCAGACTCTGATGGATTTTCTATGACCAGAAGACCCTAAGGGTGATGAGAAGTTACTGAAGTTTCTTGAGCAGAACACTGACAGTGTCTATTTGGCCACTACCTGGAGGACAGAATGAAGAGACTAGTCAGTCAACCAGGAGGCTACAGAACTAGTCCAAGCTAGAGGTATCAAGAGTCTGAGTTGGAATAATTCTAGTGTGACTAGAGAGAAGACAGATTTGAAAGATTGAGATGAGCAAAACTTAACAAATGATTAGACATAAGGGATAGTGAAGAACCCAGGATGATCCCCAAACTGTAAACCTGAATGCCACTTAAAGAAGGGTGGGAAGCTTGGAAGTGGGGTGGGTTCTGTTTGGGAAATATTGACTTAGAAATGTCCATGGGACACCAACCTCTGGGATAAGAACTCACTATTAAACAAAAACTATTGGGAAAACAGTATGGCAAAAACTAGGCATAAACCCACACCTTACACCCTATACCAGAATAACTTCAAAATGGGTATAGGATTTAGACATAAAGGGTGATACTAAAAGCCAATTAGAAGAATAAGGAATAGTCTATCTGTTATGACCAAACAAGAGACAGGGAACATATAAATTACAAAATGGATGATTTTGACTATATTAAATTAAAAAGATTTTGCACAAATAAAACCAATGCAACCAAGATTAGAAGGAATTCACAAAGTTGGGAGACAATTTTCACAGCTAGTGTTCTAATAAAGGACTCATTTCTAAAATATATAGAGAACTGAATCAAATTTAGAATGTTACAAGTAATTCTCCAATTGATAAATGGTCAAAGGATATGAACAGGCAGTTTTCACATGAAGAAATTAAAGTTATATATAGTCATATGAAAAATTGTTCAAATCATTATAGATTAGAGAAATGCAAATTAAAACAACTATGAGATACCACCTCACACCTAGCAGATTGGCTAAAATGACAAAAAAGGAAAATGATCAATGTTGGAGAGGATGTATGAAAATTTGGTAAACTCTTGGTAGAGTTGTGAACTGATTCATTCTAAAAAGCAATCTGGAACTATGTCCAAAGAGCAACAAGAATCTGCATACCCTCTGACCCAACAATACCAGTTGGTCTATATCCAAAAGAAATCATAAAAAACAGGAAAAGACTCACATGTTCAAAAAACAGTTATAGCAGTTCTTTTACAAATAGCAACGAACTGGAAATTGAAGGGATGTCCAATCAGTTGGGGAATGGCAGAAAAAGTTGTGGTCTATGAATTTGATAGAGTACTATCTTTCTGTAAGAAACCATGAGGGACTGGATTTTAGAGAAGCATAGAAAGATTTGCATGAACTGATTCTTAGTGAAGTGAGCAGAACCAAGAAAATATTGTACATATTAACAACAACATTGTGAGATGATCAGTTATGATGGATACAACTCCTCTCAGCAGTTCAGAGAAGGACAATGCCATTCACATCCAGAGGGGAAAAAACTATGGAGTCTGAATACAGAGCAAAGCATACTATGTTCACTTTTTAAAAACGTCTTTTATGTTTTTCCTTTCTTTCTCATGGTTTTTTCTTTCCGCTTAGTTCTAATTCCTCTTTAACTTCTGGCCAAGATGGTAGAGAGAAGACAGGCACAGTTCTAAAGTCTCCTGATCTCTTCCCCATCTATCACATGAAACAAACCTCTTAAAAGAAAGCCAACCCACAAAACCCAGAAAGAAAAGCCAGGAGAAAGAACATCTACCTCAGGATTTGTCTCCGGCAGCAGCTTTGGCCGAATTCGGGCAAGTGAGTCTGGGCACAGAGAGAGGATCATCCCTGGATCAACCAGATTAACAGCTGAATTGGAACCGGGAGTCTGAGGGCCTGAGAGCCAGACCTGCTGGATGGGTGGTGGGGCTGGACACCAGGAGCTTGAGTCAGCTAGGGAGCAGAGGCACTGGTGTTGGTGCTGTCCCCTGGGAACTTGCGGACAGGGCTGGGGGGGAGAGTTCTGTGGCAGGAAAGCTTCAGACACCATCCTTGGGCTCCTCTGGGCTAAGGTCAGAGTCCCATTACAACTCAGACTTCTTACCTAACAAACAAATGCAAACTACTTCTGCCTTAGGCCCAGGTGTGTGAGCAGAAGAACCAGCCCAGCTGAGGAAGGACCTCAGGCCAGGGTAAAGGCCACCATTGATTGATGGCAAAAGAATTCAATAGCTCCAACTCCTCCCTTCAAGCAAAGGGAGAAGGCCTCAACCAAGGTCACAGACACTCCAGAGAAAGCAGCCAACACCTCCTACCGGCCAGCCAGAGGAACTGCACTCAGTGAGTAATGCCTGGAAACTGAATAACCTCATTTTAAAAAATGAGTGGACCAAAAAACAAATTATAGAAAGAATTAACCATTTTATCCTAGATAATGATAATAATGAAACAACAAACCAAAATCTATGGGATTCATTCAAACCGACTCTCAGGGAATATATTATAGCTCTAAATTCTTACATGAATAAATTGGAGAAAGAGGAAATCAATGAACTTAAACATGCAACTAAAAAAATTAAAGAACAAATCAAAAATCCCCAATTAAATACCAAATTAGAAATTCTAAAAATTAAAGGAGAAATTAATAAAATCGAAAGCAAAAAACATTGAATTAATAAATAAAACCAAAAGTTGGTATTATGGAAAAAACAATAAAATTGATAAACCTCTGGTCAATTTGATTAAAAAAAAGAAAGAAGAAAACCAAATTGCTAATATCATAAATGAAAAAGGTGAACTCACCACCAATGAGGAGGAAATTAAAGTAATAATTCAAAATTATTTTGCCCAACTCTATGCCAATAAATTTGATAATCTAAGTGAAATGGATGAATATTTAAAAAAATATAAGTTGCCCAGGTTAAATGGAGAAGAGATTAAATACCAAAACAACCCTATCTCAGAAAAAGAAATTCAACAAGCCATTATTGAACTCCCTAAAAAAAATCTCCAGGGCCTGATGGATTCACAAGTGAATTCTACCAAACATTTAAGGAACAATTGGTTCCAATTCTATATAAACTCTTTGGAAAAATAGGGAAAGATGGAACTCTGCCTAACTCTTTCAATGAAACCAACATGGTGCTGTTACCTAAACCAGGAAGAGTTAAAACAGAGAAAGAAAATTATAGACCTATTTCCCTGATGAATATAGATGCAAAAATCCTAAATAAAATCTTAGCAAAACGATTACAAGTCATCACTAGGATAACACATTATGATCAAGTTGGATTTATTACAGCAATGCAGGGTTGGTTCAATATTAGGAAAACTGTTAGTATACTCAATTATATCAACAACAAACCTATCAGAAATCATATGATCATATCAATAGATGCTGAAAAAGCTTTTGACAAAATACAGCATCCATTCCTATTAAAAACACTAGAGAGTGTAGGACTGTTCCTTAAAATAATTAACAGTATCTATCTGAAACCATCAACAAGCATTATATTCAATGGGGAGAGGCTAGAGGCATTCCCAGTAAGATTGGGGTGAAACAAAGGTGCCCATTATCACCACTACTATTCATTATCGCATTAGAAATGTTAGTGTCAGCAATTAGAGAAGAAAAAGAAATTGAAGGAATTAGAATTGGGAAGGAAGAGACAAAATTCCCACTCTTTGCAGATGACATGATGGCCTACCTAGAGAATCCCAAGAAATCATCCAAAAAACTACTGGAAACAATTAGCAATTTTAGCAAAGTTGCAGGATATAAAATAAACCCTCATGAATCCTCAACTTTTCTACATATGTCTAGCAAGATACAGCAGGAAGAGCTAAAAAGAGAAATCCCATTCAAAGTAACCTCAGACAATACAAAATACTTGGGAGTCTATTTGCCATGACAGACTCAGAATCTTTTTGAAAACAATTATAAAACACTTCTCACACAAATTAAATCAGATTTAAATAACTGGGCAAATATCAACTGCTCATGGATAGGTAGAGCTAATATAATAAAAATGACAATTCTACCAAAACTAAACTATTTGTTTAGTGCCCTACCAATCAAAATTCCAAAAAATTACTTTAATGAGTTAGAAAAAATTGTAAGTAAATTCATATGGAGAAATAAAAAGTCAAGAATTGCCAGGAGCTTAATGAAAAAAAAAAAGTGCAAAAGAAGGTGGCTTAGCCCTACCTCATCTAAAATTATATTATAAAGCATCAGTCATCAAAACTGTTTGGTATTGGCTAAGAAATAGAGTGGTGGACCAGTGGAATAGACTAGGTGCAAAAGCAAGAGATGATTATAGTAATCTGCTGTTTGATAAACCCAGAATCCAGCCATTGGGATAAAAACTCCCTCTTTGATAAAAACTGCTGGGATAATTGGAAGTTAGTATGGAAGAAACTTAGATTAGAGCAACACCTCACATCCTTTACCAAGATAAGATCCAAATGGTTACAGGACTTAGACATAAAAAAAACAATAATATAAGCAAATTAGAAGATCAAGGACTAGTCTACTTGTCAGATCTATGGAAAAGGGAGCAGTTTATGACTAAGGAAGAGTTGGAGAACATCACCAAAAACAATTAGATGATTTCAATTACATTAAATTAAAAAGCTTTTGCACAGATAAAACCAATGTAACCAAGATCAAAAGAAATGTAGTAAATTGGGAAACAATCTTTACAACTAATAATTCTGACAAAGGACTCATTTCTAAAATATACAGAGAACTGCATCATATTTTTAAAACAAAAAGCCATTCCCCAATTGACAAATGGTCAAAGGATATGCAAAGGCAATTTACAGATGAGGAGATCCAAGCAATCCATAGCTATATGAAAAAATGCTCTAAAATCATTAATTATTAGAGAAATGCAAATTAAAGCTTCTCTGAGGTACCACCTCACACCTCTCAGATTGGACAGTATGACCAGGAAGCATAATGATCATTGTTGGAAGGGTTGTGGGAAATCTGGGACACTATTACACTGTTGGTGGAGCTGTGAACTCATCCAACCCTTCTGGAGAGCTATTTGGACCTATGCCCAAAGAGCAACAAAAATGTGCATCCCCTTTGACCCAGCAATACCACTACTGGGTCTATACCCTGAAGAGATGATGAAAAAGGGTAAAAACATTACTTGTACAAAAATATTTATAGCAACCCTGTTTGTGGTGGCAAAGAATTGGAAATCAAGTAAATGTCCTTCAATTGGGGAATGGCTTATCAAACTGTGGTATATGTATGTCCTGGAACACTATTGTTCTATTAGAAACCAGGAGGGACGGGATTTCAGGGAAGCCTGGAGGGATTTGCATGAACTGATGCTGAGTGAGATGAGCAGAACCAGAAAAACACTGTACACCCTAACAGCAACATGGGAGTGACGTTCAACCTTGAAGGACTAGCTCATTTCATCAGTGCAACAATCAGGAACTATTTTGGGCTGTCTGCAAAGGAAAGTGCCATCTGTATCCAGATAAGAAGCTGTGGAGTTTAAATAAAGTCCAAGGAGTATTCCCTTTAATTTAGAAAAAAACAGATATCTTATTTTCTGATCTTGTTACCTCTTAGACTTCTCTTCTCTTCTTTAAGGATATGATTTCTCTCTCATCACACCCAATTTGGATCAAGGTACAACATGGAAACAAAGTAAAGACTGACAGAGTGCTTTCCATGGTGGGGTGGGGGGAGGAAAGTAAGATTGAGGGGAAAGTTGTAAAACTCAAATAATATCTTTAATAAAAATTAATTAAAAAAACAACATGACTAATATCGAAATATGTTAAACACTAACAATCACATACAACTTTTACCATATTTTGCTCACCACCATGGGGAGGGGGAAGGGAAGGGAGGGTGGCAGAAAAATGGTAGAACTAATTTGCAAATGGATGAATGCTGAAAACTATTTTTGCATGTAATTAGAAAAATAAAATTTCAATTAAAAAAAAGAAATGTCTATGGAGAGGGACATCCTAGTGAAGTGTCAAACACACAACTGTAGATGTGGGGCTAGAGGAAAGAGATTAGGGCTAACTGAATATTTGAAGTTTATTTATTTAGAGATGCATTTCAATCTATGGGAGATGATCAGATAGCTGAAAGAATACACAGCCTGAAGGGAAAAGGCTCAGGACCTTCACTAGGATCTCAAGTCTTATATAATGATATGAAATTCCACTTAATCAAGTAGGCATTTATTAAACTCCCTGGAGGTGCCAGGCATTTCTACTACATCATAATTATGATGATTATGGTGATGATGCTTGTCCTTCATTCTTTTATTTTTAGGTTTTTGCAAGGCAATGGGGTTAAGTGGCTTGACCAAGGTCACATGGCTAGATAATTATTAAGTGTCTGAGACTGGATTTGAACCCAGGTACTCCTGACTCCAGGGCTGGTGCTTTATCCACTGCACCACCTAGCTGCCCCTGTCCTTCATTCTTTTTTTTGGGGGGGGGGGGTTGCAAGGCAAATAGGGTTAAGTGGCTTGCCCAAGGCCACACAGCTAGGTAATTATTAAGTGTCTGAGCCTGGATTTGAACCCAGGTACTCCTGACTCCAGGGTTGGTGCTTTATACACTGCACCACCTAGCCGCCCTGTCCTTCATTCTTGATGAGGATCATGACATCAGGGAAGTAATGCCAGGACAAGCATATGAATTGGATTTGAGTGAAGCATTGCTGTGCTAAGTCACCAGCCTCACTTTCTGCCCTGGTGTCAACTGGGTCCAGTGACCAGATGTAAATTAGGATGACTAGAGATGTCCCTGGATGGGAGGCAGTCAGGGTTAAGTAACTTGCCCAAGGTCACACAGATAATAAGTGTCAAGTTTCTGAGGCTGGATTCGAACTCCTGTCCTCCTGACTCCATGGTCAATGCTCTATCCATTGTGCCACCTAGCTGTTGGTGTTGGTAATACCAAGACAATAATGAAACAGTCTCTGCCCATAAGAAGTATACATTCTCCTGGGGCATCTGCCTTGTACACAGAAGCATAAACAAGGTGATCTGTAGGATGGTTGGGAAGGGGAAAATAACATTCCAGTAAGGATCCATGAAAATGGAAACTAAGATCCCAAGAGGTGGTAGGGAAGAAAGAGAGAAAGGAAGGAAACTAGAAAGAAACAGAGAGAAAAAGGACCATGATGGTAAGATCATGAAAACCCATGGGGAAGCAGGTAACTAGAGCAAGGATGGGGAATTTTTTTCTGCTAAAGGTTTTTGGATAGTTATAACATCATTTACTGGTTATAATTCAACCCTAATTCATCCCAAATTCATTGAATTTCCTTCATGTCTCTGCAGCTGCCTTAGCAACACCAGACCAGGATGAGGGCCAGAGGTAAGGCAGCAGGGGTGAAGTGACTTGCCCAAGGTCATACAGCTAGTAAATGTAAAGTGTCTGGAGTGGAATTTGAACTCAGGTCTTCCCAATTCCAGGGCCCATGCTCTATCCACTGGCCCACCCAGCTGCTCCAACCCCACCCCTGATTTAGAGGGAGATCAAGTGCCAAACTGCTTTAGGGGACAGCTGGGGGTGCTTCAGTGCACAAAATGCTGGGTCGAGTCAGGAAGACCTGAGTTGAAATTTAATTTCAGATACTGACTTAGCTCTGTGGCCCGGGCAAGTCATTCCACCTCTGTCTACCTCAATTTCCTCATCTATTAAAAAAAATAGGGACAACTTTACTTTGAAGGGTTGTTGTGAGGATCAAATGAGGATTTTTGTAAAATGCCCAGCAGACTGCCTGGCACATAACAGGCATTATATAAATGCCAACTCTCATTACCTTTGTTTCTACTTTTGTCATTCAATAAATATTTCTTAAAAGCTGTACTTTCTTTCTGGACCACTGATTTCCCCTCAAGACTTGGATTTGAAGCCTGTCTCAGAAACTTACTAGCCAGATAAACCTTGGCAAGTCACTTAACCCATGTCAGCCTCGGTTTCATCATCCATAACAACCACCTACCTCTTAGGGCTGCTCTGAGGGTCAAATGAAGTTTTTGTGAAGCACTTTGCACACTCTAACATGCTGGAGAAATGCTATTTATTATTATTTTTTAAATCTGGTATATAGAACTTTAAAAGGGGCATATATAAATAAATGAAATAAATATAAATAAAATCCTCAACAATCATATAAAAAATATGCTAAAGCACTGAATTTTTTTAAAAAAATGCAAACTAAAACCACTCTGTGGTTCCAATTCATGCACAGCAAAAATGACAAAAAATGGAGATGACAAGCAGAGGAATTAGAGGAAAACGAGAACACTTGGGTATTGTGGATCAAAGAAAAATGAAAAGGAAGAAATCGGAGCTATCAACTATATGAAAAAATGCTCTAAATCCCTAATACAGCAGGTTGGCCAAGATGATAAAAGCAAAAAATGACAAATTTGCCTTTTTGGAAAGGTTTGTGGGAAAACAGGTATACTCATGACTGTGGTGGAGATGGGAATTGGTCCAGTCACTGAGGAAAGCAAATTGGAACTCTGCCCAGAGTTACCAAATTGTGCATGCCCTTTGATCTAGCAGCACTGCTACTTAGGTCTCTACCCCAAAGAAACTGAGGAAGGAGGAGAAAGAGTTGAATGTACAAAAAGACCTATGGCAGTGCTTTTTTTCATGGCTACCAAAACTTGGATCTTAGAGGGGTTTCCTCCCACTAGGGGATTGAGAAACAAATTGGTGTTATATGGATCTAATGGGATGCTATTGTGTCCAAATAGTTTCAGAGGAAAGTGGGACTACCTCCCTCTATGATCTGATACAGACAAAAAAGAGCAAAATATGTATGATAGAAGAAAAATCTAGGAAAATACCTTTGAAAGACTATAGAGCTCTGATCAATGCAAAAAACACAAGTCCAAATTACAGAAGATGAAACACACCATTCATTTTCTGACAGAGAGATGATAAACCTAAAATGCAGAAAGGGATCCTAACTAATATGGGAATTCGTTTGGTTGGCCTCTGTGAAGATGTATTGAGGGATTTGAGGTTTTCTTTTTCTTTTTTTTTTTTAGGTTTTTGCCAGGCAATGGGGTTAAGTGGCTTGCCCAGGGCCACACAGCTAGGCAATTATTAAGTGTCTGAGACCGGATTTGAACCCAGGTACTCCTGATTCCAGGGCTGGTGCTTTATCCATTGCGCCACCTAGCCACCCCGATTTGAGGTTTTCTTAAATTGGCTTAACTGGAGGTGAGGGCTAGATTGAAGGGCTAGATTAATTTTTTAAAAAAAAAGATACTATAAAAAGGGAGCCATATAGAGCATTTGAATTGAAAATTTTAAAACTGCTTCATTTTTAATTTTTTCAGTCACCATTTTTTTTATCTAATACAACTGTCTTCAATACTCTAACAATGATCCTTTACCATTTTTGTATCCCAGGTCTCTCTGAGGGCAGCCTAGGAAGCCTACAGCCCCAGTTCAGAATCATGTTTCTAAATTCCTAGGATAAAATACAGATAATGGCAAAAACAAAACAAACAAAAATAACCCTATTGAAGTAGAGCTATCCAAATATTTTTAAAAAACAAATTCATGGACTCTAGGTTAAGAATTCCCTGCCCCAGACTATGAGTAAATAGCAAAAAGATAAAAGGACTGAATGCTTAGTCTAGGTCCCTATTATTTACCCAATCTGCCACTAGAAAATGAATGTTTGAAGTATTAATTTTGATTTATGGTTGGAGGAAGAATATTGAACTCAAGAGTCCTATGTGGGAAAAGCACTGACTGGAGTCAGAGGCTCTAGATTTTATCTTACCTCTGCTATTTGACTAGCAACTAAGCCCCTTCCCTTCCCTGGGCCTCAATTTCCTCCTCTGTAAAATGGTGGGGGGGTTAGACTAAATGGTCTCTGAAATACCTCCTGGTTCTAGATCAGTAGCACTGGGGCTAGATCACTGGGCCTGTGGTCAGGAAGATCCAAGTTCAAATCTGGCCTCAGATGCTTAGTGGCTGAGACCTGGGCAAATCACTTAACTTATGTCTGCCTCAGTTTCCTCATCTGTAAAATGGGGGTCATAATACGGTAGTTGTAAGAATTAAACCATATAATATATATATAAAGCTTCTAGCACAGCACCTGACACATCATAAAAGATATACAAATGCTAGTTATTATTATTAACTTTATCAGACAGATAAACTATTCTAGGTTCTCCTAATTGGCTTAAGTATCACCCTTTCTGTTTAAATCCTATACTTATTTTGAATTTATCTTGGTATAGGTTGTGAAATGTTAGTCTGTATAATATCTGCCATACTATTTTCTAGTTTTCCCAGCAGTTTTTATAAAATAGTGATTTTAATACCAAAAGCTGGAGGTTTGTCAAACAGTAGATTACTATAGTCATTTTACTACTCTTTCCTTTGTACCTAATCTATTCCACTGATCCACCACTCTATTTCTTAGCAAGTATCAAAGAGTTTTGATGACTGACACTTTATAATATAGTTTTAGATCTGGTTTGCACTAGGCTACCTTCTTTTCCATTTTTTTCATTAATTCCCTTGATATTCTTGACATTTTGTGGCTACAAATCAATTTTGTTACTATTTTTCTAACTCAAAAAAATAATTTTTTGGTATTTTGATTGGTATAGTACAGAATAAGTAATTTAAGTAGATTTGTATTTTTTTATTATACTAGCTCAGCCTAACCATTAACAATTGACATTTTTCCAATTGTTTAAGGTCTGATTTCATTTGTGTGCAAAATGTTTTATAATTGTGTTCATGTAGTTTCTGAATTTATCTTGAGAAGTAAATTCCCCATGAAACTGCTCCCTACCTGGGAGAGAGACTCTAATAACTCTTGATATTGTAACTTTATTAGAAAGAATATACTTAACCCGAAATGATGCACACATAACTTTTCTGTGACTCAGAATGATTTAAAAAGAATACCTCCTTTAAAAGGGGGATGGTAAAGAGATGGGAGGATGGAGGAGACTGAATGGGGTAAATCTTACTACATTTAGAAGTACAAAAGACCTACTTGATATAACGGGGAAGAAGGGAGGTGAGAAATAAAATCCCAATTATTTTATGTTGTCTACAGTTACTTTAAATGGAATTTCTCTTTCTATCTTTTGCTATTGGGCTTTGTTGGTAACATTTAGAAATGCTGATGTGGGTTTATTTTATATCCTGCACCTTTACTAAAGTTGCTAATTGTTTCAAGTAGTTTTTTAGTTGATTTCCGAGGATTCTCTAAGTATATCATCATATCACCTACAAAGAGTAAAAATTTTGTTTCCTCATTGCCTATTCTAATTCCTTCAATTTCTTTTTCTTCTCTTACTGTTAATACTAACATTTCTAAATATTATTAATCTTATGATCACAGTTTGAATCCTAGCTTTGGTATTTATTACCTGTAAGGTTGTGAACAAGTCTTTTACTTCTCCACAACTCAATATTCTCAAATGTTGAGCTAGGGAGAATGATTCTTGCCCTCCCTCCCTCCCATTGTTTTAGAATAGAAGATCCTTTGTAAACCTAAAAATCCTAGAGAACTATTACTTATTTAGTCTGCAAACAGCATCCCCATTCAGAAAATGCTTTTCACACCATCAATGTGAACTTAATAGGTTATTATCATCCCTCATGCATTATCTCTAGGCAAATTAGTCCCAGAGTGATCAATGGGTTGATCAATCTCTATATCTATAGCTCTATATATCTCTATGTAGATAAAGAAATATAGATATGGACATAGATATCCCCTGCCCTAACCTCTCTCCTGAATTCCATTTCCACATCCTTGACTCAAGTCTCCAGTTCTTCCTCTATTTTGTCACCAATTTGATTTTCTTAAAGATAGATTTGCTTGGGGCAGCTAGGTGGCACAGTGGATAGCGCACCAGCCCTGGAGTCAGTAGTACCTGAGTTCAAATCCGATGTCAGACACTTAATAATTACCTAGCTGTGTGGCCTTGGGCAAACCACTTAACCTCATTTGCCTTGCAAAAACCTAAAAAAAATAGATTTGCTCAAATAGACATAGGTCCTATGATCTCTAGGACCCAAACAGAAACATGCTTGGCATTCCATTATCTTCACAACCCCCACCCCCGCATCTTTCTAGCCCTTCCAATGTACTCTATGATCCAGGCATACTAGGCTTCTTAGTATTCTTCACCTATAGTAGTCTATCTACTATCCTGTGTCTTTGTATTGACTGTCCTTCGCCACCATCTCTTGAAAATAGTGCTTCCTTCAAGTCTCAGCTTAAGTGGCAAATTCTACAGGAAGACTTTCCCTGGTTTCTTCCTCTTTACCCTCTCTTTCCTGCCTTCCCTCCCAAGCATCCATTTTAAGGTAACCTTGAATCTATTCAGTACATATCATTTCTTGTTATTCAGTCATTTTTCAGTTGTATCTGACTCTTCATGACCCCATTTGGAACTTATCATGGCAAAAATACTGATGTGGTTTGCCACTTCCTCAGTTCATTTTATAGATAAGAAAACTAAGGTAAACAAGGTTAAGTGACTTGCCCTGCCTGACATACCTAGTGACTGAGGTATCATCTGAATTCGGGTCTTCCTGACTCCAGGTCCAGAGTTCTATCCACTGCCAGGGGAAACAATATTTACAATGACAAAAATAACAATAAATAAGAAAGAAAACTGAAGACCACAGAACTATAATCACTACATCTGACATTAGAGAAGAGTAGAAGTAATATTTCTCTTTGCAAGGGATGGGAACAGTTATGGAATATCACCCATGGTGGCCCACTATGCCTGGTGGATGGCAGCAGTCCCCAATGACCCTGTATACAACACAGATGCCTTAGCAAGGGACATTCTCACTTTTTCTTTGTGTCCCCAGGATACACAATGTCTGGTTCATTGTAGGTGCTTAAGAACTGCTTGTTAAAGTGTGAGATGATCTACTGTAGTGAGCTTAGTTCCTCTCAGTAGTTCAGCAAACAAGGAAAATTCTTTTTTTTAACCAAAACCCCAAAACTTTTTATTTTTTTCCAACTACATGCAAAGATAACTTTTTTTAGGTTTTTTGCAAGGCAAATGGGGTTAAGTGGCTTGCCCAAGGTCACACAGCTAGGTAATTATTAAGTGTCTGAGGCTGGATTTGAACCCAGGTCCTCCTGACTCCAGGGCCGGTGCTTTATCCACTGTGGCACCTAGCCGCCCCCGAAGATAATTTTCAACAATTATTTCTGCAAGGTTTTGAATTATACATTTTTCTTCCTGCCTCCATTCCCTCCCCCCTCTCCCTAAAAGAAAGCAATCTAATATAGGTTATACATGTATAGCTATGCTAAACATAGATTTTATTAATCATGTTGTGAAAGAGGAATTAGAATTAAAGGGGGGAAACCATCAGAAAGAAAGGAAAAATGTAAAAGAATTTTTTTAAATATGAAAATAGCATGCATTCTAGAGTCTTTCCCCTCTGGAAGTGGATGGCATTGCCCATCACAAGCCTTTTAGAATTGTCCTTGATTCAATCCTGAGAGACCTGTTATGGAAAATGCCATTCACAGTCAGGAAAAAAAACAACAAAACTGGAGTCTGAATGCAGACCAAAGCATATTGTGTTCATTTCTTAAAATTTCTTTTATGTGTTTTCCTTCTTCTCATGGTTTCTCCCCACCCCAGTTCAAACACCTTTCAAAACATGACTAATATGGAAATATGTGAAACACAATTGTACAAGTACAATTTTTAAAAAATTTTAATATTTTATTTATTTAATTTTCCAAATACATGCAAAGATAGTTCTCAGAAATTCTTTTGTTATGGTTTTTGAGTTCTCCATTTTTCTATCACCCTCTGTTCCCTAAACCTTCCCCATGGCAGGGAACAATCTGGTAAAAGTTGTACACATATACACTCCAAAGGCAATCAAACTGTGCCTACTCTTTGATCCAGCAATACCACTCCTATATCTTCATCCCAAAGAGAGCACAAAAAAAGGGTTTAAAAATTCCATATGTACAAAAGTATTTACAGTAGCTCTTTTTATAGTGGCAAAAGGTGGAAATTGAGAGAATGCCCATCAGTTGGGGAATGGCTGAACAAATTGAGTTATATGAATGTAATGGAATACTAGAGTTCTATAAGAAATCATGAGGGACTGGACTTCAGAATAGCCTGGAAAGACTTGCATGAACTGGTGCTGGGTGAAGTGAGCAGAACCAGAAAAATATTGTAAATACTAACAGCAACACTGGGTGATGATCAACTGTGATGGACTTGTTCACTTCAGCAGTACAATAATCAAAGACAATTCTAACACTTGTAATGGAAATATCATCCATATGGAGAGCAGGAACTAAGGAGTTTAAAATGCAGACCAAAGCTTATTATCTTCAATTTTTAAAAGTTATCTTATGAATTATTGTTTTCTTCCTTTTCAATTTCATTCTTCTTTCACTTCATGATGAATATAGATATATGTTTAACATTATTATACATTCAAAATCTACATTAAGTCGCTCTCTGTCAGGGAGAGGGGAAAAAATGAGAAACTCAGTTACAAAAAAATGTTTGTTGAAAAGTATCTTTGCATGTAGTTGAAAAACTAAATAAAATATTTTTTAAAAGTTGTACATGGGGGCAGCTGGGTGGTGGTGTGGATAAACCACCAGCGCTGGAGTCAGGATTACCTGGGTTCAAATCCAGCTCAGGCACTTAATAATTACCTAGCTGTGTGGCCTTGGGCATGCCACTTAACACTGTTTGCCTTGCAAAAACCTTTAAAAAAAAAAGAAAAAAAAGTTGTACATGTAAAATCATGCTTCACATATTTCCACATTAATCATGCTGTAAAAGAGGAATTAGAACTAAGGGGAAAGAAAAAATCCTGAGAAAGAAAGGAAAAACATAAATTTTAAAAAATGAACATTGTATACTTTGGCTTGCATTCAGATGCCATAGTTTTGTTGTGGGGTGGGGGTGTTTCTGGCTGTGAATGGTATTTTCCATAACAAGTCAGTCAAGAGTGGATGAAGAACAATTCCAAAGGACTTTTGATTGACAATGCAATCCAAAGGAAAAAACTATAGAGTCTGAATGCAGACCAAAGCACGTTATTTTCACTTTTAAAAAAATTTGTATTTATGTTTTTCCTTTCTTTCTGATGGTTTCCCAAGGTAGTTTTTTTTTTTAAGTTTTTGGGGGTTTTTTTTTTGCAACATAATGGTGTTAAGTGGCTTAGCCAAGGCCACACAGCTAGGTAATTATTAAGTATCTGAGACCACATTTGAACTGAGGTCCTCCTGACTCCAAGGCCAGTGCTCTATCCACTGTGCTACCTAGCCGCCCACCTTGCTTAGTTTTAACTCCTTTTTTCACAACATGATTAATATAGATATATGTGTAACACAGTTATACACATATTAACTATATTAGATTGCTTTCTGGGGGGGGGGAAGAAAAGAGAGGAAGGGAGAAAAAGAAGTTCAAAACCTTGCAAAAATGTTGTTAAAAACTATCTTCGCATGTAATTGGAAATATAAATTTTTTTTTAAATTTAAAAGTTGGGGTGGCTAGGTGGCACAGTAGATAGACTACTGGCCCTGGAGTCAGGAGTACCTGAGTTCAAATCCAGCCTCAGAAATTTAATAATTACCTACCTGTGCCTTGGGCAAGGCACTTAACCCCGTTTTCCTTGCAAAAACCTTTAAAAAAAAAAAGAAAAAAACGTTGTACATGGACAATCATGCTTCACATATTTCCAGATTAGTCACGCTGAGAAAGAGGAATTAGAACTAAGGGGAAAGAAAAAATCTTGAGAAAGAAAGGAAAAACATTTTTAAAAAAGGAACAATGTATGCTTTGGCTTGCATTCAGACGCCATAGTTTTGTTGCGGGGGGGGGGGGGGGGGGGGGGTCTCTGGCGGTGAATGGCATTTTCCATAACAAGTCTCTCAAGATTTCATGAAGAACAATTCTTTTTAAGGTTTTTTTTTAATGATGAAGAATAATTCTAAAGGACTTGTGACTGACAATGCTATCCAAAGGAAAAAACTATAGAGTCTAAATGCAGACCAAAGAATGTTATTTTCAAATGTAAAAAAATTTTTTTTATGTTTTTCCTTTCTTTCTGATGTTTCCCTCCTTAGTTTTTTTATTTTTGGGCCAGTGCTCGATCAACTGTGCAACCTAGCCACCCACCTTCCTTAGTTTTAACTCCTTTTTTCACAACATGATTAATATGGATATATGTGTAACACAGTTATACACATATTACCTATATTAGATCGCTTTCTGTGGGGGGGGAGGAGAAGAGAAGATAAAAAGGGACAAAAATGTGAAGTTCAAAACCTTGCAAAAATGTTGTTAAAAACTATCTTTGCATGTAATTGGAAATATAATTTTTTTTAAATTTAAAAGTTGGGGTGGCTAGGTGGTGCAGTAGATAGATTACTGGCCCTGGAGTCAGGAGGAACTCAGTTCAAATCTGGTCTCAGACATTTAATAATTACCTACCTGTGTGGCCTTGGGCAACCCACTTAACCCTGTTTGCCTTGCAAAAACCTTTAAAAAAAATAAAAAAACGTTTTACATGGAAAATCATGCTTCACATATTTCCAGATTAGTCATGCTGAGAAAGAGAAATTAGAACTAAGGGGAAAGAAAAAATCTTGAAAAAGAAAGGAAAAACATAAATTTTAAAAAATAAACATTGTATGCTTTGGATTGCATTCAGACACCATAGTTTTGTTGACGGGGGGTGTTTCTGGCTGTGAATAGCATTTTCCATAACAAGTCTCTCGGGATTGGATGAAGAAGAATTCTTTTGTAAGGTTTTTTTTTTTTAATGATGAAGAACAATTCTAAAGGCCTTGTGATTGACAATGCTATCCAAAGTAAAAAATTATGGAGTCTAAATGCAGACCATAGAATGTTATTTTCACTTCTAAAAAAATTTTTTTATGTTTTTCCTTTCTTTATGATGGTTTGCATGCTTAGTTTTTTTTATTTTTTTTTTGTTTTGTTTTTTGCAAGGTAATGGTGTTAAGTGGCTTAGGCAAGGCCACAGAGCTGTGTAATTATTAAGTGTCTGAGACCGGATTTGAACTGAGGTCCTCCTGACTCCAGGGCTAGTGATCTATCCACTGTACTACCTAGCTGCTCACCCTCCTTAGTTTTAATTCCTTTTTTAAAAACATGATAAATATGGACATATGTGTAACACAGTTATACACATATAACCTATATTAGATTGCTTTCTGTGGGGAGGAGGGAAGAGAAGAGAGGAAGGCAGAAAAATGTGAAGTTCAAAACCGTGCAAAAAAAATTGTTGAAAACTATCTTTTCATGTAATTGGAAAAATAAATTTTTTTAAAAATTTAAAAGTTGGGGTGGCTAGGTGGCGCAGTAGATAGAGCACTGGCCCTGGAGTCAGGAGTACCTGAGTTCAAATCCGGCCTCAGACATTTAATAATTACCTAGCTGTGTGGCCTTGGGCAAGCCACTTAACCCTGTTTGCCTTCCAAAAAGCTTTAAAAAAAAAGAAAAAAAAAGTTGTACAATGTACAATCATGCTTCACATATTTCCACATTAGTTATGCTGAGAAAGAGGAATCAGAACTAAGGGGAAAGAAAAATCTTGAGAAAGAAAGGAAAAACATAAATTATAAAAAATGAACATTGTATGCTTTGGCTTACATTCAGACACCATAATTTTGTAGTGGGGGGGGGTGTTTCTGGCTGTGAATGGCATTGTCCATAACAAGACGATCAAGAGTGGATGAAGAACAATTCCAAAGGGCTTTTGATTGACAATGCTATACAAAGGAAAAAAACTATAGAGTCTGAATGCAGACCAAAGCATGTTATTTTCACTTGTAAAAAAAATTTTTTTTAGGTTTTTCCTTTCTTTCTGATAGTTTCCCAACGTACTTTATTTATTTTTTTTTTTTGGTTTTATTTTTTGCAAGGTAATGGTGTTAAGTGGCTTAGCAAAGACCACACAGCTAGGTAAATATTAAGTATCTGAGACCACATTTGAACTGAAGTCCTCCTCACTCCAAGGCCAGTGCTCCATCCACTGTGCCACCTAGCCGCCCAATTTCCTTAATTTTAACACCTTTTTTCACAACATGATTAATATGGATATATGTGTAACACAGTTATACACATATTACCTATATTAGATTGCTATCTGTGGGGGAGGAGGGAAGAGAAGAGAGGAAGGGAGAAAAATGTGAAGTTCAAAATCTTACAAAAATATTGTTGAAAACTATCTTTGCATGTAATTGGAAAAATAATTTTTTTAAAAAATTTAAAAGTTGGGGTGGCTAGGTGGCACAGTAGATAGACCACTGGCTCTGGAGCCAGGAGTACCTGAGTTCAAATCCAGCCTCAGACATTTAATAATTGCCTTGCTGTGTAGCCTTGGGCAAGCCACTCAACCCTGTTTGCCTTGCAAAAACCTTTAAAAAAAAAAAGAAACAGAAGTTGTACATATACAAGCATACTTCACATATTTCCACATAAGCCATGCTTTGAAAGAGGAATTAGAACTAAGGGGAAAGAAAAAATCTTGAAAAAGAAAGGAAAAACATAAATTTTAAAAAATGAACATTGTATGCTTTGGCTTACATTCAGACACCATAGTTTTGTAGTGGGGGGGTGTTTCTGGCTGTGAATGGCATTGTCCATAACAAGAAGATCAAGAGTGGATGAAGAACAATTCCAAAGGGCTTTTGATTGACAATGCTATACAAAGGGAAAAAACTATAGAGTCTGAATGCAGACCAAAGCATGTTATTTTCACTTGTAAAAAAAATTTTTTTTAAGTTTTTCCTTTCTTTCTGATTGTTTCCCAACGTACTTTATTTATTTTTTTTGGTTTTGTTTTTGCAAGGTAATGTTGTTAAGTGGCTTAGCAAAGACCACACAGCTAGGTAAATATAAAGTATCTGAGACCACATTTGAACTGAAGTCCTCCTCACTCCAAGGCCAGTGCTCCATCCACTGTGCCACCTAGCCGCCCAATTTCCTTAATTTTAACACCTTTTTTCACAACATGATTAATATGGATATATGTGTAACACAGTTATACACATATTACCTATATTAGATTGCTATCTGTGGGGGAGGAGGGAAGAGAAGAGAGGAAGGGAGAAAAATGTGAAGTTCAAAATCTTGCAAAAATATTGTTGAAAACTATCTTTGCATGTAATTGGAAAAATAATTTTTTTAAAAAATTTAAAAGTTGGGGTGGCTAGGTGGCACAGTAGATAGACCACTGGCTCTGGAGCCAGGAGTACCTGAGTTCAAATCCAGCCTCAGACATTTAATAATTGCCTTGCTGTGTAGCCTTGGGCAAGCCACTCAACCCTGTTTGCCTTGCAAAAACCTTTAAAAAAAAAAAAAGAAACAAAAGTTGTACATATACAAGCATACTTCACATATTTCCACATTAGCCATGCTTTGAAAGAGGAATTAGAACTAATGGGAAAGAAAAAATCTTGAAAAAGAAAGGAAAAACATAAATACTAAAAAATAAATATTGTATGCTTTGGATTGAATTCAGACACCATAATTTTGTTGGGGGGGGGGTGTACTACCTAGCCGCCGACCCTCCTTAGTTTTAATTCCTTTTTTCACAAAATGATTAATATGGATGTATGTGTAACACAGTAATACACATATAACTTACATTAGATTGCTTTCTCTGGTGTGGAGGAAAGAGAAGAGAGGAAGGGAAAAAATGTGAAGTTCAAAACCTTGCAAAAAATATTGTTGAAAACTATCTTTGCATGTAATTGGAAAAATAAATTTTATTTAAAATTTAAAAGTTGGGGTGGCTAGGAGGTGCAGTAGGTAAAGCACTGTCCCTCGAGTCAGGAGTACCTGAGTTCAAATCCAGCCTCAGACAATTAATACTTACCTAGCTGTGTGGCCTTGGGCAATCCACTTAACCCTGCTTGCCTTGAAAAATCTTTAAAAAAAAAAAAGAAAAAAGTTGTACATGTACAATCATGCTTCACATGTTTCCACATTAGTCATGCTGTGAAAGAGGAATTGGAACTAATGGGAAAGAAAAAATCTTGAGAAAGAAAGGAAAAATATAAATTTTAAAAAATGAACATTGTATGATTTGGATTGCATTTAGACACCATAGTTTTGGGGGGGGGGTGTTTCTGGCTGTGAATGGCATTTTCCATAACAAGTCTCTCAAGATTGGATGAAGAACAAATCTTTTTAAGGTTTTTTTTTTTTTTAATGATGAAGAACAATTCTAAAGGACTTCTGACTGACAATGCTATCCAAAGGAAAAAACTATAGAGTCTAAATGCAGACCAAAGCACGTTATTTTCACTTGTAAAAAATTTTTTTATGTTTTTCCTTTCTTTCTCATGTTTTCCCTATTTAACTTTTTTTTGGTTTTGTTTTTTGCAAGGTAATGGGGTTAAGTGGCTTACCCAAGGCCACACAACTATGTAATTATTAAGTGTCTGAGACCATATTTGAACTGAGGTCCTCCTGACTCCAGGGCTAGTGATCTATCCACTGTACTACCTAGCCACCAACCCTCCTTAATTTTAATTCCTTTTTCACAACATGATTAATATGGATATATGTGTAACACACTTATACACATATAACCTATATTAGATTGCTTTCTGTGGGGAGGGAGGACAGAGAAGAGAGGAGGAGAAAAAAATGTGAAGTTCAAAATCTTGCAAAAATATTGTTGAAAACTATCTTTGCATATATGTGGAAAAATAATTTTTTTTACAAATTTAAAAGTTGGGGTGGCTAGGTGGTGCAGTAGATAGACCACTGGTCCTGGAGTCAGGAGTACCTGAGTTCAAATCCAGCCTCAGACACTTAATAATTACCCTGCTGTGCAGCCTTGGGCAAGCAAATTAACCCTGTTTGCCTTGCAAAAACCTTTAAAAAAAAGAAAAAAAGTTGTACATATACAATCATGCTTCACATATTTCCACATTAGTCATGCTGTGAAAGAGGAATTAGAACTAAGGGGAAAGAAAAAATCTTGAGAAAGAAAGGAAAAACATAAATTTTAAAAAATGAACATTGTATGCTTTGGCTTGCATTCAGAAACCATAGTTTTGTTGGGGGGGGGGGTGTTTCTGGCTGTGAATAGCATTTTCCATAACAAGTCTCTCAGGATTGGATGAAGAATTCTTTTTAAGGTTTTTTTTTTTAATGATGAAGAACAATTCTAAAGGACTTGTGATTGATAATGCTATCCAAAGGAAAAAAATATAGAGTCTGAATGCAGACCAAAGCATGTTATTTTCACTTGTAAAAAATTTTTTTTTATGTTTTTCCTTTCTTTCTGATGTTTCCCTCCTTAGTTTTTTTTTGTTTTGTTTTTTGCAAGATAATGGGGTTAAGTGGCTTACCCAAGGCCACAGAGCTATGTAATTATTAAGTGTCTTAGACCACATTTGAACTGAGGACCTCCTGACTCCAGGGCTAGTGATCTATCCACTGTACTACCTAGCCACCCACCCACCTTAATTTTAATTCCTTTTTCACAACATGACTAATATGGATATATGTGTAACACACTTATACACATATAACCTATATTAGATTGCTTTCTGTAGGGGGGGAGGAAAGAGAAGAGAGGAGGAGAAAACAATGTGAAGTTCAAAATCTTGCAAAAATCTTGTTGAAAACTATCTTTGCATGTATTTGGAAAAATAATTTTTTTAAAGAAATTAAAAGTTGGGGTGGCTAGGTGGCACAGTAGATACACTACTGGCCCTGGAGTCAGGAGTACCTGAGTTCAAATCCAGCCTCAGACATTCAATAATTACCCTGCTGTGTAGCCTTGGGCAAGCAAATTAACCCTTTTTGCCTTGCAAAAACCTTTTAAAAAAAAGAAAAAAGTTGTACATGTACAATCATACTTCACATATTTCCGCATTAGTCATGCTGTGAAAGAGGAATTAGAACTAAGGGGAAAGAAAAAATCTTGATAAAGAAAGGAAAAACATAAATTTTAAAAAATAAACATTGTATGCTTTGGCTTACATTCAGACACCATAGTTTTGTTGGGGGGGGTGTTTCTGGCTGTGAATGGCATTTTTCATAACAAGCCTCTCAGGATCGGATGAAGAATAATTCTTTTTAAGGTTTGTTTTTTTTAATGATGAAGAACAATTCTAAAGGACTTGTGATTGACAATGCTATCCAAAGGAAATAACTATAGAGTCTAAATGCAGACCAAAGCATGTTATTTTCACATAAAAAAAAAAATTATGTTTTTCCTTTCTTTCTGATGGTTTGGCTCCTTAGAATATTTTTTTTTTGGTTTTGTTTTTTGCAAGGTAATGGGGTTAAGTGGCTTAGGCAAGGCCACAGAGCCATGTAATTATTAAGTGTCTGAGACCAGATTTGAACTGAGGTCCTCCTGACTCCAAGGCCAGTGCTCTATCCACTGTGCTACCTAGCCACCCACCGTCCTTAGTTTTAATTCCTTTTTCACAACATGATTAATATGGACATATGTGTAACACAGTTATACACATATAACCTATATTAGATTGCTTTCTGTGGGGGGGGGGGAAGAGAAGACAGGAAGGCAGAAAAATGTGAAGTTCAAAACCTTGCAAAAAATATTGTTGAAAACTATCATTGCATATAATTGGCAAAAATTTTTTTAAAAATTTAAAAGTTGGGGTGGCTAGGTTGTGCAGTAGATAGAGCACTGGCCCTGGAGTCAGGAGTACCTGAGTTCAAATGCAGCCTCAGACATTTAATAATTACCTAGCTGTGTGGCCTTGGGCAAGCCACTCAACCCTGTTTACCTTGCCAAAACCTTTAAAAAATAAGAAAAAAAAGTTGTACATGTACAATCATGCTTCACATCTTTCCAGATTAGTCATGCTGAGAAAGAGAAATTAGAACTAAGGGGAAAGAAAAAATCTTGAGAAAGAAAGGAAAAGCAAAAATTTTAAAAAATGAACATTGTATGCTTTGGATTGCATTCAGACACCATAGTTTTGTTGGAAGGTGGGGGAGAGGTGTTTCTGGCTGTGAATGGCATTTTCCATAACAAGTCTCTCAGGATTGCATGAAGAAGAATTCTTTTTAAGGTTGTTTTTTTTTTTTAATGATGAAGAACAATTCTAAAGGACTTGTGATTGACAATGCTATCCAAAGGAAAAAACTATAGAGTCTGAATGCAGACCAAAGCACGTTATTTTCACTTGTTAAAAATTTTTTTTTATGTTTTTCCTTTCTTTCTGATGGTTTCCCAACTTATTTTTTTGTTATTTTTTTGGTTTTGTTTTTTGCAAGGTAATGGTGTTAAGTGGCTTAGCCAAGGCCACACAGCTAGGTAATTATTAAGTGTCTGAGACCATATTTGAACTTCCTCCTGACTCCAAGACCAGTGCTATATCCACTGTGCTACCTGGCCTCCCACCCTCCTTAGTTTTAATTCCGTTTTCACAACATGATTAATATGGAGATATGTTTAACACAGTTATATACATATAACCTACATTAGATTGCTTTCTGTGAGGGGGGAGGGAAGAGAAGAGAGGAACCAGAAAAATGTGAAGTTCAAAACCTTGCAAAAAATGTTGAAAACTATCTTTGCATGTAATTGGAAAAATATTTTTTTTTAATTTAAAAGTAGGGGTGGCTAGGTGGCGCAGTAGATAGACTACTGGCCCTGGAGTCAGGAGAACGTGAGTTCAAAGGCATCCTCAGACATTTAATAATTTCCTAGCTGCAAGGCCTTGGGCAAGCCACTTAACCCTGTTTGCCTTGAAAAAACCTTTAAAAAAAAAGAAAAAAAGTTGTACATGTACAATCATGCTTCACATATTTCCACATTAGTCATGCTGTGAAAGAGGTATGAGAACTAAGGGGAAAGAAAAATCTTAAGAAATCAAGGAAAAACATAAATTTTAAAAAATGAACATTGTATGCTTTGGCTTGCATTCAGACCGAATAGTTTTGTTGTGGGGTGGTGTTTCTGGCTGTGAATGGCATTTTCCACAACAAGTCTCTGAAGAGTGGATGAAGAACAATTCCAAAGGACTTTTGATTGACAATGCTATACAAAGGGAAAAACTATAGAGTCTGAATGCAGACCAAAGCACGTTATTTTCACTTGTAAAAAAAATTTTTTTTATGTTTTTCCTTTCTTTCTGATGGTTTCCCAACTTAGTTTTTTTTTTTTTTTTGGTTTTGTTTTTTGCAAGGTAATGCTGTTAAGCGGCTTACCCAAGGGCACACAGCTAGGTAGTTATTAAGTATCTCAGACCACATTTGAACTCAGGTCCTCCTGACTCCAAGGCCAGTGCTCTATCCACTGTGCAACCTAGCCTCCCACCCTCCTTAGTTTTAATTCCTTTTTCACAACATGATTAATATGAATATATGTGTAACACAGTTATACACATATAACCTACATTAGATTGCTTTCTGTGGTGGGGAGGAAAGGGAAGAGAGGAAGGGAGAAAAATGTGAAGTTCAAAACCTTGCAAAAAATACTGTTGAAAACTATCTTTGCATGTAATTGGAAAAATAAATTTTATTTAAAATTTAAAAGTTGGGGTGGCTAGGAGGAGCAGTAGATAAAGCACTGGCCCTGGAGTCAGGAGTGCCTGAGTTCAAATCGAGCCTCAGACATTTAATAATTACCTAGCTGTGTGGCCTTGGGCAACCCACTTAACCCTGTTTGCCTTGTAAAAATCTTTAAAAAAAAAAAAAAAAAGCTGTACATGTACAATCATGCTTCACATATTTCGACATTAGTCATGCTGTGAAAGAGGAATTAGAACTAATGGGAAAGAAAAAATCTTGAAAAAGAAAGGAAAAACATAAATTTTTAAAAATCAACATTGTATGCTTTGGATTGCATTCAGACCACATAGTTTTGTTGGGGGGGGGGGTGTTTCTGGCTGTGAATGGCATTTTCCATAACAAGTCTCTCAGGTTTGGATGAAGAAAAATTCTTTTTAAGGTTTTTTTTTTTTTTAATGATGAAGAACAATTCTAAAGGACTTGTGATTGACAATGCTATCCAAAGGGAAAAAAACTATAGAGACTGAATGCAGACCAAAGCACGTTATTTTCACTTGTAAAAAAATTTTTTTTTATGTTTTTCCTTTCTTTCTGATGGTTTCCCAATTTAGTTTTTGTTATTTTTCTGGTTTTGTTTTTTGCAAAGTAATGGGATTAAGTGGCTTACCCAAGGCCACAGAGCTATGTAATTATTAAGTGTCTGAGACCACATTAGAACTGAGGTCGTCCTGACTCCAGGGCTAGTGATCTATCCACTGTACTACCTAGCCGCCAAACCTCCTTAATTTTAATTCCTTTTTCACAACATGATTAATATGGATATATGTGTAACACCGTTATACACATATAACCTATATTAGATTGCTTTCTGTGGGGGGGAGGGAACAGAAGAGAGGAACAGAAAAAAAATGTGAAGTTCAAAATCTTGCAAAAATATTGTTGAAAACTATCTTTGCATGTAATTTGAAAAATAATTTTTTTAAAATATTGAAAAGTTGGGATGGCTAGGTAGCGCAGTAGATAGAACACTGGTCCTGGAGTCAGGAGTACCTGATCAAATCCAGCCTCAGACCCTTACACCCCACTATGTAGCCTTGGGCAAGCCACTCAAACCTGTTTGCCTTGGAAAAACCTTTAAAAAAAAAGAAAAAAAAGTTGTACATGTACAATCATGCTTCACATATTTTCACATTAATCATGCTGTGAAAGAGGAATTAGAACTAAGGGGAAAGAAAAAATTTTGAGAAAGAAAGGATAAACATAAATTTTAAAAAAATAAACATTGTATGCTTTGGATTGCATGCAGACACCACGGTTTTTTGTTGGGGGGGGGGCGGTGTTTCTGGCTGTGAATGGCATTTTCCATAACAAGTCTCTCAGAATTGGATGAAGAAGAATTCTTTTTAAGGTTTTTTTTTTTTTTTTTAATAATGAAGAACAATTCTAAAGGACTTGTGATTGACAATGCTATCCAAAGGAAAAAAATATAGAGTCTGAATGCAGACCAAAGCACGTTATTTTCATTTGTAAAAAAATTTTTTTTATGTTTTTCCTTTCTTTCTGATGCTTTCCCAACTTAGTTTTTTTTTATTTTTTTGGTTTTGTTTGTTGCAAGGTAATGGTGTTAAGGGGCTTAGCCAAGGCCACACGGCTAGGTTATTTTTAGGTATCTGAGACCACATTTGAACTGAGGTCCTCCTGACTCCAAGGCCAGTGCTCTATCCACTGTGCTACCTAGCCTCCCACCCTCCTTAGTTTTAATTCCTTTTTCACAACATGATTAATATGGATATATGCGTAACACAGTTATACACATATAACCTACATTAGATTTCTTTCTGTGGTGGGGAGGAAAGGGAAGAGAGGAAGGGAGAAAAGTGTGAAGTTCAAAACCTTGCAAAAAATACTGTTGAAAACTATCTTTGCATATAATAGGAAAAATAAATTTTATTTAAAATTTAAAAGTTGGGGTGGCTAGGAGGTGCAGTAGATAAAGCACTGGCCCTGGAGTCAGGAGTACCTGAGTTCAAATCCAGCCTCAGACATTTAATAATTACCTAGTTGTGTGGCCTTGGGCAACCCACTTAACCCTGTTTGCCTTGCAGAAATCTTAAAAAAAAAAAAGAAAAAAAGTTGTACATGTACAATCATGCTTCACATATTTCGACATTAGTCATGCTGTGAAAGAGGAATTAGAACTAATGGGAAAGAAAAAATCTTGAAAAAGAAAGGAAAAACATAAATTTTTAAAAATCAACATTGTATGCTTTGGATTGCATTCAGATAACATGGTTTTGTTGGGGGGGGGGGGGGGTTCTGGCTGTGAATGGCATTTTCCATAACAAGTCTCTCAGGTTTGGATGAAGAAGAATTCTTTCTAAAGTTTTTTTTTAATGATGAAGAACAATTCTAAAGGACTTGTGATTGACAATGCTATCCAAAGGAAAAAAATACAGAGTCTGAATGCAGACCAAAGCACGTTATTTTCACTTGTAAAAAAAATTTTTTTTATTTTTTCCTTTCTTTCTGATGGTTTCCCAATTTAGTTTTTGTTATTTTTCTGGTTTTGTTTTTTACAAGGTAATGGGATTAAGTGGCTTACCCAAGGCCACACGGCTAGGTAATTATTAAGTGTCTGAGACCACATTTGAACTGAGGTCCTCCTGGCTCCAGGGCCAGTGCTCTATCCACTGTGCTACTTACCCGCTCACCCTCCTTAGTTTTAATTCCTTTTTCACGACATGATTAATATGGATATATGTGTAACATAGTTATACACATATAACCTACGTTAGATTGCTTTCTGTGGTGGGGAGGAAAGGGAAGAGAGGAAGGGAGAAAAATGTGAAGTTCAAAACCTTGCAAAAAATACTGTTGAAAACTATCTTTGCATATAATAGGAAAAATAAATTTTATTTAAAATTTAAATTTGGGGTGGCTAGGAGGCGCAGTAGATAAAGCACTGGCCCTGGAGTCAGGAGTACCTGAGTTCAAATCCAGCCTCAGACATTTAATAATTACCTAGCTGTGTGGCCTTGGGCAACCCACATAACCCTGTTTGCCTTGCAGAAATCTTAAAAAAAAAAAAGAAAAAAAGTTGTACATGTACAATCATGCTTCACATATTTCGACATTAGTCATGCTGTGAAAGAGGAATTAGAACTAATGGGAAAGAAAAAATCTTGAGAAAGAAAGGAAAAACATAAATTTTAAAAAATGAACATTGTATGCTTTGGCTTGCATTTAGACGCCATAGTTTTGTTGGGGGGGGGGGTGTTTCTGGCTGTGCATGGCATTTTCCATAACAAGTCTCTGAAGATTGGATGAAGAACAATTCTTTTTAAGATTTTTTTTTAATGGTGAAGAACAATTCTGAAGGACTTGTGATTGACAATGCTATCCAAAGGAAAAAACTATAGAGTCTAAATGCAGACCAAAGCACTTATTTTCACTTGTAAAAAAATTTTTTTTAAGTTTTTCCTTTCTTTCTGATGGTTTCCCTCCTTAGTTTTTTTTTTTGGGGGGGGTTGTTTTTTGCACTGTAATGGGGTTAAGTGGCTTACCCAAGGCCACAGAACTATGTAATTATTAAGTGTCTCAGACCACATTTGAACTGAGGTCCTCCTGACTCCAAGGCCAGTGCTCTATTCACTGTGCTATGTAGCCGCCCATCTTCCTTAATTTTAACTCCTTTTCTCACAACATGATTAATATGGATATATGTGTAACACAGTTATACACATATTACCTGTATTAGATTGCTTTCTGTGGCGGGGGAGGGAAGAGAAGAGAGGAAGGGAGAAAAATATGAAGTTCAAAACCTTGCAAAAAATGTTGTTGAAAACTATCTTTGCATGTAATTGGAAATTTAAAATATTTTT
The DNA here is from genome assembly GCF_037893015.1 of Macrotis lagotis. NCBI lineage: Eukaryota > Metazoa > Chordata > Mammalia > Peramelemorphia > Peramelidae > Macrotis > Macrotis lagotis. The sequence continues at coordinate 16,950,311 of NC_133666.1, forward strand.
TAAATTTAAAAGATGGGGTGGCTAGGTGGTACAGTAGATAGACTACTGGCCCTGGAGTCAGGAGTACCTGAGTTCGAATCCAGCCTCAGACATTTAATAATTACCCTGCTGTGTAGCCTTGGGCAAGCCACTCATCAATCCTATTTGCCTTGGAAAAACCTTTAAAAAATAAAGAAAAAAAGTTGTGCATGTACAATCATGCTTCACATATTTCCACATTAGTCATGCTGTGAAAGAGGAATTAGAACTAAGGGGAAAGAAAAAATCTTGAGAAAGAGATGAAAAACATAAAATTTAAAAAATTAACATTGTATGCTTTGGATTGCATTCAGATAACATGGTTTTGTTGGGGGGGGGGGGGTTCTGGCTGTGAATGGCATTTTCCATAACAAGTCTCTCAGGATTGAATGAAGAAGAATTCTTTTTAAGGTTTTTTTTTTTTTTAATGATGAAGAACAATTCTAAAGGACTTGTGATTGACAATGCTATCCAAAGGAAAAAACTATAGAGTCTGAATGCAGACCAAAGCAAGTTATTTTCACTTGTAAAAAAAATTTTTTTTATGTTTTTCCTTTCTTTCTGATGGTTTCCCAACTTAGTTTTTTTTTATTTTTTTGGTTTTGTTTTTTGCAAGGTAATGGTGTTAAGGGGCTTAGCCAAGGCCACACAGCTAGGTAATTATTAGGTATCTGAGACCACATTTGAACTGAGGTCCTCCTGACTCCAAGGCCAGTGCTCTATCCACTGTGCTACCTAGCCGCCCACCCTCCTTAGTTCTAATTCCTTTTTCACAACATGATTAATATGGATATATGTGTAACACAGTTATACACATATAACCTACATTAGATTGCTTTCTGTGGTGGGGAGGAAAGAGAAGGGAGGAAGGGAGAAAAACGTGAAGTTCAAAACCTTGCAAAACATACTGTTGAAAACTATCTTTGCATGTAAGAGGAAAAATAAATTTTATTTAAAATTTAAAAGTTGGGGTGGCTAGGAGGAGCAGTAGATAAAGCACTGGCCCTGGAGTCAGGAGTACCTGAGTTCAAATCCGGCCTCAGACACTTAATAATTACCTAGCTGTGTGGCCTTGGGCAACCCACTTGACCCTGTTTGTCTTGCAAAAGTCTTTAAAAAAAAAAGAAAGAAAAAAGTTGTACATGTACAATTATGCTTCACATATTTCCACATTAGTCATGCTGTGAAAGGGGAATTAGAACTAATGGGAAAGAAAAAATCTTGAGAAAGGAAAAACATAAATTTTAAAAAATGAACATTGTATGCTTTGGATTGCATTTAGACGCCACAGTTTTATTGGGGGGGGGGGGGGTGTTTCTGGCTGTGAATGGCATTTTCCATAACAAATCTCTCAAGATTGGATGAAGAAAAATTCTTGTTAAGGTTTTTTTTTGTGATGATGAAGAACAATTCTAAGGGACTTGTGATTGACAATGCTATCCAAAGGAAAAAACTATAGAGTCCATATGCAGACCAAAGCACGTTATTTTCACTTGTAAAAACAAAATTTTTAAGTTTTTCCATTCTCTCTGATGGTTTCCCTCCTTAGTTTTTTTTTTTGGTTTCTTTTTTTCCAAGGTAATAGGATTAAGTGGCTTACCCAAGGCCACAGAGCTTTGTAATTATTAAGTGTCTGAGACCACTTTTGAACTGAGGTCCTCCTGACTCCAGGGCTAGTGATCTATCCACTGTACTACCTAGCTGCTCACCCTCCTTAGTTTTAATTCCTTTTTCACAACATGATTAATATGGATATATGTGTAACACAGTTATACACATATAACCTATATTAGTATATTAGATTGCTTTCTGTGGGGGGGAGCGAATAGAAGAGAGGAACCAAAAAAAATGTGAAGTTCAAAAATCTTGCAAAAATATTGTTGAAAACTATCTTTGCATGTAATTGGAAAAATAATTTTTTTAAAAATTTAAAAGCTGGGGTAGCTAGGTGGCGCAGTAGATAGAACACTGGCCCTGGAGTCAGGAGTACCTGAGTTCGAATCCAGCCTCAGACATTTAATAATTACACCCTGCTGTGTAGCCTTGGGCAAGCCACTCAACCCTGTTTGCCTTGGAAAAACCTTTAAAAAAAGAAAAAAAGTTGTACATGTACAATCATGCTTCACATATTTCCACATTAGTCACGCTGTGAAAGAGGAATTAGAACTAAGGGGAAAGAAAAAATCTTGAGAAAGAAAGGATAAACAAATTTTAAAAAACAAACATTGTATGCTTTGGATTGCATTCAGACACCATGGTTTTGTTGGGGAAGGGGGGTGTTTCTGGCTGTGAATGGCATTTTCCATAGCAAGTCTCTCAGGATTGGATGAAGAAGAATTCTTTTTAAGGTTTTTTTTTTTTTAATGATGAAGAACAATTCTAAAGGACTTGTGATTGACAATGCTATCCAAAGGAAAAAACTATAGAGGCTGAATGCAGACCAAAGCACATTTTTCCACTTGTAAAAAGATTTGTTTTATGTTTTTCCTTTCTTTCTGATGGTTTCCCAACTTATTGCCAATAATTTTTTAAAAAAATTGAAAAGTTGGGGTGGCTGGGTGGCGCAGTAGATAGACTACTGGCCCTGGAGTCAGGAGTACCTGAGTTCAAATCCAGCCTCAGACATTTAATAATTTCCTAGCTGTGTGGCCTTGGGCAAGCCACTTAACCCTGTTTGCCTTGAAAAAAAACCTTAAAAAAAAAAAGAAAAAAAAGTTTAACATGTACAATCATGGTTCACATATTTTCACATTAGTCATGCTGTGAAAGAGGTATTAAAACTAAGGGGAAACAAAAATCTTGAGAAAGAAAGGAAAAACAAATTATAAAAAATGAACATTGTATGCTTTGGCTTGCATTCAGACACCATAGTTTTGTTGTGGGGGGGTGTTTCTGCTTGTGAATGGCATTTTCCATAACAAGTCTCTCAAGAGTGGATGAAGAACAATTCCAAAGGACTTTTGATTGACAATGCTATCCAAAGGAAAAAAAGTATAGAGTCTAAATGTAGACTAAAGCACTTATTTTCCCCTGTAAAAATTTTTTTTTTATGTTTTTCCTTTCTTTCTGATGGTTTCCCTCCTTAGTTTTTTTTTTGGGGGGGTTGTTTTTTGCAAGGTAATGGGGTTAAGTGGCAATTCAAAACCTTGGAAAAAATATTGTTGAAAAGTATCTTTTCATATAATTGGAAAAAAAATTTTTTTAATTTAAAAGTTGTGGTGGCTAGGTGGCGCAGTAGATAGAGCACTGGCCCTGGAGTCAGGAGTACCTGAATTGAAATCCAGCCTCAGACATTTAATAATTACCTAGCTTTGTGGCCTTGAGCAAGCTACTTAACACCACTGCCTTGCAAAAACCTTAAAAAAAAAAAAAGAAAAGAAAAGAGAAAAATAAATAAAGGCTTCCTGATTATTTCAGGAGAAACTAGTACTTGGGCAAGGTTCTTATGGAACCTAGAAAAGAAAGAAGGGTTATAAAATTTATGTTATTTGACTGCTTTCATTATACTGAGCTTTAACTTCAAAAAAGAAATTAAGGTGGCTAGGTGGAGCAGTGGATAGAGCACCAGTCTTGGAGTAAGGAGTACTTGAGTTCAAATCTGACCTCAGATAGTTAATAATTGGCTAGCTATGAGGCCTTGGGCAAGTCACTTAACCCCATTGCATTGCAAAAAAAGTGCCTAAAATCTGAATGTCATCAAAAACTTTCTATTTTCAATTTTTCAAATTTTGTTTTACATAGTATGGGTTTCCCTCCATTTTGATTTGATTCTTCTTTTATAACTTGATTAAAATGGATATATGTTTAACATAGTTATACATGTATAACCTATATTAGATTGTTTTCTATGAGGGCAGGGGTAGGGAAAGGAGGGAGGGAAAAATGCGAAATTGAATACCTTACAAAAATGATTATTGAAAACTATCTTTGCATGTGATTGCAAAAATAATTGAATGTAATATTTTTTTAAAAAGTGACTGAAAAATAAAGTAAAAATCCTTCAACCAGACAGACAGAAATATCACACATATATCCAAACCTTCACCAAGGGACTTTTTGTGATAGCAAAGAACTAGAGAGAAAGTAGGTGTCCATCAGGTGGGGAATAGCTAGGCCTATTATGGTCCATGAATGCCATGGAATATCCTTGTGCCAATAAAAAACTATGACCTCGAAGAATTCAGAAAAACATTGGAAAGATTCACATGAAGTTGGGCAGCATGAAACATATACAATGAGAAAAATAGCAATAGAACAAAGAAAGAAAACTTAAGAATCACCAAGTTTGGCACCAGAGAAGAGTTCAAATGTTATTTATCTCTTTGCAGAGGTGGGTAACAGTAGTTACAGAATATTAACTGCAGTATGATATTCAGTCTAGTAATTGGCTTTGCTGGAGACTTTTTCCTTTCTAATCTGTATTATTAAGGGATGGCTTTCTGAGGAGAGAGATGTCTTTTTGGAAATTATGATGACAAACAAAAATTAATACTCTTGTGAATTATGGGCCAAAAAGCTGAATGGGGAATTTTCAAAGGAAGAAATCTAATGTCAAAAGACATCCATGGAAAAATAAAAACTTTTAAAAAAAATGCTATAGTATATATGTAGTATTATTTTTAAAACATAATTAGGGGTATATAATTCTGTCCATTTTCTTGTCTCTCTAAATAGGTTAGTTTGAGAGCACTGCTGTGGCTGTTTGCAAGGTAATATCAGTGGGATTCCATTGAGGCAAGTGAAACCCTATACTAATATATAGGAAAAGAAGGTTTTTGTTTGGGATGGTGTTTTTTGGTCGTTTATACAGACACAGATGGGGATAGAGTATAGAAGCAATTTTTTGCTGTTGCAAAATGGTCCATAAAAAAGTTAGTAAATTATTGCATGAGTCAGTCCGCAGCTTGCTAGGATAAAAGGGGTTGGGGGGAAAGTAAGGGAAAGACTGGAAGAGGATTTTCGGTGCTTTCATAGAAATGAACATTTTCAAAGTCACTACCCTCTATGACAATGTCAAATCACATTGTCTGCAGAAAAATTGCAAAGTTTCAGAATAGTACATATGAGAAACTTTTTTAATCTTTCTTAGGGTGTGGTGTACATGTGCCTCATTTCTGTCTGAGTGGAATACAAAAGGTCCTCTGCCTTCATGTAGTTTCAAGCAATTAAGAAACTCAAACTGCATTAAGACTTTTGGGACAACGTGTCTAATGCCTCTCTCCTGGTTCAATTTCCAAAAAGCTTAAATAGACAATCTCACAAAGCAACTCAACTACCATAGCCTTTAATTACAGGACTCTCTGGGATGCACTAAATGTGTCCTTGTCCTTTAGTCTCATGCGCTATTATAAATAAGAACTTTAAATTAAAAAAAATATTTTTAGGAAGATTACCGACACTTGAAGAACAGGATTCCACTGGTGAAGAAGGAAATGAGTGCTCAGAACTCTCTATTACTTTTTAAATATCAGCATTATGTGTCAACATATGTTCACAAAAGAAACTTCTCTCAACCTGAAGAGGCCATATGAAAGATGGTTGATAGGAATTCCACTGGAAAACAAAAAAAGAAATCAAGACAAACCCGTTTAATAATATGGGCTTTGAGTGGGTCGTCATCAGTCCATGTTTTTCTCACTTGAGAGAGGAATAATGTAAAAATGACACCAAAACGTCCATTACATCTTAAGACCTGCTATCTAGTTGAGATGAAAAACTCACAAAAGGAAAATAATGCAACAAAACGAAAGCTACTCCATGGTGGAGTCATAAGGTGCCAAGCAGAGGTTCATTCCTGTAATAGGTTTAAAGATATGCATGTGTATGTGTGTAGTGTGTTCATATATGTGCATGTGTGTATATGTGTCAAGTGACGGCTGTGTATATGTAGGTGTATGTGTGTCTGCCTAGCTATCTGTACATATATTCGTGTTTACATATAAAATCGCAAGAGTGAGATTATATGTTGGTGTATGTTTGTCTATGTATGTTTCTATATCTTTCTATTTACATATAAAATAGTAAGAGCAGAAACAAGGTGGGGAAAGGATAAGAAGAAGAAGAAATATTTCATCATGCCCTTTGGATGAAGGTTCCACTCAGCATCCCCTCTGTGAATTGTCCCCTCTCAAGTGAAAGCACAGGTAGCTAAAGTGGAGCATGGGCCCCTCGAGCGCCTTGCGCGGGTCTCCGTTTATTCTTCTGTGCAGGGACAGGGTCAGATGGGACAGAACCCACGGTCCCCTCTAGCGCTGCTTCTGAAGCTGCAAATGCCAGAGGCGAGGCTAAGAGCAACACTGCAAGCTTTGTTCACTACGAGTTCTAGGTTCTGCACGGCCAGAGCTGGCCCGGGCGAAACCTGGGTGAAAAGGAGGGCGAGCGGGCGAGCGCACTTCCCAGCGGCCACGAGCCAGGAGTTGTGCAGAGGGCCAGCCCGGTCTGACGCCCGGTCTGACGCCCGGCCAACTTTAAACTCACTGCAAAACAAATAGGGACCGGCTGAGGGCACGCACGTGCCAGACGCTCGGGGAATCTCTCCTGGCTCGCAACTTCTGGGAGCGTCGAAGTCGAGGAAGGCAGCGATGCTAGGCCGGCCGGGGGGGGGGCTCGAGACAAGTGCACAGCCATCTCCCTCGCCAGCGAGGGCGCCCCCGGAGCCAGACCTTGCGAGGAGCACCTGCTCGGAGGCTGGCTCCCCATCCCGAGCCCGCAGTCGAGCCGCGGCGGCCTCGGGGCTCGCCCCCTAGGGGCCGTGAGGGAGCCCCGGAGACCAAGCCCCCCCCCCCCCCCCCCCGCGCGCGCGCTCCCCGCACCGCGGGCCCGCTCTGCTCCACAGCCGTCCCACCCCACCGTGGCCCGAGGCTCGGGGACCGCGGGAATCAGGGACGGGCTGAGAATGGGGCGTTACCACAGATTCCGGGTTCCAGCAAGGCCAAGGGCAGGCGCCCTTGGGGTTCCCGCAGTCTCGCACCCTCGAACGCCACCGCGTCGGTGGCAGCAGCGGCGGCGGCGGCGGCGGCGGTGCTGGCGGCGACGGCGATGGCGGCGGTAGCGGTGCTAGAAGCGGCGGCGGCGGCGGCGGCGGCGGCGGCTGGGGCGGCGGAGGCAGCCCCGGCAGCCCCGGCAGCCCCGCAGCCCCGGCAGCCCCGCAGCCCCGCAGCCCCGCAGCCCCGCAGCCCCGGCAGCCCCGGCAGCCCCGGCAGCCCCGGCAGCCCCGGCAGCCCGGGCAGCCCCAGCGAGCTGAGCTGAGGCAGCGGCGGGAGTACCCAAGCTAATGCCTGCTGGCCACGCCCCCCTGCCCCCTGGCGCTCGCCTTCCACCCTCAGCGCGCACGCGCGCGCCTCTCTCTCACTCTCCCCGGCCACCCTAGCCTCTCAGCCAACCGCCCACCAGCTCCTTCTAGTAAGCCCTCTCCACCAATGGATGCTCGCTCGCTCGCTGCTCGCCCCGCCCAGTCTGTGCCGCGCGTCGGCGCAGCCGCCTGATTGGTCTTCGGTAATCAGTGGAGGCAGAAGACAAATCCCTCCCCCTAGACAGATCCTGGGCCAATAATCTCTTCTCACTGGCGATCTCAAATATCCCTGCCAATGATGCATGCAAAGTTTTGCCCGCGCTCGCCTTTTCCCTTTGCAAAGTGGCATACCATATTGGCATTGCATACTATTTGTAAACATTAGCGCAGCTGCCGCTGCTCCGCATGGGAGAGCTTTCTGCTAGGAGTAACGGTCTGAGTCCCCAGAGCCTTCGGCAGGGGTGAATAAATGAATGGACGACTCGCACGGCTTCACCCGAGAATGCTGAAGCGAGATTTGCGAGGGAGCCGAAGTCTCTCTGGCAATACTGTTAGAGCCGAAGTCTGCATGTGCCAGGGACTTCACCAAGTGCAGCACCCCATTTTACAAAGGGCGCAAACTTGCAGCCCAAAGAAGGAAAGGGATCTGAGCAGAGGGCACACTAAGAAGCACAAAAGCAGGATGATCTCCCAACTCCAGAACCAGTGCCAGGCTGCCTGCATTGGGGAAGGCAGAGAAGTCCCTGCAGAAAGGAGGAAGTGAAGAAAGAAGGAATGATAGTTTCGATCGATTCGGGACAACCGTAGAGATAGAGAGCAAGAGCCCCTAAAGCCCATCCCCCTGCCCCATCAAGTCAAAAGAAGAAGCAATCATCTCGGTTGACTCCCTCACCAATAAAGGGACATTAGCAGGACACACTTTTTGGAGAAAAAAATTTTTTCTCTAACCATATCTGTGAGTCTACTGATTTTACTTGGGAAAGAAAAACCCAGGAAACCCCTTTCACTGCAGATCAGCACCAGAAATTTGAAGTCTGAGAGACTCCCAGGGGCTCTGAGGCATTAAATATCTTAGCAGGAATCTCACAGCCACCCAGAGGACTAACTTGAACCCTAGCCTTGGGGACTCAGAGGTCCAGCCCTCTCTGTCCACTCCTTTTTGCTAAATTATACATATATGTTTCCTAAAATAATGCTACCTTCAATTAATACCCAAGACGTTTTATAACAACTTCATCTGTAAGAATTTATACAAATTTTAAAATCATTTTATTTCCTTTGCACATTAATGCTACATAGTGCAGTGCGTAGATAGCAGCAGGCCCTGAAGTCAGGAGAACCTGCTTTCGAATCTCTCCTCACACACTTACTAACCATATGACCCTGGGGCAATTCATTTAACCCACATTGCCTTGTGTCCAAGCAAGGACATTCTTAGCACTGGACCTAGATGACTCTAGAGGACAGAGGGAGACTGGTGACTTAACACAGTCTCCCCCTCACTCAAATCCAATTTATGCACTAGTCATGCCATCACCTCTCTGATGTTATGACCTTCAAAAATGAAGGACAAAACATTGGATCAGATCACATGTTAATGCAGTAGAAATTGAAAGATAAAGTCAGATTATCCCCTCTCAAAGGGAATGGGGAAGGAAAGGAGAAAGGGAAAAAATGTAGAACTAACAAAAATAAGTGTTCAAAACTATCTTCGTATACAGTTTAAAAAATAAATAAATTTAAATTTAAAAAAATTGAGACACAATATACCATATGAAATACAGAGTTCGCCTCAACAAAGCAAATGCAACATAGCAAGGTTGCTCTGGCATAACTTTCTTCCTCTTCTAATGCCAAGTCAATGATATTGGAAATTAGATGGTAAAGGATTGAGAAGTGACAACAATAGGAAGTGATGGCAGTGAGTAACAGACTGGCATTGGTTGTGAAAGGGGGTAGGTAGAAGGCATCCTTTTAATTAACTATTAAAACCAACTAGGCAGGTCGGGTGTGGGGGGGGAACGGTGGTCATACATCCTTCTCTATCTTTTTATTTGTCTCCCTCTCCTCCAGCACCACCAAATGTAACCCAGCTCACTCTCCCTTCAAGCAAATGACAGGGAAGGGAATTTTCCTAAATACAGATATAATCATTATCGCCTTCCTCAATATATTTCAGTGGCTCTCTATTGTCTCTATGAAAAATAGAAATACCTCTGTTTGGCTCTGAAAACCCTTGACATGGTGGTCCCCAACCTACCTTCCTAATCCTATACATTACTATGCCTCCCCAACTTTCTGGTCCAAGGAAAATGGCTTTTCTGCTCCTCAAAAGTGTACTCTATTTCCCTGTTCTCTACTTTGCACTCACTGACTGGCTGGCTAGCCTTCAAGTGCTGCTGGGATGTTTCCTCTTCATTGCTACCTCTTAGAATCCCTTATTTCCTTCCAAATGTAGCTCATGTATCACCTACTTAAAGCTTTTCCCCTTCCCCCTGAAAATCACCATGTATTTTATTTTCATTTATTTTATTTACATTTATTTAAATATGCATATCATCTCCTTAAGGTCAGGGACTGGCTCATTTTTGTCTGTTCCTAACACAGGACATGGCAAAAAGCAAGTAACTGGGGCTGCTAGGTGATGCAGTGGATAGAGCACCGGCCCTGGAGTCAGAAAGACCTGAGTTCAAATCCAACCTCAGACACCTAATAATGGCCTAGCTGTGTGGCCTTGTGCAAGCCACTTAACCCCATTTGCCTTGTAAAAACCTAAAAAAAAAAGGGAGTACCTAATAAAACTTTGTTGACTGGCTGATTGATGTTCACTAACCATCCCATTCAGAATACATTCCATAATTTTGCCAGGGAGTGAAGTCAAACTCAATGCTCTATAATTTGGGAGTTCCATCTTTTGGAAAACAAAGCAACATTTGCCCTTCTCAAGACCTGGGACACCTCTGATTCTCTATAATATTTCAAATGTCACTGACAGTCATTCACCAATTATTTTCAAGGATCCTATTTCACATTTTTCTTTAAGGCAATGTTCTGGGTCTTCTTTACTAACAATTTTCTTCAAATATTGACTAAATAAATTAGGAACTATTCACCTCCCCAATCAGAAACTGTCCCAAACACATTTTACTACCAAAACAATGTGCTCTACTTCAAATCATTTGGTAACCAACATCTCCCATAATATACCAGAATAAACCCCAAATGAATATATAGCCTAGACATAAAGGAACCTATCAAAAATCAACTAGAGCAACAATGGATAGAACACTGGCCCTGGAGTCAGGAGGAGCCGAGGTTAAATCCGGCCTCAGACACTTCATAATTACCTAGCTGTGTGGCCTTGGGCAAGTCACTTAACCCCATTGCCTTGCAAAAAAAATCTAGAGAAAAATCAATTAGAGCAAGAGATGGGACTAAGGTGGCAAAAAGGCAAGGAATTGCCTGGCTCTCCCCAAAATCCCCTCTAAATACTTTTAAATAGTGACTGTAAACAAATTCTAGAGCAGCAGAACCTCCAAAATGATGGACAAAAACAATTTTCCAGTCCAAGACAATTTAAAAGGCCTGCAACACAAACACAGAGCAGACCTTGGACGACTGAATCAGTAGCAGCAGTGGCCATTTCCAGACCTCTCAGCCCACATAGAGGAAGGGGATCAGACAATGGATCAAAAGAGTTACAGAAGGAGATATACCTGGATCTGAGTCATAGTTCTCGATCTTAGTCCCAGTAGGAAGAGGAGTACTTCCACAGCAGAGCTTATGAACCACAATGGAACAGGGAACCTGGTCACAGTTCCAGGGTTGAAAACAATGCTTGTGGGTCCCTCACAAATCAGTGCACAGGACTGGGGAGCAGTAAACTCAACTCTCCATAGATCATACCACCTTGAAAGAACCAAAAATGTATAGGTCCCCTGAATTACAGCTGCACAAAAAACAAAAGCTTAGAAGTGTCCCCTCCACTTGGGAAGCACAGCCCCACTTTAGCATTGATTAAAAGTCAAGAAATAGACTGGAAAATGAGCAAACAACAGAAAAATTCTGACTATAGAAAGTTACTATGGCGACAAGGAAGATCAAAACACAAACTCAGAAGACAACAAAGTCAAAATTCAAATAAAAATCTTCAAATAAAAATATTAATTGCTCACACAAATAAAGTCAGATCTAAACAATTGGAAAAATGTTAATTGCTCATAGGTAGGATTAGTTAATATAATAAAAATGACAATTCTCCTTAAATTAAATTACTTATTCAGTTCCATAGCAATCAAACTATCAAAAAACTATTTTACAGAGCTAGAAAAAAAATTTGTAGGAAAATTTATCTAAAGCAACAAAAGGTCAAGAATATGGAGGGAATTAATGAAAAAAATGCAAAGGAAGGTGTTCTAATTGTACCAGATCTAAAACTATATTATAAAGCAGCAATTATCAAAACTGCCTGATACTGGCTAAGAAATACAGAAATGGATTAGTGGATTAGATTAGGTACAAAAGAAACTATAATAATCTACTATTTGATAAACTCCAGCTTCTGGGATAAGAACTCACTATCTGACAAAAACTGCTGAGAAAACTGGAACATATTATGGCAAAAACTAGGCATAGATCCACATCTCACACCCTACACTAAAAGTAAGATGGAAATGGGTATAGGATTTAGCCGTAAAAAGTGATACTATAGATCAATTAAGAGAACAGTAAATATGGGGATGGCTAGGTGGTACAGTGGATAGAGCACAGGCCCTGGAGTCAGGAGTACCTGAGTTCAAATAGACCTCAGACACTTAATAATTACCTAGCTGTGTGGCCTTGGGCAATATCATAATATTGAACCAACCCTGCATTTCTGGGGTAAATCCTGCTTGGTCACAGTGTATTATCCTAGTGATAACTTGCTGTAATCGCTTTGGTAAGATTTTATATAAGATTTTTGCATCTATATTCATTAGGGAAATAAGTCTATAATTTTCTTTCTCTATTTTAACTACTCCTGGGTTTAGGTATCACCACCATATTGGTGCCATAGAAGGAGTTAGACAGAGTTCTGTCTTCACCTATTTTTCCAAAGAGTTTATACAGAATTGGAACCAATTGTCCCTTAAATGTTTGATAGAATTCATTTGTGAATCCATCTGGCCCTGGAGATTTTGTTTTTAGTGAGTTCAATGATGGCTTGTTAAATTTCTTTTTCTGAGATACAGTGATTTAGGTATTTAATTTCCTCTTCATTTAACCTGGGCAACTTGTATTTTTTGTAAATATTCACCCATTTCACTTAGATTATCAAATTGATTGGCATACAGTTGAGCAAGATAATTCTGTATTATTACTTTTATTTCCTCCTCATTGCTGATGAGTTCAACTTTTTCATTTATAATACTAGCAATTTGGTTTTCTTCTTTCTTTTTTAAATCTAATTAAGCCTCATAAATCCTCAGCATTTCTATGTATTTCTAGCAAGATACAGCAGCAAGGGCAGCTAGGTGGCGCAGTGGATAAAGCACCGGTCCTGGAGTCAGGAGTACCTGGGTTCAAATCTGATCTCAGACACTTAATAATTACCTAGTTGTGTGGCAAGCCACTTAACCCCATTTGCCTTACAAAAAAATACCTAAAAAAAGATACAGCAGCAAGAGCTAGAAAGAGAAATCCCATTTAAAGTAACTTCAGACTACCTGCCAAAGAAGACTCAGAAACTCTATGAAAACAACTATAAAACAATTCTCACAAAAATAAAATCAGATTTATATTCATTTCAATTAAAGAGGTACCACCTTCCTTCCCCCCCCCAAAAATAAAATAAAATAAAATCAGATTTAAATTAACTGGGCAAATATCAATTGCTCATAGATAGACCAAGCTAATATAATAAAAATGACAATTCTTCCTAAATTAAACCACTTATTTAGTGCCTTACTAATCAAACTTCCAAAAAATTACTTTAATGAACTAGAAAAAATTGTAACTAAATTCATATGGAGAAATAAAAAGTCAAGAATACCAGGGATTTAATGGAAAAAAGTACAAAAGAAGGTGGCTTATCCTTACCAGATCTAAAATGATATTATAAAGCATCAGTCATCTAAACTGCCTGGTACTAGCAATACGACTACTGGGTCTATACCCTGAAGAGATTATGAAAAAGGGTAAAAACATCACTTGTAAAAAATTATTCATAGCAGCCCTGTTTGTGGTGGCAAAGAATTGGAAATTAAGTGAATGTCCATCAATTGGGGAATGGCTTAATAAGCTGTGGTATAAGTATGTGATGGAACACTACTGTTCTATTAGAAACCAGGAGGGATGGGAATTCAGGGAAACCTGGAAGGATTTGCATGAACTGATGCTGAAGGAGATGAGCAGAACCAGAAAAACACTGTACACCCTAGCAGCAACATGGGGGTGATGATCAACCTTGATGTACTTGCTCATTTCATTGTGCAACAATCAGGCACAATTTGGGGGTATCTGTGATGGAGAATATCATCTGTATCCAGAGAAAGAATTGTGGAGTTTGAACAAAGATCAAAGGCTATTACCTTTAATTTTTAAAAAAAGCCATTATCTTACTATGTAAGTTTCCTATCTCTTATGCTTTATTTTTCTTCCTTAAGGATATGATTTCTCTCTCATCACATTCGACTTAGATCAATGTATACCATGGAAACAATGTAAAGACTTAACAGACTGCCTTCTGTGGTGGGTGGAGGGAGGAAAGTGAGATTAGGGGGGAAATTGTAAAATTCAAAATAAATAAAATCTTTCTTTTATAAACAAAAAAAAATGAGCAAGAGGAAAAAACTGTCTGGTACTAGCTAAGAAACAGAGTGGTGGATCAGTGGAATAGACAAGGTGCAAAAGAGATAGCAGGAAATGATTATAGCAATCTGCTATTTGATAAACCCAAAGAGTCTGGTTTCTGGGATAAAAACTCTCTCTTCAATAAAAACAGTTGGGAAAATTGGAAGTTAGTATGGCAGAAACTCAGATTAGACCAAAATCTCACATTAGACCAAAAATTCATATGGAAAAACAAAAAGTCAAGAATATCCAGGTATTTAATGAAAAAAAGTATAAAATATAGTGGCTTAGCTTTACCAGATCTAAAATTATATTATAAAGCATCAGTCATCAAAACTATCTAGTACTGGCTAAGAAATAGTGGTGGCTCAGTGGAATAGACTAGGTGCAAAAGAGATAGCAGAAATTGATTATAGTAATCTGCTGTTTGATAAACCATTAATGTTTTGATAATACATTAAATTAAAAATATTTTGCACAAACAAAACCACTATAACCAAGATCAAAAGAAATGTAGTAAATTGGGAAACAATTTTTACAACTAGTATTTCTGACAAAGGAATCACTTCTGAAATATATAGAGAACTGTGTGAAATTTATTTTAAAAAATAAGCCATTACCCAATTGACAAATGGTCAGAATATATGCAAAGGCAATTTACAAATGAGGAAATCGAAGCTATCCATAGTCATATGAAAAATGCCCTAAAGCATTGCTGATTAAAGAAATGCAAATTAAAGCATATCTGAGGTACCACCTCACACCTCTCAGACTGGCTCATTTCATCAGTGCAATAATCAGGGACAATGCTAGGGTATCTGCGATGGAGAATGAGTATCCAAAGAAAGAACCGTGGAGTTTAAACAAATACCTTCAATTTAAAAATAAGTTGTCTTATGTATTACATAATACTGCTATCACATATTTTATTTTTTCCCTAAGGAAATGATTTTTCTCTCAACATTCAATTTTGATCAATGTATAGCATGGAAACAATGTAAAGACTATCAGACTGCATTCTGTGGCGGGGGGGGAATGAAAGCAAGATTGGGGGAAAATTGTAAAATTCAAAACATTACAAAAAAGATAGAAACCACGACTGCATATAATTGGAAGACAAATAAAATCTTTATATTAATTTTTTTTTTAAATTAAAAAGACATAAGAAAAATTTGGAAAGACTTGCATCAATCAATGCTGAGTAAAGTGAACAGAACCAGGAAAACATTATAGATATTACAGCAACACTGTGAGATGAGCAACTATAATGGACTCAGCTCCTCTCAATTAGTTCAGTGATCAAAGACAACCCTAGGCAACCTGTTAAGAAAAATGACATATACATCCAGAAAAAAAACACTATGGAGTTTGAATGCAGAATAAAGTATATTAAGTTCACTTTTAAAAATTTCTTTTATGTATTTTCTTTCTCATGGTTTTTTCACCTTAGTTCTAATTTCTCTTTCACAATATGATTAATATGTAAATATGTTAAACATGATTTTACATATACAACTTTTACCTGATTATTCACTGCCATAGGGAGGGTGGAAGGAAGAGAATGTGGTAGAAAAATGTGGATCTCATAAACTTGTAAATGGATGACTGTTGAAAACTACCTTTGCATGTAATTGGAAAAAAAATTTAATACATTTCTGATCTGAAAAAATATATGAATTGGTCTCAGGCCATGGAAGAGTTCAGAAAGGAGTATAAAAATCAAGTGGGGGGGGGGGAGCTAGATGGTGTAATGGATACAGTACCAGCCCGGGAGTCAGGAGGACCTGATTTCCAATTCCACCTCAGAAACGTAATAATTGCCAAACTTCCAAAAAATTACTTTAATGAGCAACAAAAAACTGTAAGCAAATTCATATGAAGAAACAAAATGGCAGGAATATCCAGGGATTTAATGAAAAAAAAAAGTACAAAAGAAGGTGGCTTACCTTTACCAGGTCTAAAATTATATCATAAAGCATAAGTCACCAAAACTGTCTGGTACTAAGAAATAGAGTGGTAGATCAGTGGAATAGACTAGGTGAAAAAAAGATAGTAGAAAATGATTATAGCAATTTGCTGTTTGATAAACCCAAAAAAGTCCAGCTTATGGGATAAAAACTGTCTCTTCAATAAAAACTGTTGGGAAAATTGGAAGTTAGTATGGCAGAAACTTTGATTAGACCAAAATCACATACCCTATACCAAGATAAGATAAAAGTGGGTACAAGATTAAGACAAAAAACAAAATAGGTATGACCTTGGGCAAGTCACTTATTCCGATTGCCTTAAATAAAAATAATATTTAAAAAATCAAGTAAGAGAGATAGAGAAAAAATTGGGAAGAGAAATGAGAGAAATGCAAGAAAATCATGAAAAGAAGTAAACAACTTGGTACAAAAGGCATAAAAAAACCTAAAAAAATACAACGTTAAAATTGGCCAAATGGAAAAGGAGGTACAAAAGATCACTGAAGAAAAGAACTGATTAAATATTAGAGCTAGGCAAGAGTAAACCAATGACCTTATGAGAAGACAAGAAACAATCAAGCAACATCAAAATAGTGAGAAAAATGGAAGAAACTTTGAAATATCTCACTGGAAAAAGAACTGACCTGAAAAAAATAGAACCAGGACAGCTAATTATTGAACTACATAAATCATGATCAAAAATGGAGCCCAGACATTACCTTTAAAGAAATTATAAAGAAAAGTGGCATGTAATCTGGAACTATGCTCAGGAGTACCAGGGTTCAAATCCGGTCTCAGACACTTAATAATTACTTAGCTGTGTGGCCTTGGGCAAGCCACTTAACCCTGTTTGCCTTGCAAAAACCTAAAAAAAAGTATGAAATATCTCATTGGAAAAAGAATTGATCTGAAAAATAGAACCAGGAGAGATAACTATTAAACTACCTGAAAATCGTGATCAAAAAAGGAGCCCAGATATCACCTTTCAAGAAATTATGAAGCAAAATGGCATGTAATTTGGAACTATGCTCAAAGTGCTAAAAACTGTGCATACCCTTTGACCCAGCAATACCACTATGAGGTCGATATCCCAAAGACATTTTGGAAAAAAGGAAAATGACCTATGTGTACAAAAATATTTATAGCAGCTCCTTTAGTGGTTGCAAAGAATTGGAAATTGAGGGGCTGTCCATCAGTTGGGGATTGGTTGAACAAGTTATTGAATATGATTGTAATACAGTACTATTAAGTTTTAAGAAATGGTAAGTAGGGGTGGCTAGATGGCACACTGGATAGAGCACTGGCCTTGGAGTCAGGAGTACCTGAGTTCAAATCCAGCCTCAGACACTTAATAATTACTTAGCCATGTGGCCTTGGGCAAGCCACTTAACCCCAATGCCTTGCAAAAAAAAAAAAAGAAATGGTGGGTACAATACACTCAGAAAACTGTTGAAAGACATACATGAACTCATGCAAATTGAAATGAACAGATCCAGGAGAACACTGTACACAGTAACAGCAATATTGTATGACGATCTACTATGAATAACTTTGCTATTCTTGGCCCGACAATGATCCAAGACAATTCTGTAGGACTTATGATGAAAAGTGCTGTTCCTCTCCAGAGGAAGAACTGGCAGAGCCTGAGAACAGATCAAAGAAACTTTTTCTTTACTTTATTTTTCTTGGGGTTTTTTTCTATATTTTCTTTCATAGAATAACTTATATGGAAATGTGTTTTGCATGACTACGCATGCATAAGCCATGTCATATTGCTTGCCTTCTCAGTGGGAGGGAGTGAGGGGTGGGAGAAAATTTGAAATTCAAAATTTGAAAAGAAGAAACGTTAAAATTGTTTTTATATGTAATTGGGAAAAATAAAATATTAGCTAAAATTGAAAAAATAATTTTAGGAGAATATGTCATTATTAATATGTTTATAAGAGACACTGTTAAAATACAGGACTACAGCCTTAGTATTATGCTTCAGATAAACTTTTTAAAAAACAACCAACCAATTAGAGCAGGGGATAGAAAGTCAGGCCTAAAGCTGTAAAATCCCAGTGGTCTGGTGCTGCCATGGAAACCACAGGGGGGACTCAAAATTCAATAACTGTAGGAGTTTAGTACAGGTGAATTAATTAAATGCTTGATTGAATACAACAGGCAAATTATGTTATAAATATCCAAATGATCCTTGGCAGAAAAAAGGTTCTCCATCCCTGAATTAGAGAGAGAGAGCAGGGTAAGAGATATCTGGTCCAACTCCAAGTAAGCAAAGAGTTCATGACCAAATAAAGGTTAGAAACTATCAGAAGACAAACTGGACAGTTTTGATTTCCCAATGCAAATGGTTTTGCCCAAACGGAATCAACCCATTTAGGATGAAAAGAGAAACAGTCACCTGGGGGAGGAAGGAAGAAAAGAAACATTTTATAGCAAAATTCTCTGATAAACCTTTAAGATTCCAGACATCTAACGAAGTTGTACAGAAATGCATAAACTCAAGGGTCATTATCCAGTAGATTTAAAGTCTGGGAACCTCAAATTCTCAGAAAATACAGAAGATAAAGAACCATCAAAAAAGTGATACAGGTCACTCATAATAAGAAAAATACAAATGAAAAGAATTCTGAGGTTTAGTTCATAACCCATCAAATTGACAAAGATGACAAAAATGGAAAATAGCCATTACTGGAGCAACTGTGAAAGGCTACATTAATACAATCTTAGCAAAGCTGGGAAGAAGTGCAATCATCCTAGATAACATTTTGGAACTAAGGCCTAAGTAACCAACTGATAGCTAGGTGGTGCAATGGATAAAATACCAGACCTGGAATCCAGCAGAGCTGAATTGAAATATGCAATCAGATGCTCTCTAGCTATGTCATCTTGGGCAAATCACTATCCTCTGTTTGCCTCAGTTTCCTCATCTGTAAAATGAGTTAGAGAAGGAAATCTCTTTGCCATATAAGCATCATTTTTGCCAAGAAAATCCCAAATTCAATCATGAACAGTCAAACACAACTGAACAACAAAAGAGGACATGGCCTTTCATCTAGCAATGCCATGACTAAATATATCCCAAAGAAATATAAATAAGAAGAAAAAACGTCGTATATGCAAAAATATTTTAGCAGAACTTTTTGTCTTAGCAAAGAACTGGGAACAAGGGGGATACCTGTCAGATGAGGAATGACCAAATAAATTTTGGTTCATGATTTAATGGAATTTTATTGTACTTTAAGAAATGAGGAGGTGGCTAGGTACTGCAGTGAAGGGCGGCTAGGTGGCACAGTGGATTGAGCACTGGCCCTGGGGTCAGGAGGAACTGAGTTCAAATCCAGCCTCAGACACTTCATAATTACCTAACTGTGGGGCCTTGGGCACGCCACTTAACCCCCAATGCCTTGCAAAAAGAGAAAAAAGAAATGGTGAGTACAATACACTCAGAAAACTGTTGAAAGACATACATGAACTCATGCAAATTGAAATGAACAGATCCAGGAGAACACTGTACACAGTAACAGCAATATTGTATGACGATCTACTATGAATAACTTTGCTATTCTTGGCCCGACAACGATCCAAGACAATACTGTAGGACTTATGATGAAAAGTGCTGTTCCTCTCCAGAGAAAGAACTGGCAGAGCCTGAGTACAGATCAAAGAAACTTTTTCTTTACTTTATTTTTCTTGGGTTTTTTTCTATATTTCCTTTCATAGAATAACTTACATGGAAATGTGTTTTGCATGACTACGCATGTATAAGCCATATCATATTGCTTGCCTTCTCAGTGGGAGGGAGTGGGGGGGTGGGAGAAAATTTGAAAATCAAAATTTGAAAAAATGTTAAAATTGTTTTTATATGTAATTGGGAAAAATAAAATATTATTAGCTAAAATTGAAAAAATAATTTTAAGAGAATATGTCATTATTAATATGTTTATAAGAGACACAGTTAAAATAAAGGACAAGAGCCTTAGTATTATTATGCTTCAGATAAACTTTTTTTTTAGGTTTTCCCAAGGCAAATGGGGTTAAGTGGCTTGCCCAAGGCCACACAGCTAGGTAATTATTAAGTGTCTGAGACCTGATTGAAACCCAGGCACTCCTGACTCCAGGGCCCATGCTCTATCTGCTGCTCCACCTAACCACCCCCAGATAAACTTTTTAAAAAACAAACAACCAATTAGAGCAGGGGATGGAAAGTCAGGCCTAAGGCTGTAAAAGTCCCAGTGGTCTGGTGCTGCCATGGAAACCACAGAGGGGACTCAAAATTCAATAAATGTAGGAGTTTAGTACAGATGAATTAAATAAATGCTTGATTGAATACAACAGGCAAATTATGTTATAAATATCCAAATGATCCTTGGCAGAAAAAAGGTTCTCCATCCCTGAATTAGAGAGAGATCAGGGTAAGAGATATCTGGTCCAACTCCAGCAAAGAGTTCGTGACCAAATAAAGGATAGAAACTATCAGAAGACAAACTGGACAGTTTTGATTTCCCAATGCAAATGGTTTTGCCCAAACGGAATCAACCCATTTAGGATGAAAAGAGAAACAGTCACCTGAGGGAGGGAGGAAGAAAAGAAACATTTTATAGCAAAATTCTCTGATAAACCTTTAAGATTCCAGACATCTAACGAAGTTGTACAGAAATGCATAAACTCAAGGGTCATTATCCAGTAGATTTAAAGTCTGGGAACCTCAAATTCTCAGAAAATACAGAAGATAAAGAACTATCAAAAAAGTGATCCAGGTCACTCATAATAAGATACAAATGAAAAGAATTCTGAGGTTTAGTTCATAAACCCATCAAATTGACAAAGATGACAAAAATGGAAAATAACCATTACTGGAGCAGCTGTGAAAGGCTACATTAATACAATCTTAGCAAAGCTGGGAAGAAGTGCAATCATCCTAGATAACATTTTGGAACTAAGGTATAAGTAACCAACTGATAGCTAGGTGGTGCAATGGATAAAATTACACAGTGGATTGAGCACTAACCCTGGGGTCAGGAGGACCTGAGTTCAAATGCAGCCTCAGACATTTAATAATTACCTAAATGTGTAGCCTTGGGCAATCCACTTAACTCCATTGCCTTGAAAAATCCTAAATAATAATGATGATGATGATGATGATGATGATGATGATGATGATGATGATGATGATAATAATAATAATAATGAAAAGGGATGTTTTCAAAAAACCTTGGGAAGGTTTGTATGAACCAATGCCAGGAGACGATGTTACACAACGAATAATACATTGTAAAGGAAAACAAGTGTGAAAAACTGGAGATCTATAATCAACAAAATGACCAGTGTCCCCTCCAGAAGACTGATGATGCGACAAGCTTCCCATCTCTTGACAAAAATGTGATGGACTAGAGGTGAAGAAGGAGGCATATATTTTCAGTCATAGCCAATATAGGGGTTAATTTTGCCTGATCATACTCATTACTTACAAGGGAGGACTTTTATTTGGGGAGAAGGGAGAATTGTAAGGAGGAAAGAGAGTAAAGTTAATGATACTTACCAGGGAAAAAAGAAAGAATAGAGTGTGCATGAGACATTTAAAAAATCCACAGAAGAGAAATGAAGGAAGTTCAGAAAGGCCCACCGAGAAGAATATACTAGAACTACTGTATTAAATTTGAAAGACACCCCTTCAAAAAATCCACATGTAGTAGAGACTCCCAGCTTTAGATATAGTCCTCTTTTTCTATCCTTTGTAAAGGGAAGTGTCCGTGTTTATCTATGTTCATCAAATTTGTAGAGAATAAAAAAGAAATTTTTTTTTAAAATGTCATTGTGTTAACAAATTTCGTGAAATCTGATGTGGTACCCTCCTCCTTATATAGGAAATTCTAGATCATTTATGCAATTGCAAAGGACCTAATAAAATAGTCCCTGATGATTCACTGGGAAAATTGGAAGAAGAATGACTCAGAGTTAATCTAATAACCTTGTATTTGCTTTATCTGCCTTAGATCTAATATAAAAAAGACTTAAAAAGGAAAGGTGAGAGGTAGAGCTCTTTAAACTGGTTGCCCAAGAAACATAAGCTAATTCCTTACACAATCAGTCTACTTAATGGACTCATCTCAGGATACTGTTTTTTTTTTAATAATTGAAGAAAATGCTAAATGTCAGAGGTCAGAACAACTAAAGTAATTTTTTCCCGTCCACACTCAAAGATGACCTGAACTCTATCCAGAGATACCTTGTTTGTGGACCTCATTTCTTGTCAAGACCTCAGTTAAGGGGCAGCTAGGTGGTGCAGTGTATAAAGCACCAATCCTGGAGACAGGAGGTCCCGAGTTCAAATTTGACTTCAGACACTTGATAATTACTTAGTTATGTGACCTTAGGCAAGTCACTTAGCCCCATTGCCTTGCAAAAACCAAAACCAAAAAAGAATAAAACAAAGACCTCAGTTAAGATCCTCTGTTCTTGTCTGAGTCTCAGAGAGAAGAGATATGCTATAGAGAGCTGAGGTTTACAGTGGAGTTAAGAGTAGAACCAGGTCTCTTGGCTCTCAGTCCAGGGTTCATGCCATAAAATCTAAATTGTGCAGCCATGGACCTGTATGTGTGTATTTTAGGACATTAACTCTGAGCTTGAATTTCTGACGATTTTGGTGACATCTCTACCAATTGGTTTGCTTCTTTGGTGGAGAAGCATACCCTGCTTTTGTTCCCCTCACAAACAGAAATATGAGGAAGTAGGTGGATGCTAGAACAGGGAGGGTAGTGCAGTGAGAAGAGCCTTAGATTTAAAGATCTAGGGTGGGTGTCCCAGTTCCCCCACTTACAAGCTATCACAGAAGCCTATAGCTGGGAGGGAGCCCAGGAGCCAGTAGCTGAAGAGGAAAAGCTCTATTCAGCATCTCTTCTAAGTGATCAGTCAGCCTCCACTTGAAGGCCCCTAGAAATAGGGAGCCCCATACCCCAGCAAGACAGCCTATTCCACTTTGAGAAGTTTTTGGTTAGCGGAAATCTACCTGTCAGCATCGTCTACCATTGTTTCAGTTCTGTCTCACTTAAATCCAATTCACTTGACAGTCAAGACTTCATCTCTCT
Organism: Macrotis lagotis; assembly: GCF_037893015.1. Classification (NCBI taxonomy): domain Eukaryota; kingdom Metazoa; phylum Chordata; class Mammalia; order Peramelemorphia; family Peramelidae; genus Macrotis; species Macrotis lagotis. The sequence goes on from NC_133666.1 coordinate 16,973,509, forward strand.
AATGTTTCTGGTCTGCTTTGAGAACACAAGCAATAAGAACAACAACCATTGTTCTAGTTCTATCATCTGGGGCCATAATCTCTTTTTTATATCACAATCCCTTCAAATGTTTCAAGACTGTTCTTGGTATCCCCTTATGTCTTTCTTCAGGCCATAAATACCTAGTTATCCCAACCAGTCTTTTTGTGACATAGGCTCAAGTCTTTGTGCATAACTCTTTTCAGTTGATCCATCAGCAATCATTTTGAATCACCTACAAAAACAATCCAGTTCATCTTTATTTGCCCTATGTTACTACTTGTGTTCAATTTTTATCGTCTTTTGTTTTTACATCATCTTCATTTCCAGACATAACCCTCCTTTACTTATTGAGCCATTCCTTGTGACGAAAAAGGGGAGGAAGAGGAGGAGGAGGAGGAGGAGGAGGAAGGGGAGGAAAACAAGAAAACCATTCAGCAAAATCAACATACATCTTAAATGAACTTGACAGTATATACACTGTTTCTCATTCTTTGTTATCCATCTCTCCAATGAAGGGAGACAGAGTGTTTGATTCTAAAACGTGGCCTAATACTTATATACTCTAGATTTTGCCTGAGAATCTTAAGACTGGGTTGATGTTGCTGTTTTATTTTTTTAATCTTCAATTTGCTCATGACAAAAATAAATGGTAGCTATCGTAATTTCATATGAACTAGAAATGGTTATTTACTTATTCAATGAGATAATGTATTTTACAAACTTGAATTGCTATATAAATGTTAGTTATTGTTACTGGTCTTAATCCAAATAATGGCTAAATAGTCACCAAAGGTATGAAAGTGTTCATGTAATGACATAAATTATTTTTAAGATAATTGCTCAAAGTCAAAGTTAGCTAAATTAATGATTAAAATAATTAAAATTACAGAGATTATTCTTTTTCTGAATGTAGCCTATTTAACTATCTACTCTTGCATCCTTTTGTAGCATACTAATTTGAATGTCTTACTCATGTTTTTATTCAGGGAATACTCAATATAGGCATCTAAGAAAACTTAACCACCTAATGAACCAGGGTCTAAAAAGCTTTATATTTAACACTGAGAAAAGGTGCCTATATGTGCCAGGCCCTGTGCTAATACTTTTCAAATATTACCTCAGTTGATCCTCACAACCACCTTGGGAAGTGGGTGCTATGATCTCCATTTCACAGTGGGGAAACTGAGGTCTGCCTCGAGTCACACAGTTAGTACATATCTTGAGGCTGCATGTGAAGTCAGGTCTTCCTGACTCGCCTGTGCTACCTACCTGCCTCAAGAGCCAAAGGAAATTCCAAATGCAGACTCTGTCTTTAAATAACTTAGGATTTAATAAGAAGATAGGACAAAGACAAATATCAAAGTATAAAGAATACATTACAGGAAATGTATAGATGAATAATGATGAACAGGGCAGCTCGTTGGCTTTCAGAATTAAGAAGACTGATCTTTCTGAGTTCAAATTCAGACTTAGACACTTATTCACTGTATGACCCTGGCCAAGCCACTTAACCCCATTTGCCTCAGTTTCCTCATCTGTAAAATGGGCTGGAGAAGAAATGGCAATTGCTCCAAGAAAATCCCAAATGGGGTCATGAAGAGACAGACAGGACTGAAACAACTGAACAACAACAACAATAAATAGATGAATAATTGTGACATGATAGAGTTGTAAAGATAGAGACGTGAGCTGGAGGGAAAAAATTATTAGTTATAGTTAGGTTTAGTATATAAGAAGGTTTTTTTAAGGTGTTTTTTTTGCAAGGCAAATGGGATTAAGTGACTTGCCCAAGGCCACGCGGCTAGGTAATTATTAAGTGTCTGTGGTCGGATTTGAACCCAGGTACTCCTGACTCCAGAGCCGGTGCTTCATCCACTGCGCCACCTAGCCGCCCCTACAAGAAGGTTTTAAGGGTTGGAATGGGCAGTTTGAAGAAGTCCTAAGAGTACTAGAATGGAATTCAGTAGCCTAGGGTTCTAGTCCAGACCCTACCTCTAGGTAGGGACATTGAACCAGTCTCAGCAATTCTTATGGGAGAATCATAGACTGTTAGAGCTAGAACTAGAAATCATCTGTTTTGATCCCCTGGTTTTACAGAGGAGTACAAGGAGGACAGCAATATTTGAACTATTGACTTATAGGACTTTTGTGCTGGCCAAATTAAGAAGGCATTTGAAAGTGCCATTGCAATCTATTGCCCTGATATGCCAGTCTAGACTGACTATTTTGAATCTACAGACCCCTACCTGAATTTCCCTAAGGTTCTCACCACTTGGTAAAAGCAAATAATCAAAATGTAATCTCGGGAATCTTAAAGGGAGTCTTTTAATGGGAATGAAAAAAATGAGAAAGAGAAAACTAACAAAAACCCAAAGCCTAGGTCAATAACCAAGAAGGTTGGAAACCTGGGCTGCTATATCTTGCTTCAACCCACCTTGTTCAAGAGTAAATTTAATTAAGAACTTGGTAAAGTTAATGAATTCCTAAGAGCTAAAGGTGAGCTGAGGGATAAAAGCAGACCTGATTGTGGGCCTGAAAACCCACCAGCTTCTTAATGTGTGCCCATGTTTTCCTACCCGCAAATATAGTCCTCAGAACAAGTCCTATTTCTGATTTCAGAAATGCCAAGGTCTCGTCTCAGACCAGAGGTTCTTAACCCTTTTGAGAACATAGACGTTTTTGGCAATCTGAAGAAACATTAGGATCCCCTCTCAGAATAAAGTTTTTAAATGTGTGAAATAAAATATACAGGATAACAAAGGAAACCAAAGGTAAATGAAAATTTTAAAAAATTCTTTTCCCCTGCAAGTTCATGGACATCCTTTTTTTCTATTCCAGATCAAGAAGCACTCATTGCCTTAACTCATAAGATCACAAATATCAGACACCCTCCCTCTCTCCTACCACCATCTTATTTGTAAAAAAAAAAAAAAGAGGTCACTACAAAGAGATGAAAAACTATAAGAGGACAGGATGGAGGGAAAGCTACATAACCACAACTATGAACATTGAATGGCTGGGAATTCACCTATGAATCAGAAGAGGACAGCAGAATAGATTAGAAAACTGATTTCAACAATATGTTGTTTTTAGAAGACATACATGAAACACAGATTGACATAGAATTAAAATGAGGGGCTAGAGCAAAATCTATTATGTTCTAGCTGAATTTATAAAAAAAAGGAGATAAGCAGGGAAATTATATTATGCTTAAAGACACGATAGATAATAAATCAATAACAATATTTAACATACATGTACATGATAGCATAGCATAGAAACACTTAACAGAAAAGAATACATAGTTAAATCAATAATAGGGGATTTAATATATCCCTTTAAGACTAAATCAAATATAAACTAAAGATAATAAAGAAAGAAGTTAAGGACCATAATAGAACATTAGAAAATTAGAATGGGAACAGAAAGGAATTTACATTCTTCTTAGCTTTATATATGGCCCTGTTACAAAAATTGACCGTAAAGGCATAAAGATCTCACCAAAAAAAAGTAGAAAAGCACAAATACTAAGCACATCTTTTAATGATCACAATGCAATAAAATAATATTCATTTTTTAAAACCCTTAAAGAAAAAATCAAAAAGTGATTGGAGACTAACAAGTCTAAAGCATTAAGAGGAAAGAAAAAAATGAAAAGGAGACAAAAACCCAAAGCCTAGGTCAACAACCAAGAATGTTGGAAACCTAGGCTGCTATATCTTACTTCAATCCACCTTGTTTAAGAGTAAATTTAATTAAGAACTTGGTAAAGTTAATGAATTCCTAAGAGCTAAAGGGTAAGCTGAGGGATAAAAGCAGAATGTCAAAGAACAAACCAAGAAAATGACAATAATGAGACAACATACCAGACTTCTGTGTTACAGCTGAAGCAGTTTTTTGGGAGAAATTTCTGTCCCTAGATAGAACAAATCAACGAATTGAGTGCACCACTACAAAAAGAAACCAATAAATCAAGAGTCTTCAGTTAAATAACAAAGTCAAAAATTAAAGAAATTAACAAAATTGAAAACAAAAGAATTACTGAATCAATAAATAAAATTCAAAGCTGGATTTTGGGGAAAATGATAAAATAAACAGATTTTAAAAGAGAGAAAAATTAAATGATTTACATCAAAAAGGGAAATTCATAACAATTAAAGAATAAAATAAATTATCAAAATTATTTTGCTCAGTTGTAAGCTAACAAAACTGATAACTTAGAAGAAATGGACGAATAACTACAAAAATATAAAATACCCAAATTAACAAAAGAAGACCTAAGCTATTTAAGAAATCCAATATCAGGAAAAAAAAATTAAAGAAGCCATAAATAAACTCCCAAAGGAAAAAATAGCCTCTAAAACCAGATGGGTTTACAAACAAATTCTATAAACATTCAATGATGTTCCTAACACTTAATCACTTCCTATAATGTAAATATCACCCCCTCACACAAATTCAATTCACATGCTTGTCATGGCATCACCTCCCTGATATTGTGGTCTTCAAAAGCGAAACACAGGAGCAGCTGGTAGCTCAGTGGAAAGAGCACCAGTCCTGAAGTCAGGAGGACCTGAGTTCAAATCTAATCTTAGACTCTTAATAATTACCTAACTGTGTGACTTTGGGCAAGTCACTTAACCCCATTGCCTTAAATCAATAATTTTTTTTAAATGAAGGACAAACAACATAAATGCAGTTTTGATGCCTAAGTCAGAAAGAGACAAGGAAAGAAAGAAAACAGCAAACAAATACCTCCAGTGAAAATCGATGCACAAATTTTAAATAAAATATTAGAAAGCAAGCTAGAACAACAAAATATTAGAAAAAAGTTTCAGGTTGGATTTATACAATGAAAGCAGAGTTAGTGCTGCATAAGAAAGATTCTAAATATAATAGTCTACATTAATAATGTGAATAATAGAGGGAGTAGGGCAGGAAAAGGGAATAAACATTTATTAAGTGCCTACTATGGGTCAAACACCATACTAAGTCCTTTACAAATATTCATTCATTTATACTTTATAATTTATCAATAGATTATGCTTTTGACAAAATCTACCACTCTATTTTTATGTAAAACTCTTGAAATTATAGGAACAAATGTATATTTTCTTAATATAGTAAACAATATTTATCTAATACAAGAACAAATAATAAATGTAATGGAGAAAAGTTAGAGTTCTTCCCAATAAGATCAGAAGAAAAGCAAGGATCATTATCAATAGCAATAAGACAAGAAAAGAAAAACTAGAGAATAAACACAGGCATCACTTTTATAGATAGGATGTCCTACTTGGAGAACCCCAGAGAATTAACTAAAGTTTAATTAAAATAATAAAATTCAGCAAGTTGCAGAATATAAAATAAATCCTCATAAATCATCAACATTCCCATATGTAACTAATAAAACCCACTTGGAAAAACGAAAAAGAGAAGTTCTATTCAAAATAACTAGAAGCTATAAAATATTTGGGAATACATTTAGAAAGATTTGCTCCGATAATATACTAATCCAATTATAAGACATTCTTTGCAGGCAAACCTAGATAACTGGAGAAATATTAATTGCTCATGAGTAGATATATCCAATATAATAAAAATGATAATACTACTTAAATTAGTTTCCTTTTCAAGTATATATCAACCAAACTCCCAAAATATCTTATGGACCCAGAAAAAAATAACAAAATATATATGTAGGAACAAAAAGTCAAAATCTCAAGGGTAATAATGGATAAAAGTGGGAAAGAAGTTGGTCTATTAGCAACACATCTCAAACCACATTACAAAGTAATAATCATTAAAATGATTTGGTACTTGTTTTAAAAAAAAAGTCAATCTATGGAATGAAACATACAGAAGCAGAGTAGCATAATGTCTGATAAACCCAAAGACCCTAGTTACTTGAGGAAAGAATCATTATTTAACCAAAAGAACTAGGAAAACTGGACAGTAGTGTGACAGAAATTATGTTTTGACCAACATCTCACACGATCGATAGATAGATAGATAGATAGATAGATAGATAGATAGATAGAAAGATAGATAGATAGAAAGATAGATAGATGGGGAAGAGTTCAATACCAAACAAGTGGCAGAGAGGATCCTTTAAGATAAAATGAGTGATTTTGAAGGCATAAAATATAAAAGGTTTTGCAAAAACGAACCTAATATAATATTAGAAAAGAAAGAGGAAACTGGAAAAGAAACCTTTGGAACAAATTTTTCTGATGAAGATCTCATACTTATGATATATAAGGAACTGATCCAAATTTATAAACTGATTTAAAATTATAAGACTATGAGCCATTTCTTAAGTAAATAAATGATCAAAGGATATGAACAAGGAGTTTTCAAAGAAAGAAATCCAAGCAATCAATAAACATACAAAAAATTTCAAATAATCAGACTGACCAAGAGAAGAAAATGACAATTTTTCCTTTTTTGGAAGGACTGTGGGAAAACGGGTGCATTCCCGGGTAGTTCATTGTGGAAAACAAATTGGAATGATAACCAGAAAGTTATCAAAATGTAAATATCCGGGCGGCTAGGTGGTGCAGTGGATAAAGCACCGGCCCTGGAGTCAGGAGTACCTGGGTTCAAATCCGGTCTCAGACACTTAATAATTACCTAGCTGTGTGGCCTTGGGCAAGCCACTTAACCCCATTTGCCTTGCAAAAACCTAAAAAAAAAATGTAAATATTCTCTACTATTAGGCCTATAACCCACAGAGCTTTTTAGAAATAATAAGAAGAATCTACATAATAATTGCTACATTTTAATGTTTGCAAAGTACTTTACAAATAGTATCTCATTTGATCCTCAGGACAATCCTGGGAAGTAGGTGCTAGAATTACTCCCCTTTTATAGATGAAAAAACTGAAGTTAAGTGACTTATCTATGGTCACATAGCTAGCAAGTGTCTTAGATGGGATCTGAACTTTGGGTAGAGTCATCCTGACTTTAGCTGACTCTAGATGCAATGGGAGATCTTGGTCATTTTCATATTTAAAAAAAAAATGTGTTCAAGGCAGGCATTAATGGGAGGTAAGATTAAATTTTAAAACAACAAAGAGAAAGATCTATTAAAATAAAGATGTAAAAGAAAAAATAATCTGCCTTGAAGGAAAATTATTACTTTTTTCTTGTCAGTGGTACCCTACCCTCAGGACCCTTCCTCAGTCCCATTTTCTCTTCTCTTTGAATGTAACTAGGTCTTGGATGCCCATAATTACAGGCTTTGTCAGTGAAATCATTAGTTATCCCTTAGGATAATGACATGATAACTACACCCATCTCTCCTGAGCTGGGCAGCTTTCCTGAGTCTAAGAAACTCCCAAGGTTATTAATATATGTCCCTCTGCTCTGACTCATTTTCCTACCTACAGCTAAATGAGCAGATTCTCACTTGATATGATTGAATTCCTCCTAATCTATGACTGCTCAGAGCTATGTTCCAGAAACAATCAAACATCTTTTTTCCTGCATCCAAATCTCCCAAACCTAAAAGAACCCAGATTCTAGTTAATAAGGTTTCTTCAAGGTATTGGTTATCCCACAGTCTCCCAGTTAAGACTTTTCTTCATTCTCTCTCCCTTTCTGTCTTGTCACCCCTCCCTGACTCCTTATTGATATAATTCTTATTTTAATACGTTCTGCTTATTTTAATACTTTACTGATTTTTTTTCTTTTTTGTTATAAGGAATGGCTTTTTCAAAAAGGGGAGGGGCTGAGGGAGAGAGAGATTGGGAAACACTGGTGATATAAAAGGTAGCAACAACAATTTTAAAAAGAAAAAGGTTATTTTGCCAAAATGCAAAAAATAAAAATGAAAAATAAGATGGAAATAATGTGTCCAATCAGAAATGGGAGATATTGTCTTTGAATAGGAGTACACTTTTTGGAAATTAAAAGGAATTGTCATCACCTATTGTGGTCCTCCAGATAAAAAAACAATTGCAGCTCAAGCATCAGAACTGGATGTAAAAGAAGATGAAGAAGACAAATTCTATACCCAACTTTAAAAGATCCTAAAACTTAAGGCAACTTATACTTTGTCACAGCAGTAATATCGATGCAAAGACAAGGGGAAGCAAAGAAATAACTTGCCTTCTCCTGTTAAGAAAGGAGACCAGACTCCTTTTAGGCAGAGTTTGTCCTCAGAAGATGACAGTGTCTTTTCCTGGATAAATCGAGGGGTCTTGTTGCAGGGACCTAGGCAAGAGGGAAGAGAAGCAATTTTTATTTCTCTTTCAGTGTTATCTCTAGAAATTTGTTTTTAGTGGCCAGTAAAAATCCCCAAGAATCTGAGTAAAACAAACAAGGGATGCTTTGTGGGTTTCTTCAGTATATAACAGAGAGACAACAGAGTGTTAACTAAGAGGAGAATGTGAAGTTGTATATGTTCTACTGTCTACGTCTGCCAAAAAATCAGGTTAAAATTAGCCCATATTCACCAGGGAGCAGCTATGTAATTTCTGCTCTTGTTTCTCTAACAATCAGTCTTGAGCAATTAAGCAATTCATAATAAATAGATGGGTAAATGTTAGTACCTTTGTGTTGAGAAACCTGAAAATGTGTTCTTCTCCACCTACTACTGTTGGTAATTTTCTTGTCCCCGCAGTAAGAGGGAAGCTAGGATAACTTAGTAGAAGGTTCTGAACTCACAGAAGAGGTTCCAACTTGAGACTACAGGCAATCTATATCAATTACTTCAATTCCAGGGGAAGATAAATGTTCCCTAATAGCTAGAGCAAACAGATCCAGAGTAGACAATGTCAGAGTGAGATGATGAAATGCTTTGGATGGGGGTGAGAGTACACCATCAAAGTAGGGAAACTTGGTGGAGAAGAAATGATGATAGGGGCAGCTAGGTGGCTCAGTGGATACAGCACTGGCCCTGGATTCAGGAGGACCTGAGTTCAAATCCAGCCTCAGACGTATGACACTAACTAGCTGTGTGACCCTGAGTAAGCCATTTGCACCTGATTACCTTCCCTCCCCCCCCAAAATAAAAGCCTAAGAGAATATATAAAGAGACTAACTTTGGAAATCTGCTATTTGGAGTGGAAGGCAGAATCAATCAATGTCAATCAATTTATTAAGTACTTAATAAATTAATTAAATTAAATCAAAGTATTTATTAAGATTTTATATTTGAATTTAGAAGTGTCAAGAAACCACTGATTTTACAGAGTAGGAGGGCAACACGCTCAGACTTGTGATTTAGGAAGATCACTTTGATAGCTGAATGGAGGATGGACTGGAATGGGGAGAGACAAAGTAGAGGAGACCAATCAGAAGCTTATAGCAATAATCCAGTCAAAAGTGATCTGAGTCTGAACTAGAGTGGCAGGTGTATGAGTAGAAAGAAGAAAACATATGGGAGAAAAATTTAGCAATGGATTTGGATATGAAGAGTAAAGTACAAGTGCAGAATTGAAGATGACATTGAAATTATAAGCCAAGGTGATTGGTGGTGCTCTCAACAGTATTAGCAAAGTTGGGAGAGGGAGAAAGTTTGGAGGGAAAGAGAGTGAGCTCTGTTTTAGACATGTTGAGTTTGGGATGCCTATGGGATATGCAGTTTGAAAAATACAGAAGGCAATTGGTGATTTGGGATTAGTTCAAAAGAGAGATTAGGCCTGGACATATATTTGTGAACCCATGGGGGTGAAGGAAGGAAGTAAGGGAGGGAGGGATGGAGGGAGGAAGGAAGGAAGGAAGGAAAAAAGAAGCAAAGGGGGAAGGAAAGAAGGAAGGAGGGAGGAAAGGAAGAAAAGAACATCAAGTAAACACAAAAATAAGCAGAAAACTAAAACAACTTCAGAAAGAAATACAAATAGCACAATTTTGTTCATTGTTCAGTCATTTTCAATCATGTCTAACTTCATGACCCCCTTTGTTGGGGGGTGAGGGTGGTTCTTGGCAAAGATACTAGAGTGATTTGTCATTTCCTTCTTCAGCTTATTTTATAGATGAGAAAACTGAGGCCAAAAGGGTTAAATGACTTATCCAGGGTCACACAGCTAGCAAGTATTCGAGGCCAGATTTGAACTCACAAAGATGACCCTTCCTGATTCCAGGCCCAGCACTCCATCCATTGTGCCCACATTGTTAAATTTTACATATAGATGGATAGACAGAGATAGAGATCTCTATACAGAGAGATAGATATAAATCTATATCTATCTATATATCCATATATCCACACACACACATATATATACACATACATACACATACATATAAAAAGTCCAAGTGTGCATTACAGAAGTTCACATTTTCATATAAAATCTTTTTTTGTTCTTTGAATTCTTGAATGTTTGTTTTTGTCACAATTAAGCTCATAATTTTTAAAGAGGATAAAAAGTGTAGTTCTCAAAAACAGAGTATTACTATTCTCCAAGGAACAGCCTCAATAAGCATCAGAACAGAGACTGAGCAACTTTAATGGAGGAAATTTTCTTATTTCAAGAATGAAATCGGGGCAGCTAGGTGGTGCAGTGGATAGAGAACCCGCTTAGTGGGGTATTGGTGCCACTTTCCCCAGTGTCCATTAGAAAACTGGCAGATGGGTGTTGGCTCCCCATCTTTTGGAAAAACAGATTATTCCCTCTTTCCCTCTCAATTCTCTCACACTTTTCCTGAGTTTTAGTCAGCATATAATGTATAAAACTCCTTTAAGTAGCTTCCTCACCCCCTGCCCTTCCCCCTCATACACAAACATACACCATTCCCCACCAAAATGGAAGAGGGAAGATGTTTTTAGTGATAGTGAAAGATAGTTTTTGTAAAATGATGTTCTAGTCTAAAGGCAAGATCAATGAATCAATACTTAATTCATTTTCTTGCTCTTTGTGTCTTTTACCTAAAAAACTAGAGGGAATTGTCGATTGGAAAGTTATGATTAAGTAATTCAGCATGACCTCCTGGATAAAAAGTCAAAAGACCCTAGGTTCACTTTCTGCCTTGGACACATCCTGGCTGTGTGACTTAACCTTTCAGCACTGAAGGCAACTTTTGGAAACTATTAGTTGCAGAACAGGTACAGTACTGCATGTGGAGAAAGCTGGTTCACTGGTAGTTCCAGTGAAATCACTGGACCAATCCAAAAAGTAAAATTATTAAGTTAAATTCCATTGAATCAATACTCTCCTATTTTATAAGACACTAGACCTAATCATCACTGACCCTAGGATATGGTGCCCATACTTGGTTCCAGTTCCATTTTTCCAGGATGGTCTTACTTTTAATTTGGTCTTTTTAAAAAGTAAATGTTTAATTAAGATACAAGTTCTTTTTGGGCAGTGCCTGTTTTGGGTTTTTCTTTGTATTTTCAGCATTTCACCCTATCCTGATATATCGTAAGAGCTTAATAAATGTATATCGATTCACTAAGGCTTTGTAAAAGGAGCATTATTTTGTTAGCCCATGTGTCCTGAGTTCTGGTTTGGAAAATGTCCACTTTATCTCTGGGACATGCTGGGATATGAACCAGCATATGATTTGTTGGTTTGGCTCTAAGGAATAATGGGTGTGAGATTAACTACAGCTGTGGTAGGGCTGAAGGGGTGGGCTTAGGTTCCATTTACAATCCTTCTGACCTCATTTGTAACCTTGACAGTCTCCAATAAATGAGAATCTCACAGGCAGTTGCAATTTCTCTTAGATGGGGAGCCAACACTCATCTGCCAGTTGTCTAAAGGACACTGTGGAGAGAGGCATCAATATTCTCCTAAGCCCCACCCAGTATCACCCCCCTTCCCAGTCTTATTCCATCCCCCAAACTCTGAAGGAGTACCCTCTAGTCTTGTTGTCTTGAAGCAAAGAAGAAGCAACCAGAGAGGTTCCAGCATGAGGTCCACCAACTGGAATAGTTCTAGCTAGGGAGAAAAAGGGAGAAAAGACCTCTTGGGGATGTTGAGGGGTGGGAGGAGATAGAGATCTGAAGGTCTGGGATGCAACTTATTTCTACAGATCACCAGGTAGGAATTAGGCCCTTACTGTATAGTCCCTGCCCTCAAGAAACTTCCATTCTACTAAGAGGCATGCAACAGGCAAAGAGATCAGGATGTACATGGCTATTTGAGATAGGAAAGAGCATAAACAAAATGATCAGCAAAGGTTCTCTTGGGAGATGGTACATGAACTAGTTTTTAAGAAAGCCAAGGATTCTAAGAGGAAGTGAGGAGTGAGCATATTGCAGGTGTGGGGAACAGCCAGTGCTAAGATGTAGAAGTCAGAGATAGTTTATCAAACTACCCAAAAGGCCAGTGCAGCTAGAACACTGAATAAATTAAAGGGAATAAAGCAGAATAAACCTGGAATGGTAGGCTTTAGGCAGATGGTAAGCAGGTTTAAATACCAAGGTAAGGCCAAAAGGCAATAGGAAGCCACTAAAATTTCTTGAGTATGGGAGTGGCATGGTCCAACCTAAGTTTTAGGAATATCCATTTACTAGCTTATGTGGAGTATATACAGGCAAGAGAAGAAACTAGAACTCCAATTGCAACAGTCCAGGTAAAAAGGTCCAACTAGGGTGGTAATCATGTGAGTAAAAAAGAAGAGGAAAATTAGACATATCAAAGAGGTAGACATCAAATTACAAGGCTTGAGATATGAAGAATAAAGGTGACCTGACCAAAAAAACTATAATGTCCTCTGAGGAAATTGGGAGATATGAGGCGGGGTGGTAAAGGAGAAAGTTTCATTTTGGACATGTTGAATTTGAGATGCCTATGAGACATCTAGATAGAGAGGTCCAGCAATAGGCAATTGCTCATATACAAGTGAAGCTCAGGAGAGGAATAGGAATAGTTTCCCCATCTGCAAAATCAATGGCCTCTAAAGACAATACTGAATCATCCCAAAATCCTTCTTGCTGTCCCAGTATGGTCATAAAGTGGAGGGAGAGATTGCAATTCTTCTTATAGATCTCAAGGCAACCTACCATAACTAATCAAAAAACTATCACTTGTGGCCTTGAGGCAGGTGGAAGTTAGCCAAGGGGCCCCGAATGCAAAAAAATAGGGAACATGCAATTCCTTGTATGGGGCAATACAGATTTTGAGACTCCAGATGGGCGCATTAATGGAACTGGCAGAAGAACAGAGAAGAAGTGGTAAGGGTGGGTGCTTGAGGCTCAGAGAAGTGAAGCCCAAGGCAAGTGCAGTGGGAAATAGTCTGAGTAGCAGAATACTGAAGCTGGACCTCTACTCTAGGACTTGCTATGGAGCTCAGAGCCCTGGAGAGACATCAGGTTATAGTGTGTGATTGCAAACAACCAGATGAAGGGTCAATGGCCTGGTTTATCATTTAGCCCTGACCCTCTGTCCCCACCTCAATTCCACTGGCCCCAACTAAATTCCACTGTCCCCTTCCCCAGAATTTGCTGATGTAGACCAAGCAATGAAAAAGAGAAGCTTCCAGATTTTGTGTAATGTGACTGATCCGAATGAGAAAAAAAAAAAACTGAGTTCAAATCTTGGTGGGCAAGAGGGTAGAACAGGAATCTACCCCTGGGGAACAATAACAGCTATAATACCAACAACAGCAGCGTATTGTGGAGGACTTGGAGTTGGGAAGTCCTGAAATTGAATCCTGCTTACCTCTCTTACTGTGTGGCCCTGAACAAGTCTCTTAACCTCTCTGCCTCACTTTCCCTCATCTGTAAAATGAGTATAATCATAGCAGCTACTTTCTAGAATTGTTATAAAGATCAAATGAGATGATATTTGTGAAGCACTTTGCAAACCTGAAGGAGATATATACTATTATTTTTTGTTTATTTATTTTATAGTATTACAATAATCTTGTGAGAGTAATCATAACCTTCCCCCCACCAAAAAAAAAGATGAGGAACATCAAGAATAGTGAGAGAGGGGCAGCTAGGTGGTGCAGTAGATAGAGCACTGGCCCTGGAATCAGGAGAACCTGAGTTCAAATCCTACCTCAGACACTTCATAATTACCTAGCTGTGTAGCCTTGGGCAAACCACTTAACCTCATTGCCTTGCAAAAAAAAAACCCTAAAAAATAATAGTGAGAGAGAGAGAGAAAAAAATGTACTTCAGTCTGTTCAGATCCCAATGGCTCTGTCTCTGGGATGAGTTGCCTTCCCCATCGTAGCCATCAGAGAAGTTGGTTCAATATTTTTCCCACAGTTGCTATTACTAGCTGTATTTCCCTCTACTCTATTCCTCCTCACTCTCATCTATTCCATCCTCTCTCCTTTCATCCTGTCCGTATTCAGAAGTGTGTTGTATCTGAATACCCTCTCCCACGATCTTCCCTCCTTCTCTTCTATCTCCTATTCCCCCCGTTCCCCCTTCTCCCATCCCTTTCCTCTCATTTTTCTCTAGGGTAAGATAGATTTCTATACCTTATTAAGTGTGTATGTTATTTCCTCTCTGAGACACTTCTGATGAGAATGAATAATGTGAGCTATTATTAATAATAATAATAATTAATATTAACAATAACTGCTAGTATTAACACAAAGCACTTTAGAGTTTGCAAAGTCATATATGTGAGAGAGAGAAAGATGGAAATATAAATATACATACATGAGTACTATGATTAGCCTCATTTAACACATTAGGAAACTAAGATAAACAGAGCTTAAGTGCCTTGCCCCATGTCTAACTCAGAATTCAAACTCAAGTCTTCCTGTCTCCCAGACCAGTGGTCATTGTTCTATCCAGCTGCCAAGAAGCGCAGGATGGGGATTCTCTTTGGAAGTTTCTATGGGATCAGGCATCCTGGTATGGAAAGAAAGGTTTGGAAAAACCAGTTCTCAACACCAAAGTGCTCAGAGCCATCAAATGATTTGACATTGGAAACATTTTATCAGTGGACATACCATTCAAAAAGATTTATGACCCTCTGGTGCTGCATCCTAAAGCTCATGGGGACTTTCTAGCTGCTGTCCAGCTGAACTCTCCTATATGTGCTATCTCCTTTATTAGAATTCAAGATTCTTGGGAAAAAGAAACTGGCTCTGTTTTCCTGTTTGAATCTATGCATTTAAACAAATTCATTCATTCATCCTAGAGAACTCTGCCCTTGTAGCTTCTAGAAGTTGATCCAAACCTACTATTTCTTGAGAGTATGTGTTTCCCTCTGAATTCCTCTAAAATTGCAACTACTCAAAGACAGAGACTGTATATTTGCCCTTGTTTAATGTGGGAGCTGGGAAGCAGGCACCACATCCTCTGTGGATACAATGGCCCCTAGAACAGACTGAGGAGCCTGCTCCTAGAAAGGCAGGAAGAAATTAGATGGAAGTGCCTTGGGAAGATTCAGAGCACAAGCAGACATTCTCTGATTGGTTCTCATCTGCTAGCTCCTCAGCAGAGAGAAGCCTCTTTAACTGTGTAGCCCAAACTCTGTGATATTCAAAAGGCACTAACTAGTCCACTTTAGTCAACCTCTTGTTTCTCACTCCTACCTAGGTGACCCTGCAGTGGATAGAGTGCCAGGCCAAAGAGCCTAGAGAACCTGAGTTCAAATTTGACCTCAGACACTTATTAGCTGTGTGACCCTAGACAAGTCACTTCACCCTAATTGCCTCAGTTTGCTCATCTGTAAAATGAGCTATAGAAGAAAATGACAAACTACTACAAGATCTTTACTAAGAAAATTCCAAAATAGGGTCACAAAGTCAGACATAACTGAAATGACTCAACAACATCTGAGGCTGACATGTGATCCAGGAAAGGCCTTTACCTTTTATCTCTTTATGTTTGTTCTTCCTGTTTTCAGATGAGGTGTTGTACCCTGGTATTCACGACAGCTTTGCAGAAGTCACCCCAGTAGTACTGTTCTAAGGAGAAAAACAGTCTTTAAGATCCATGGGACACAGATTCATCCAGTCGTCATGGGAACTGAATTTGTTTGGAGTGAATGCTATGTAAAAAACAATCTTAAGTCTGAGCCCACTCTCCCCAGAGACTGAGGAGGTATAGGAAAGAGTGAGGAGATGATGGGGAAAATGTTTATACTTCTAGTTTTGTGCTCCCTTCAAGCACATTTGTTAAAAAAAAACACATTAATTTATGTTCATTGGTTAAATAAAACTGGGGAGTTAATCACTAGTAGTTGTCATGCAAACTAAATCAGAATAAAGACTTGAACCTATAGCTTTGTTAAAAAAAAAAAAAAACAGCCACTCCACCAATAGCTAATGCAAAAATTTTTTTACTTGGGCAGCTAGGTGGCGCAGTGGATAAAGCACCGGCCCTGGAGTCAGGAGTGCCTGGGTTCAAATCCGACCTCAGACACTTAATAATTACCTAGCTGTGTGGCCTCGGGAAAGTCACTTAACCTCATTGACTTGCAAAAAAAATTTTTTTTTACTTGACTTCATATCAGTAATGGGTATGTATTCCTTGCCTTCTCAATAGGTTGGGGCAGAGGAAGAAAATCTGGAACTGAAAATAAAGTAAAATTTAAGAGAGAGACAGATAGACAGACAGAAATAGAGACAGTGAAAGAGAGAGAAAGAGACAGAGACAGAGAGAAAGAAATCCCCAATTCCTCAGGAGTACTCCCTAGAATCTTGAAGGGAATATGTAGTCAAACTTGCTCTGGAAAAAAATAAAGAACTTCTTACTAGTATCGCCACCACTTAGTATATGGTAAGCTCTTGGAAGTGGTTATTGACTAAACCAGCACTTTAGGAACTTGTTCAATGCAGATGGAAACCCAAGAGGCTAGGTCTTTGGAACTGTCGTGACAGTATATTGAAAAAAACTGGGTTTCCAGAAGTTTGTAAATCCATGGCAGGACTCTCTAAGTCTGTCAGTATTTTTGTAGGTTGTAGGGACAACTTTTGTTTGGTAGAGGAGGGTGTGTGTGTGTGTGTGTGTGTGTGTGTGTGTGTGTGTGTGTGTGTCTGTGTGTGTGTGTGTGTGTCTGTGTGAACTAGTTAGGTTATCAGAAGTAGAGGTCCCAAGGAGAACTGGCTCCAGACTTAGCCAGATACATGTCTGAGAGTGTGGTTGTGAGATCCTTCTGTCTCTAATAACAAATGACAGTTACTTGAGAAGTAGCCATTTCACCCAAAGAGAGAATCCAGAGATTTTTATCACATCTACGTCCTACATTTTGTCTCTTTGCTCTTTGCATTATTTTTTTTTAGGTTTTTGCAAGGCATTGGGGTTAAGTGGCTTGCCCAAGACCACACAGCTAGGTAATTATTAAGTATCTGAGGTCGGATTTGAACTCAAGCACTCCTGACTCCAGAGCCGGTGTTCTATCCATTGTACCACCTAGCCAGCCCCTCTTTGCATTATTTTTAAGCCAGATTAACACTACATAGCAAACAGGACTGGCCTTACCCACAGGTTAGCTAGATGACAAGAAGTTATTAAAGTAGGTACCAGGCAGTGAATCAGTTGCTGAGAATATCAAGACAATCATGCCCTAAACAATCCCTGGCTTCAAGAACTAACATTCCATTGGGAGTAAACAGCATTGATCAATAAACCAACAAGCCTATTAAGCATCCTTTATGCATCCAGGCTTCCGGCAATACAGGGACAAAACTAAAAATTCCTGTCTTCATTCTAGTCTAACAATAGACTGTAGGCAGACATAGAGGGAAAGGGACTAGTATTGGGGGACTAAGAAAAGCTTCCTGAAAAAGAAGGCCAGGTATTCTAAGAGATAGAGGTGAAGAAGGAAGGCATTTCAGTTATGAGGCACAGCCAGTACAAAGGCCCAGAGATGGGAGATGAAGAAAGAGTCCTATGTGAGGAACAACAAGGAGGTCAATGTAGTTGGAGCATAGAGTACATGAAGAGGCATTATGTGTAATAAACCTGACAAGGATTAAAGATAGATTATATTTAAAATCCCATTCCAACCAGAGCCCTAAGGGCAGGCAAGACATGCAACTGTCTAAGATGAAGGAGGGAAGAGAAAGACAAGCGAGACAAGGGATGCTTTTGATAAAGACACATTTTTAAATATAAGAAAAAAATTCTCCATGGAGAGATTTTATTTTTTATTTATATGTGGCAAAGTCTCAACTTGTCTTCTGGATAGAGAGGTGCCACTTTTATATGAAGAAAGAGGTACACTCCTTAAGTCTTGTCCCAAGGGCAAAAAAAAAAGCCTTATATTTCTTCTGTGATTATCAGAGATTCTTGATTTTTTTCAGTCATCAGTTCCCCTAAGACAATTTCAAGGGGGTTAATGCTATTGAATATATATTTCCAAAATATTCTGCTTAATCAATTCCTATTTGTTCATAGGATAATAGGCCTTTACTTGCAAAGGCCTCAGTGGTCACCTAGTCCATCTCCTTTATTTTACAAAGAAGGAAAGTGAGAATTACAAAGAAGGAAAGTGAGAAATAGAAAGGTGAAGTCCCTTGCCTAAGTCACACAGGTAGTAAGTAGCAGAGACAGGATTCCAACTAAAATCTAATGACAAATTCAGTAAACTCATTTGAGATGGTTTTTTTATGTGATACTTTATACAGCATGTAACTCTGAAGTATTATAGTGTAAGCAATCCAAATTGTCTTTTATGTTACTTTCTTTAAAGCTCCAGGGGCAGCTAGTGGTACTGCAGTGGATAGCACTCCAGGTCTGGAATCAGGAAAATTCATTTTCCTGAGTTCAAATCTGACCTCAGACACTTCCTGTAAAGCCACTTAATTTTGTCTGCCTCGGTTTCCTCATCTGTAAAATGAGCTGGAGAAGGAAACAGCAAACCATATCAGTATCTTTGTCAAGAAAACCACAAATGGGGTCATGGAAAGTCAGACACACCTGAAAAATGACTGAACAACAACTATAAGCCTCCAGAAAGGTCCTGAATCATATCAATTATCCAGTAAAAGAATGTGATATCTGAGTTTTCCACTGGGTGGCGATTGACATGTCACCAGCCAAGTGGTCCAAGAGGTCCTAATCATAGTCTCTCTGGTGCATGCATGAGAATGCCTACTAAAAGGTTGAAGCATCCTCTCTCTCCACCAATATAATTGGATTGAAGAAGCACAGTCTGGAGTAGAGTGTCATATTTGAGGGACAGCAAGAAAGCAGACATCACTTGACCATAAAATACTTGAAAAGAGTTGGGCAGGGGTGGCTAGGTGGCACAGTGGATAGAGCACCGGCCCTGGAGTCAGGCGTACCTGAGTTCAAATCCAGCCTCAGACACTTAATAATTACCTAGCTGTGTGGCCTTTGACAAGCCACTTAACCCCACTGCTTTGTCAAAAAAAAAAAAGTTAGACTTAAGACTGAAAAACTAGGAAGGGGCTGGGTTATGAAAATAGAGGATTTTATATTTGAGTGGAGATGATTAAATGGCAGGGGTGGGGGAACAGGGTCAGATCTGTGCAGGGGTGGGGGAATAGGGTGGGGGAACAGGGTCAGATCTGTGCAGGGGTCGGGGAATAGGGTGGGGGAACAGGGTCAAATCTGTGCCATAAGAAGATCACTTTGACAGCTGAGGAGTGGATGGTCTGGACTGTGGAGAGATCTGAGGCAAGAATATCAACCAGCTGGCCATTACAATGGATGTGAGATGACCTACATCGAGTTGGGACAGTGTCCCAGGAGATAAGAGGACACATAGGAAAAATGTTGTGAGGGTGGAAATGATAAGCCTTGACAACCGATTAGGTTTATAAAAATGAATATGAGAGAAGAAAAATTGATTCTAAAGTAATGAGCTTGGGTGACTGGGAATATAGTGATACCCTTGAGAATAATAAGGAAATTTAAAAGATGGAAGGGGTGGAAGGATAATGAATTGGGGGGGGGGGCATATTGAGTTGGAGCTGCCTAGAAGATATCCCATTGGTGATGCAAGACTTTAACTCAGGAGGGAAACCAATGCTAGGAACCATTTGTTTAGATGATAATCTGAATTCATTGGAGCTGATGAGATCACCAAATGAAATAGTATAGATAGAGCAGAGAAGACAGTCCAGGACTGAATCCTATGGTTTCCTACCATTAAAGGATGTCATCTGGACGAGGATCTAGCAAAAGAGATTGAGGACGAGGAATAAGATAGATAGAAGGATAGCCAGGAGAGAGTGGAACTCTGAAACCTTAAAGAAAAGAATATCAAGGAGAAGAGGATAATCAGCAGTACCAGAGGCTCTAGAAAGGTCAAGAAGGGCCAGTATTGAGAACAAGTCATTGGATTTAGCAATTAAGAGATAACTGGTGACTTTGGACAAAGCAGTTTCATTTGAATGATGAAGTTGGAATCCAGACTGGGAAAAGTTTAGGATTGAGTAAAGAGGAGAGAAAGCAGAAGAAATCAGTATAGACAGTTTTCTCAAGGAGTTAAGCCAAGAAGGAGAGAAGATATGTAGAATGACAGCTAGCAGGGATGATAAGATCAAGGGAACAATTTTTTAAGGATGGGGAGACTTTGGCATATTTCTAGGCAGCCAGGCATGAACCAATAGATATTGAGGGATTGAGGACTAGAAAAAGAATGAGGATGCTAGAGGAAGCAACCTTTTGGAGAAGACAGGAAGAGGTGGAATGAAGGATACATGTGGACTGAGGGATTTGTCTTGGAAAGGAAAAAGGGTCTTGAGAGATGGGGGTAAAGGAGGAAATAATGAAGAAAGACAGCTAAGTATGTGAGCTCAAGAGGAAGTAAGAAGAGGAGAGATGTTATTGAATGGCCTTAATTTTTTCAGTGAAGCATGAAGTAAAGTCCTCATCTGAAAGTGTTGGGAGAGTCTTGAGTAAGGGAGCCAAGGAATAAGCACTTCCTTTATTTACTTGTTTGTGTGTGTGTGTGTGTGAATTTATTTATTCATTCATTCATTCATTTTTGGAACAAGCATCTCTATGGCACTTATTCTGTGTCAGACACTTTCTCATTTGATTCTCATAAACACCCTGGAAGGGAAGTACTTGTATTATCCTCATTTTACACTTGAGAAAACTGAGGCAAATAGCAATTAAGTAACTTGCCCAGGGTCACACCATTAGTAAGTGTCTACTAAGGCCATATTTGAACTCAGGCCTTCCCTACCTGAGGTTTAGTACCCTATTCACCATGTCATGAGCTGCAAAGACTTGTAATAATGACTTTTGGAATTAGAATCTATTAGGAAACTAGAAAATCCTTTGGTCTTATTTGTATTGTTGCCCTCAATGTGTAAATTATCTTTCCGGTTCTGCTTAGTTCCCACTCTTACTTCCCACAGTCATGGCATCCAACTTCAAGCAGTAGTAGTACACAGGAGTTTAAAAACCTAGGCTATTTACCCAGATGGCAAAGAAACAAAACAGAAGCATTATACTGATTGCAAAATAGCCTGACACAATATACGACAATGAATGGAATGGAATATCATTGTGCCCTAGGAAGCGACAAACAAGAGGAATACAGAGAATCATGGATTCTCATGTGAAGCAATACAAAGTTTTTTGGATGTGTTTATTGGGTTTTGCTTAATTTCCTTTTCCTTCTTCCTCTTTTTTGTTTTTTAAAAAAAATCTTAACTTATGAAGGACAGATCCCTGGGACATGGAGGGGAATACAAGAAGAAAAGATGGGTGAAACCAAAACAAAAAGTATCAATAAAAATCCATTTGAAAAAATAGTCAGATGCAAGCAGAAGGAAGTTCAGGAATAGCACAACAAGCAGAGGGTTTATGGAGTCACAGTTGTATTTTAGTACACACCTTCTAAAGTTCATTTTTGTTGATATTTGTCAAGTATAGAAGTTTATGTTTTTTAAAAATGAATTTACAAGAAAACCCTATGCTTTTGAGATTCAAAATTTAGCTAGGGAATACGGATTTATGGGGGCTGGGCCTGGAATCAGGAAGACCTGAGTCCAAATCCAGTCTCAGACACTTACTAGCTGTGTGACCCTGGGCAAGTCATTTAACCTCTGCTTTAATTCACTGGGCAGACCGTTTCAGTATCTTTGGCAAGAAAAACCACATTGACAGTATTGCTCTGCTATAGTCCATGGCATCACCAGAAGTCAGGTATGACTGAACGACAACAAGAAAAATGAAATAATACTCAAAATATCCCAAACCAAGAAGTCATTACTCAAGATCAAGGGTTCTTAAACTTGTTTGTGTCATGGACTACTCTACCAATGTGGTAAAGCCTATCAATAGACTTCTGCTCAGAATCATCTTTTTTAAATGCATAAACAAGATTATGAAGAAAATCATAATTAAAAAGTTCCAAGATCGAATGGCTTAGCAAACTGTGGTATATGTATGTGATGGAACACTATTGTTCTATTAGAACCCAGGAGGGATGGGAATTCAGGGAAGCCTGGAGGGATTTGCATGAACTGATGCTGAGCAAGATGAGCAGAAGCAGAAGAACACTGTACACCCTAACAGCAACATGGGGGTGATGGTCAACCTTACTGGACTTGCTCATACCAACAGGGCAACAATCACACAATTTTGGAATATCTGCGATGGAGATTGCCATCTGTATACTAAGAAAGAAATGTGGAATTTGAACAAAGACCAAAGACTGTTACCTTTAATTTTTTTAAAAAAATATTATCTTATTATGAAATTCTGCTATATCTCATACTTTATGTTTCTTTCTTAAGGATATGATTTCCATCTCATCACATTCAACTTAGATCAATGTATACCATGGAAACAATGTAAAGACTAACAGTGGAGTGTGAGGGGAGGGAAGCAAGATTAGGGGAAAAATCGTAAAATTCAAAATAAATAAAATCTTTCCAAAAAATTAAAAATAAAAAGTTCCAAGATCCAGACTCGCAAAAATCTATTCCCCAGGTTAAGAACCTGTATTCTAATGAGAGATTCCATTTCCTGGGGGCCCTGCCCTCTGTCTGATTACAGCAGCAGCTTGTCCCCTTTGACTTTGAGGCAACTGAGTAGTTCAGAATCTCAAAGGCTATGGAGAAGAAACCATGGCAACTCATTATGAACACCAGCATCAAGATCTCATCGCCTCTGTCCTATCATGCAGCTGCTCACCCACTGTGAGCTCTCATTTGTTGAGTTTCCCAGGCTCTTTCTCTCCAGATCATCATAAAACCATAAGACACAGATACAGTTTACCTTGAGCTGACCTTATCTTTTCCCTCAAATCCTCTTTCTTTCCAAACTTATCTGTTATTCTTTGTTGACTGGAAACTAGAAACAAGTGAAGATACAAAGGTAGGAAATGCTAGGATATTGTTCCAGCATACTTTGCATCAATTGTCATTCCTTCCTTCCTTCCTTCCTTCCTTCCTTCCTTCCTTCCTTCCTTTCTCTTTCTTTCCTTCTTCCTTCCTCCCCTCCTTCCTTCCTTCCTTCACTTCATTCCTTCTTTTTCTTTCTTTCTCTTTCTTTCTTTCCTTCTTCCTTACTTTCTTCCTTCCCTTATTTCTTTTTCTTTCTATTTTCTTTCTCTGTGACTTTCTAAGTGACTTGCCCAGGGTCACACAGGTCCTCCTGACACCACTCTATCCACTGCACCACTTAGCTGCCCCCCAATTGCCATTTCTGTATCTGTGTCTTATGGTTTTATGATGATCTGAAAAGAAAGAGCCTGGGAAACTCAACAAGTGAGAGCTCACAGTGAGTGAGCAGCCGCATGATAGGACAGATGTGGTGAGCTCTTTATGTGTAAAGAGATTCTAGTTCTACACAAAAGAGTACTAAGGCAATGTATGGGGGATACAGGATAGAGGTGTTTTCATGAGAAAGCTGACAACAGTTTTGCTTTTTTTCAAAGGCTGAAACCTTGGTAATTAGCTGTGATCAGAATTAGAGGAAGAAATTAGCAGACAGGATGGTATATTAAAAACTGTACTCCATTTTCAACAATTCCAATTTATTTCCTATCACAAAACTTAACATTGAAAAAGTTTTATTTTATACTGACATCACTGGCATTTGTAAAAACCACCACTACCCTGGAATGTTCTCTCTCTTATGGGAGAGAGAATAGTCACAAGCAAAAGAAACTTTGTGATCCTAAAAGAGAGTTTAAAAGGAGGTAAGAAGTGAAAAGAACTAGAACAAGGGGAGGGGGTCTTTAATGATCCCTAGAACAACTAGGTAATGGCTGAACAAAGTGTGGCATGTGAATGTGATAGAATATTTTTGTGCCATAACAAAATTATGAAAGAGTCAAGAATTTCAGAAAATCCTGGATTGTATGAACTTGTACAGAGTGAAGTGAGAAGAACCAGGAGAATGTTTTATACGAGATAAGCAATGTTAGGACTTTGAAAGACTTGAGAATTCTGATCCAGGCAATGCCAACCATGATTTCAGAAGATAAATGAGGAAGTATGTGGCCAATCTCCTGATAGAGAGATGATGGATATAAGATAAAGAAAGAAATATACAACCCTATAACAAGATAAGCTCAAAATGGGTACAGGATTTAGACATAAAATAGAATATTATAAGCAAACTAGGAGATCAAGGAGTAGTTTACCTGCCAGATCAATGGAAAGGGAAGCAGTTTATGACCAGGGAAGAGATGAAGAACATCATTAAAAACAAATTATATAATTTTGATTACATTAAATTAAAAAGTTTTTTCACTGATAAAACCACTGTAAAAGATGAAAAGAAATGTAGTAAATTGGGAAACAAGTTTTACAACTAGTATTTCTGACTAAGGACTCATTTCTAAAATATACAGAGAACTGAGTCAAATTGTTAAAAAAAAAAAAGTCACTCCTCAATTGACAAATGGTCAAAGGATATGCAAAGGCAATTTACAGATGAGATCAAAGAGATCCATAGTCATATGAAAAAATTGGTCTGAATCATTACTTATTAGAGAAATTCAAATTAAAACATCTCTGAGGTACCACTTCACACCTCTCAGACTGGCCAATGTGACCAGAAAGGACAATGATCAATGTTGGAAGGGAAACATCTGCTTCACCAGGACTGGGAGTTGGAAAAAAAGCTGCAGCACAGCCCAGCACAGCCCAGAGATCACCGGCAACAGCTTGAAGGGGTGGTGGGAGAACTCTGTTGCAGCTGGGTAAGTATGGAGTAAGGAGCATGGCCACAGAATCTGCACCCCCAGAGACGGTAAGGGAAGTCTGCAGAGATTTCTCTGCTCTCCCTGGGGTAGTACTCTGCTGTATGCCTACACTCAGATATTGCAGTTTGGGCCTCTATACTAAGATAGTAGGATCCTCCTTATAGCCCCAGCACAGAGGGAAGTACTGGGCCATCTACATATCAAAGCATAGGCTAGAGAGCATAAGACCTTGGAGGAATAAAAGTCCCCCCAAAAAAAACAACCCCAAAGCCTTGGAAGTGCTAAAAATTAGTTGTGGGCTGAGGAAATGAGTAAACAACAGAAAAAGAAGACTCTGACCATAGAGAATTACTTTAGTCCCATGGTAGATCAAAACACATACTCAAATGATGACAAAAATCGAAGCTTCCATATCCAAAACCTCCAAGATAAATAGAAAATGGGCTCAGACTATGGATGAGCTCAAAAAAGACTTTGAAAAGCAATTAAAGGAGATGGAGGAAAAATTGGGAGGAGAAATGAGAGCAATGCAGAAAAATCATGAAAACCAAAACAAAAGCTTGGTGAAAGATATACAAAAAATACTGAAGAAAATAATATGTTAAAATCCAGTGTAGGCCTAATGGAACAAGCAAAACAAAAGGCAAATGAGGAGAAGAATGCCTTAAAAAGCAGAATTGGCCATCTGGAAAAGGAGATAAAAAAGCTCTCTGAAGAAAATAACTCCTTCAAATGCAGAATGAAACTACAGGAAGCTAATGACTTTGCAAGAAATCAGGAAGAAATAAAACTCTCCCAAAAAAGCCAAAAATTAGAAGAAAATGTGAAATATCTCATTGAAAAAACAACCGACCTCAAAAACAAATCCAGAAGAAATAATTTTAAAATTTTTGGACTATCTGAAAGCCATGGCCAGGAGAAGAGCTTAGACTTCACTTTTCAAGAAGTAATATGGGGCAGCTAGGTGGTGCAGTGAATAAAGCACTGGCCCTGGAGTCAGGAGTACCTGGGTTCAAATCCAGTCTCAGACACTTAATAATTACCTAGCTATGTGGACTTGGGCAAGCCACTTAACCCCATTTGCATTGCAAAAAAACCTAAAAAAAAAAGGAAATAATACAGCAAAATTGCCCTGAGATCCTAGAAGCTGAGAGTAAAATAGAAATCAACAGAATTCACCAGTCACCCTCTGAAAGGGATCCCAAAAGAAAAACTTCAAGGAATATTATACCCAAATTCCCAAACTCCCAAATCAAAGAGAAAATTCTAAAAGCTTCCAGAAACAGACAATTCAACTACCGAGGCTCCATAGTCAGGATTACACAGGATCTGGCAGCATCTCTATTAAGGGCTCGTGGGGATTGGAATATGATATTCCAGAAGGCAAAAGATCTTGGTTTACAACTGAGAATCAACTACCCAGCAAAAATGAGCATCCTCTTTCAGGGGAAAAAGGTGGACTTTCAATGAAACAGGAGACTTTCAAACTTTCCTACTGAAAGAACCAGAGCTGAACAGAAAGTTTGATCTCCAAGTACAGGACTCTGATGAACCACAGAGTGGGTGGAAGAGAGGGACTAGCTATGAGGAACTTGATGATGTTGAACTGTTTGTACAGGAAGAAGATATTGATAACTCATGAACTTTCTCATTTATACGAGCTGTTAGAAGGAGCATATATAGACAGGACATAGGAAGGAGCAGAATATAATGCTATGATGTGGTAAAGGGATGGACTCAATGGACAATGGGGGAAAGTACTGGGAGGAAGGAAAAGGAGATGAAGAAGCTGAGAGATTTCCAATGAGAGTCAAGAAAATCTTTTTCAATGGAGGGGAGGGGGAAGACAAGGGGGAATGAGTGAGCCTTCATTCTCATCAGAAATGCCTCAGGGAGGAAATGACATACACTCTTAATAGGGGGAGTAAATCTGTCTTGCCCTGGAGAAGGATGGGAGAAAAGGGATGGGATGAAGGGGAATGGGGGGAGGGAAGGGGGGGGAATAGGTGATAGAAGAGAGGGAAGATTGAGGGAGAGGGTACTCAAAAGCAACCCACTTTTGGACAGGGCCAGGATGAAAGGAGAGAGATAATAGAATAAATGAGAGTGGAGAGAAATAGAGTTGAGGGACAGCTAGTAATAGCAACTGAGGGGAAAATATTGAAGCAACTTCTCTGGAGGACTTATGATAGGGAAAGCAACTCACCCCAGAGACAGAGCCATTGGAACCTGAACACAGACTGAAGTACAATTTTTTCTCTCTCTCTCTCTGTTCTTTAGGTTTCTCATCTTCTTGTGGGAGGGGGGAGGGGGGTTATGTTTACTCTTATAACACATTCAATTTACATCAGTTTATGGCATGGAAACAAAGTAGAGACTGTCAGACAGCCTTCGGCAGAGAGAGAAGGGGGGAAATATTATAGAATTCAGAGCCTTGGAAAAAATGATGGGTACATATTACTATTGTATATAATTGTAAAACAAATAAATTGTTAAAATGCTTAAAAAATAAATGTTTATAAATTGATTGAATATATATAAAGTATATTTTAAAATAAAAAAGGTATCTTACTATGTAATTTTGCTATCTCTTATATTTCATTTTTTTTCCTTAAGGATATGATTTCTCTCTCAAACCATTCAATTTTGATCAATGTATAGCACAGAAACAATGCTATCAGACTATCAGACTGCCTTCAGTGGGGGTGGAGGAAGGGAAATGAAATTGGGGGAAAAATTGTAAAATTCAAAAAGCAATAAAAAAAGAAGATACATACATTTTTGGGACATGATTACTATGTAGATTTATTTTTCTTGACTGTGCTTATTTTTTACAAGATTTATCTCCTTTTCTCTGATTTTTAATGGGGAGGTTGGGCAGCAATAGTGGTCTCCAAAGAAAGGTCACTTTAACACTTTTAAAAATGCATATAAGAAAATAAAAGGTCAGAAAGAAGTAAAGACAACTGGAACAATTTTGAAAGTAATTAGCAGAATTTATTAAATACTTTTTAAGCCAGTGGTGTGAAATGAAATACACAGTTTCATGTAGAATCCTCTTTTTGAGTTCTTCCATGTGTATGGAAATACCTTGTTCTTTCTTTTTTGGTGATTAAGTTGTGAATAAATTTATGAAATATTAGAAATGCAAAGGAAGGTGGCCTAACTGCACCAGACCTAAAACTACATTATAAAGTCGTAGTCATCAAAACTGTCTGATACTAGCTAAGGAATAGAGAAATGGATTGGTGCAATACATTAGATACAAAAGAAACAGTAGTAAATGACCATAGTAATCCACTGTTTGTAACCCCAAAGACTCCAGCTTCTGGGATAAGAAATCACTGACAAAAAAATGATGAGAAAACTGGAGTAGTATGGCAGAAATGAGGCACAAACTCACATCTCACATCATAAACCAAAATAAGATAGAAATGAGTATGGGATTTAGGCATAAAAGATGATACCATAGACCAATTACAAGAACAAGAAATACTCTATCTGTCAGATCTATGGAGAGAAGAGAAGTTTATGATCAAATAAGAGAAAGAACATTATGAACTGCAAAATGAATGTCTTGACTACATTAAATTAAATAGGGTTTGCACAAATAAAAATCAATGCAGTCAAAATTAGAAAGAATACAGAAATCTTGGAAACAATTTTTACAGCTAGTGTTTCTGATAAAGATTCATTTCTGAAATATATAGAGAACTGAGTCAAATTTATAAGAATATGTCATTTTCCAATTGATAAATGGTAAAAATAGCTTACAGATAAAGAAATTAATATTATCAATAGTCATATGAAAAAATGCTCCAAATCATTGTTGATAAAAGAAATACAGATTAAAACAACTGAGGTATGTCACACCTATCAGATTGGCTAAGATGACAAAAAAGGAAAGTGATCAATGTTGGAGGGGATGTAGGGAAACTGGGACACTAGCACATTGATCCAACCTTTCTGGAGATCAATTTGGAAGGAACTATGCTCAAAAGGCAATAAAACTGCGTATATACTTTGATCCAGCAATACCAGTACTAGGTATATATCCCAAAGAAATCATAAAAAGAGGGAAAAGACCCACCTGTACAAAAGTATTTATAGCAGCTCTTTTTGTAGTGCCAAAGAACTGGAAATTAAGGGAATGTCCATCAATTGGGTCATGGTCAAACAAGTTACAGTATGTGAATGTTATGGAGTACAATTGTTCTGTAAGAAATCTTAACTGGGGGCGGCTAGGTGGCGCAGTGGATAGAGTACTGGCCTTTGAGTCAGGAGTACCTGAGTTCAAATCCGGCCTCAGACACTTAATAATTACCTAGCCGTGTGGCCTTGGGCAAGCCACTTAACCCCATTGCCATAGAAAATAAAAAAAAAAAAGAAAGAAAGAAAAGAAATCATAAGTGGCTGGATTTTTCAGGCTGAAAAAGCCTGGAAAGACTTGCATGAACCAATGCTAAACAAAGTGAACAAAACCAAGAGGAAATTGTACATATTAACAGCAATGTTGTGAGTTGGATCAACTATATTGGATGCAGTTCCTCTCAACAATTCAGTGATCAAAGACATCCCTGAGGGATATGTTATGTAAAATGATATCCACATCCATAAAAAAATAAACACAAACAACTACAGTTTGAATGCATAACAAAGCATACTATGTTCATTTTAGAAAATTTCTTTTTCATGGTTTTTTTCCCCTTAGTTCTAATTCCTCTTTCACAACATGTCTAATATGTAAATATGTTAAACATGATTGTACATGTACAACTTTTGCCAGATTCTTTGTTGTCATAGAGAGAGGGAAGGGGAGGGAGGGTAGTAGAAAAATATGGAACTCATAAACTTGCAAATGGATGAATGTTGAAATCTACCTTTGCATGTAATGGAAAATAAAATAAAATAGAAAAACTTTTTAAGGGGCAGCTAGGTGGAGCAGTGGATAGAGCACCGGCCCTGGAGTCAGGAGTACCTGGGGTCAAATCCAGTCTCAGACACTTAATAATTACCTGGCTGTGTGGCCTTGGGCAAGCCACTTAACCCCATTTACCTTGCAAAAACCTAAAAAAAAAAAAAACCTTTTAAAAATTATAACAAAGAAAATAGTAAGTAATGAGAAGGAAAAGATAGGGCTTCATTATTTTTATGAGACCATTAATTTTTTTTTCCTTTTTTTTAAGGTTTTTGCAAGGCAAATGGGGTTAAGTGGCTTGCCCAAAGCCACACAGCCAGGTAATTATTAAGTGTCTGAAGCCAGATTTGAACCCAGGTACTCCTGACTCCAGGGCCGGTGCTCTATCCACTGCGCCACCTAGCCGCCCCAAGAGACCATTAATTTTAAATAAATTTTTATTTATACCTTTTTTGTATCACCAGTATTTCCTTTGTATTGCTCTCCTCATTTCTCTGAGAAAGCTATCCTTTTTAAGTGGGGATGGTAAACTACTGCCAGTAGCCCACTTCCTATTTTTGTTCAGCCTAGAGGAACTGAGAATTGTTGCTACATTTCAAAATGCAAGATAACTTTATTTTAAAATAACAAAAAAATTCTTAGCTTGCCAACAGAAAAATTGAAATTTTCATAAAAGTAACTAAAAGATATCAAAAAAGTTGATATCATATGCAATCTCTCATATTCATATTTCTCCAGATAAGCAAAAGAGTGTGTATATGGATGGGGGAAGTATTTTCATATCACTTCTTTGGGGTCAAACTGTCATCATAATTTCACAGCATACAGTTTCAATTGTTTTTTCTTTCTTTCCATTTACATTGTATAGTCAATGTATATATTGTTTTCTTGGCACTATTTATTTCCCTTTACATCAGTTCATATAACTCTTCCCATACATCTCTGCATTAATCATGTTCATTATTTATATAGCACAGTACTATTCAGTTGAATTCATGTACCACAATTTGTTTAGTCATTCTTCAATCAAGGGACATTTAATTCCTTTCTAGTTATCACAAAAAGTTGTGTGTATGGAACTTTTCCATTTCATCAATAACCTCCTTGGAGTATAGCAATGGAATCTCTGAATCAAAGAATATGAACTTTTTAACCAATTTGTTTGCATAATTTCTTATTGTTTTCCAGAATAATTTTACTAATTCACAGTTTCACTGGCAATGCATTAGTGTGCTTCTCTTTCTATAAAGTCTCTAACAATGACTGCCTGTCCTAAGCCATTTTTACCAATTTGTTGAATTTGAGTTGAGACCTCAGGGTTGTTTTGATTTGCATTTCTCTTTTCATTAGTGATTTGGAACATTCTTTCTTGTGATTATTAATAGTTTTGTGGACTCTTTTGAAAACTATTCGACTACTAGGGGGTGGAGCTAAGATGGCAACAGGAGAAGAGCCTCTCCTAGGTGTTCTCTCCAAAATATTTCAAAAATCTTAAAATTAGGACTCTAACTAATTTTTCCAGAAATAGAGCCCACAGAAAGATCCAGTGAGGCAATTCTCCAGCCCAAAGTAACCTAGGAAAGTAGAAAAACTGCACTCCATAGGGTTAGGGGGTTGGCCCTCCAGAGTGAAGGAACTTCAGACTCCCAGAAACAACCCCAGGACGCCTGGGAGCTCTGGCTCTAGCAGCAGCAGCAGCAGTTTCCTGACCTGCACCCAGCAGAGCACTGGGCACAACTTGGAGGATCAGCAGGGAGACCTCTGCCAGAGCC